>NC_140931.1:61791183-62386183 GCF_014529385.1 Adiantum capillus-veneris
GAAGGCTATCAATTATAAAACCAAGATTTTAGAGTCTTTAATCTTCTTGACCAAAGGAGGGGCTTGAGGAATTGCCACCCATCCCTTTGGATTAGGTGGGCCAAGTATAGACATCTATATATAAAAAAAAAGGGGGAACAAAAAACATAGATATGACTAAAAAAAAAAACATAGATATGACCCTACCTTAACCAATCACGAGCCCAAAGGGTCCCAAATCCATCCACTTGGGTTAGGTGGGTCAAACTAAGGTGAGAGTTTAGATTCAAGTTAACGTATAACCAGACCTATCAGGAGCTCATGAGCGAAATTGGTGTGTGTGTTTATCATTGATCAATTGACATAATTCGACATGCACAAACTATTGAACCGGATCATATGTATGCACAAAAATGGGAATTAAAGTTTTCAAGAAGATGCAAATTAGACTTTACAAAATGATAAATTAAATTCATTGAGTTTTTATACAATTAACATCGAAGAGCAATAAAAATACAAAACATTTCCAACGACATTTCCATAATGTTAGGAATTGGAATCAACTTATTGCTATTGCTATAGTTTCCATTGTAAACCAAAGGAAAACTATTCTTACTTGTTACCCTACAAGAAACACATGCATGTAAATATTGGCATAACTTGAGAAAATAGGTGTCAATGACATAACATGGGAAAATAGGTCTCAATGACCCTTTTCTTTTGTTCTTGGATCAAATCACAAAGAAAATAATAATTAAGTAGAGATTAGGTACACTTCTAAGAAATTGTAAAACATTCATCTAAAAAAATGGGTAACATTTTACTCATATATTGGAAAAAGTATCAAAAAATCATTACTGTCATCTCAAAGGAGACCCCCACTTGAGGATTAAGGCTATTATCATAAAGTAAAGCTAACAATCTTCAATACATTTATAAACATTTAAGCCATTACTTTTGGTCTATCTAGTACAAAACATGTTTAAATGTTCCAACATAAGTGTAATCTACAACTACTTTTACCAAGCTGAATAATGAGATCAAACTACCAGTTCACACCATATATGAACTTCTCATGTTTAAATGTTCTAACATAAGTGTAATCTGCAACTACTTTTACCAAACTGACTAATGAGATCAAATAACCAGTTCACCATTTATGAACTTCTCATGAACATACTATTGACACTGTGAGTGGAACTGTGTGTGTGTGTGTGTGTGTGTGTGTGTGTGTGTGAGAGAGAGAGAGAGAGATAAGACAATATCCCATATTCATCACGTGAACATGCCAATTTTCTCAGTTCAAGTCAAGAACCATCAATCCAAACGCAAAACTCCACCATGCTATTCCAATGAAGATTGTCATCAACATCAAGTTGAGCCATGTATTATGTCTCGCCAAGGTGTGCATTAATGGTTTGGAAGACACACAAGCCACATGTGTCCATTGCTTTTAGGCACCATCCTATGCCACAAGTGTGTGTATCGTGTTAGGTGCATGACATAGCCAAACAAAACCCCTAAGTGATGATTAAAACATTCTTAGAGTTCCTATTGTAGAATGTCTATTACAACAAGTATATGATGCCAATACTTTGTCAACTAGTTCAAGTCCATATACAAGGTTGCCTAAACAATGTATCAAAGTACCCATCACAATTAGCAACATAGCTATATGTGAACTACAAGTTATAGCCTAGGTCAAGAAGAAGCAACTGCAAATTTCTCACCTAATCTATATAAAATGCATTTGTGAATCCATGATCAAGGTATGCCAACATCCTACTCAACTTTTTAGAAGCTAGGTTATTAGGCTTGAAAAGGACAAACATATTCCATTAGTACCATCATCCATCAATTATTGTATATGAGAGAGAGAGAGTATGTATATACTAATGTTTTTGCCATGGCCTTGCGGTGTTCCTGAAGTTTGTGGGTGTGTGAATTCATGTGAAGATATGCACAATCTCTAAGAAGCATGATAAGACTGTCTAAGTTCATGTGGTTGTATGTGCATGCGCTTGCATGGACAAGTGCGATCAATGGTATGAGGGGTATGCATAGGTGTGGGCAGGGAAGGCCTGTGCGACATGTGTAAGGTCTCAACTGCCTTAGTAGACAAAGGTCTCCATGTTAAATAATATCATCACTAGGCCATTTTGGTCATAAATAGAAAGTTTCTATTTTAGCAACCTTTCCATCCAAGATGGGCTATAGATGTAAAGATTGGTATAGACCTCTCAAAATGAAAATTCAACTTATTTTCATTTTCATCTACAGATAGTAAGTTTTGAGCATCTTGCACCTATCCGTGGAAATGCCCATCTTGTCTTAAAATATCCCGTCCTAAATTTTTATAAAATAAGATACTTTCTCTAAAAATTACTAGGAATAATAGGTGCATGTATCTTTACCTTGTTACCCACAAGCTTGTCTCTTTAAAGCAATTTTCAGAATTTGAATTTTGATAACCTAAATTCACTCAATTCAATTAGTCTCAAGCCCGGGAATGTACTAGTATCGATGTTTTAGGAAGATGCTGACGCTGAGTATCGCAAGTCCAAGACTTTTGAAATAGAGTATTTGGAGGGTTGTTGCTCTCCAAGCTATACTTTTTGCCACAATCTTATGGAAATTTTGATGAAGGCTTTCTCTCCTCCATCAATGAAAATTCAAAGAGGTTGAAAACTTGCATGGGATTTCCAAGGTGACATCTTCTACATCAATGTGAAAAAGCTTGGATACATCTCCTCCGACCTAAAGAAGCTTTGGTGGGGAGAGGAGCTACGAGTCATCCAACTTTACTACTTCCTTGGTATCGACCAAGATTACTACATCGTTATCTCTAAAGATAGAAACTTGCATAGGACTGCAAAGGTGGAATCTTCTATATCAATGTACAGAATCTTGGATGCATCTCCTGTGACCTAAAGAAGCTTCGATGGGGAGAAGAGCTAAGAGTCATCCAACTTTAGGCTACTTCCTTGGTACTATCCAAGATTATTACATCCTTTATCTCTAAAGATGGCATTGAGATGATCTTAATAAATGGGTCTTCAATAAAGTGGCAAATGTGATTCCAAGATGTAGGATAAAACCCATTTCTATCCCTAACATCTTTTTCCCAAATAAGAGATTCATATTTTACGAACCTCTTCTTGATGTATGTAAACGTTGCTACTCAAATCAATAGTGGATTGTAAAACTTTAATTATAAACACTTATCATTTGTACCTCCGGGGATTCACTATTACCTATGAGGGGACGTCACTTATGAACAAACCTCGAGCCAAAACTCTCCTATATACGAAACCATGCATACTGACCTAACCCCTATCTACAGAGATCATATAACTTACATAAACCCCTACAGATGGATTTTTGAGTATTTCCAAAAGACCTCCTATCTTATGTGTACTAACCCTATTATGTTGTTGAATGAAAATAAGCAATCCTTGACTAAATTTTGCCAACAATTATACATGTCAATACTCAATTTATTCTTGTGATGAATTGATATCAAAGTTCAATATGTTTAGAAAAAACAAAGTTCTAACAAACAACACTTTCTAGCCAATCGAGTGCCACTCAAATCTAAAGATTTTGTTTAATTACAAGCATCATATTAACTTACTGCGATATATCAATAGCACATGCAAACAAGGCCTCATTTATAAACCCCTATGTATACAAAATTTCCCCTTTCTTCACACCCCTTAAGTAACTTTCAATGGCATTCATAAAACCCTAAATAAAAATTTATTTTTATATTTTTCAATATTAAAAATCTTTTTGTGGATGACACAATCATACTGTACATGATTTTTTGGGGGGGAGACAAATACAATCGCTTTGAGTCTTCACAATGCCATACCATATTGTAATTTAGCCAAAACTAGTCACTTGTTCACTTTTTGATCAAATAAGCCTACAATCATGCTCCTTGTTATATTTTTTTTTCCCCAAAACTTGATACTTTTAAAGCCTTTCGACAAAATTTTGGCAAAATATGAAAAAATGTCAACACCTTATTTAGATAGTAACTAAGCTGTAGAAAATCCTCACCAAATAGTATTTTAAAAATAGACAAAGGGAAATTTTTAAATAAAGAGCTTAACCCTCACTGTACACATCACCCTACATAAAGAGTATACACATGGAAGTCATATACGGTCCAAAAATTATTGACACGACTTGAAGAAAAGAAGCCTCTAAAGTTCCGAGACTTTTATGAAAAAATCATTCCCATTATCCTTCTAAGAAAGTTTTAAATTCTTCTTAAAATGCTGAAGTACACACCCATTTCTAGCTGAAAGAAAAATAGCAAAAATTTAGGGTCTTTCTAAGCATGACTTTTCACTTTTGCAGATTGACCTAGCTTCACATTTCATAGAATTTTTTGTTACCATGATTATGAGAGACAATTAAAAGCTTCATCAAAGCACTACCAATTCTAGTATCTCTTGTTTTAGGAGCTCATGGTGCTTTTGTAAGCCATAGTGTGGTAATTCTATTGGATACATGTAAAACTTGAAAAATTGTAAAAAGTGATTTATTACATGAAATTATTTAATTGAGGAATCAGCAATCTATGATTTTTAAATAGTAAAATGGAATTTACTTTTTTATATATAGGAAACAACTCTTTGTCTTATGGGACTAATGGATGCTTAACTTTTTTGAACAGTGAAATTTTTTTGACCTGAAAGAAGAAGAATTGAAGGCTCAATTTTTCCTTTATGCAGACTTTTTTCCAAAAGGAGTAAAGAGGTTTTCAAGTGTCTTTTTTGTGTGGGGATAGTTTTTCTATGTGAAAAAAATGGCAGAAATAATAGTCCCTTGTAGGAACTTCAACAAAGAATATGTTATGAAGTGCGTAGTGCCACATGCCTTCAAAATTCAAGCGTAGTTAATTGCATCTCGAGAGATGTCGTCAATTTGCATCCTTTGAAAAAAGCCCAGAGCTTCTTGGCCTTGCCTCTATTCGGCATATCTTGCAATCAAAACACTCTGAGAGAGGGCATCTGAAAGGGGCATCTCTTTAAGCACTTTTTTGTGCTTTAAAGTAGACGACACTCGACAAACATGTCAACCAAGGTATGGCCAAGCACGATGTTTTCTTTCGATAGCCCTTGATGAACAATATGATCATGAATTTGCCTATATCAATATCTTGCAATATGGTAGCACAAATGTCTTTCTCTTCAATTTTTGAATGCAATTCTATGTGCATACAATAGTATGATAGCGCAAATGCAACTCTTTCCCTTCAATTTTGAATCCTCTTTTAGGTTCAAGTTAGCTATTGTATCTGAGACATTTTTACATGTACTCCCATTTCTATAAAGCATGTACCATTGGGAACACTCACTTTTGAAGCTTTGAAACAAGCTGATGTATGTAAGATGTATCAAAGAGTATGTCCCCCGAACTTCATTTTTGAATCTCTATGTAGGTTGAAACACCGTTCCATATTGATATTTTTACTAGGCTTTCACAATATACATAAAAAGAGAGGTAGAATGAAAGAGGTAACTCTATCATAGTTGACTAGTCTTTTTTTTTTTTTGTGTGTGTAATATTTTCAACCAACCTCAAGTATAGTTATGTTGACAATGGGTTTTGTCCAACATTTGTTGCATATTAGAAGTTACAACTTGGGGGGTTCACCTTTTAATATCCTCCTATATAACGTGTGTTCATGGGGTATTAAACCCCCTCTCTTTTAACATGTTTAAATGAATAAAATGATATTTTTTTAAATAATTGAATATAAAAACTTCTTATTTTAATGTATCTCTATTACAATGTCTAAAATTTTGTATTCTAAAACCTTTTCCTTCGAACTCACGTTATACATTAACATGATTACATAATGCACCCCTCGAGGTTATAAGTGACAGGATAATTAAGACTTGAGTCCCTGTTTTATTTTTTGACCAAATATTTTGCACTTTCTTTTTCTTTTTATCTACACAACATTTGATAGTTTTGACATGGCATTTCTAACTCTTACATATTGAACCATTCTACAAAAAGGGATGAAAGACCTTAAATCTATCTCTATCTACATAGCTTCATTTAGAAGGATCATTCCTCTATCATCTCCACTTATAGTAATCGTAACTAGTGAAATAATTAAATGTACTTAGTGCTTTAACATTCTAAGAGCAATGAGAAAAGAACTACTTTTTATATAGAAAATAATCAATTTACCATCATACCACATGACAATTTCATATCTAAAAAATACTCTAATTTTCACCTCTTATAGTTCCTTAAAAATAGCACATGATATTAACTTTTTCAAAAAACCAAACCCATTTCCCTTGTCACTAATCCCACTAACCACTTAAGTTCCCAAATGGAAAAATAAACTATCTTTTTTGAGTCTAGGAATATCCACATTATAACTCAAACATACAACTAAATATTGCTAAGTAGAACCAACACATAATAACTTTCTCCCCCAAAAAAAACACGTTTCCTCTATTTTAGATTCAATTTTGATGCTCAATTTTGATGAATTGTCATAGCTTGAAACAAGTTCATTGTCATGACATGGGCGAGAAAATTCTTGATAAGATTGCTATGCTTGACAATGCTTTGGTTGATGTATATGGCAAATGTGGATCCCTACCAGGAGATGGTGCCAAGAGTGCATGCAGCTTGAGGTAGTTGTTGCTGCAAAGCTCCCTCTTTCGCTTTCGAATGTTCCTCTGCTATAGCATCTTTCTCCCTCTCTCCCTGTCTCTTCTCTCTCTCTCTCTCTCTCTCTCTCTCTCTCTCTCTCTCTCTCTCTCTCTCTTCAAAGCTCAAGCTCGGGTCAAGCTCAAGCTGTTCAACTCATGCACCAATTTTTTTCTGGCTAGAATATAATTCTCATGCAAATTTGGAAGGTGAGCTCTTGGGCCTATGTCACACGCGGATGCATCGCACACATATCCCGGTTTGCAGTGTGAATTTTCCAATTGAAAGCACGACCTTTGCAAAAGAAACTAAATGATGCATAACTTTGTAAAGAACTCACTTATCATTGGTAGCAACTTCTCCATGACTACCTCAGCATGCTCTAAGACGCCTGTCACAAAACATGTGCACGTGTTCAATTGAGAGTGAGCCTACTTGCTTCAAGCACGTGTTTCTGATTGGACATATAAGATGATTCAACAATTATCATTGAATCTTAGGTTGTATGTGTTCACTGTGAGAGCATTGGGTGCAGAAGTGATGTACTGTATGTGTTCACTGTGAGAGCGCTAGGTGCAAAAGCGATGCACTGTGCATGCAGAGTGTGAGGGAGGAAAAGAGTAGAAGACACACTGTGAGGGTGGAACAACCTTTAAGAATGTGCTGAGGAGCTCCTTATCCTTTGTGTATATAAAGAATAAGAAATGTGTATGTACATATAGTGGGTGATCGAACACCAGAAGTTTGGTCTCGGGCAAATGTGCAATGCCTTTACCCCAACAATATCCCATGTAAAGGTGATGCATTGATAAGTAAATGCTACTAGCTAACCTACTAGTATGTACAAGAAAATAGGTGAGAGACTTGCTCAACCTATTCCCACTGGCTTGCTCAATCGATCTACATGCAACCCTATTGGCTCTAGCGATAGGTGAGCATGTGTATTCATGCTAGAGCCTACATGTAAATCTGGTAGACAAATCTGTATGGTATGCAAAACTCCACTATGAATCATGCTAGTGTCAGTCATCTTACGATTGGTAATTCATGCTAGAAATGCTCCCATTACAGCTGCTAGGTCGTGCCTCGGCACTAGTAGGTCATACATGAGATGCCTGAACACTGACAAAATCTATGCAATCCTGATTGTCCTAGCCTCCCCTGTGCTATTTGCATATACTACATCATCAAGTATGAGTGTTTCAAAGCCGACACTGGGATAGTTATGTCCTAGCACCAACTCATCAACCTCTAGCATGAGCATATCAAAGAACTCCATGTCTGTCATCTCTGCTTGTGTCTTTAGGGAGAAGACCCGCTCTACTTCTACCTACATAGACCCTAACAACACCTATTGTGTCTTACTAGAGCACTGCCACTCTACCTCTATCTCCATAGAGTCTACTGGGACGTCTTGCATAGCTAAATGCTCTGTCTCGTGAGCATGGTGGAGATCACCTGTGAAGGAGACACGTCTCATCTCTCGCTCAAATCATGCCAATAACAAAACTAAGACTATGCCATCATGTACCTTAGACACGTGCATAGTATATACCAAGCCACTACGAGCTCCCTTGGCAATCATCGATGAACCACAATGCATCTAGAAAGATTTCTTTCTAAGTAGTATTTGACACCCACAATCTGCTAAGTGTCTCACTGAGATCAAGCTCTGTCTTAGATGAGGAACACAACGCACATGTTGATAGCCGTTTTTTCGGCTCTTTGTAATTGCCACAGTGAGTTACCTCACCCTACCAAAATCACCCAAACACTGTGGCTATCCCTACCATTTCACTGTACATAGGCGTGCGTGAGTCACGGGACTTTTCCCATATCTTCTTAAAAACCCTCAGCTAGCTAGTCACTGGGCTAGGTGAGCCAAAAAAAATAAAAATAATAAAAAAATAAAAGTATATTATGGCCTCTTTGTGTGTAAATATTTCATTGTATATATGGCCTAAATATAGGGATTTTTAAATAATTATTTTGGTATTTTATTTAAATATTTCTACTTAGGTGTGTGTTTTATTAAACCTATGTACACCTTCTTTCATCCTCTTACACCATATATATATATATATTTTTTGCCAATATGTACATACTCTAACCTCATATTTTTCCTTTATACAAATCACTCCCACATTTTCACCCTCACCCTCGTGAAAACAAAAAATTGATTTCTACTCATTGGTTACTTTTATTATATTATTTACTTGCATACATTTTCCTCTTTCACCCAAAATAATTCAAGGAGGGACCCTATCATATGATTCCAATATCTTTCCATATCCATAACTCCTCCATATTTTTATTATTATTTTTACTCATTATTCTAACACCATGTGCTCATTGAGCTAAAGTCCATGAATAGTCCATACACTAGTCCCACCATGTATATATTTCTTATTTCACCAATAATCCTCCTCCATGCATGGGTCAAGGGCAACTTGAATGCTTTGTATTATAATATGACAAAGGAGGGGCTCACTCTTGGATGCATTGTACAAATTCAACAAAGGAGAGGACCACTAAAAGACTTTTGCAGGCCTAAAAAACAGGCTTTTTGGTGAGAATTTTGGCACCTATCCCACTTCGAATTTGGAGCGGTGGTCAAAAGAGAAAATGTAGCCCATGCTCTGAATAATCACCTCAAATTTTTTCATGATTTTTGGAGCTACCAGCTGTGAGCTATGATTTTTTTAGTGGACCCCAGTTTTCCCATGCTATGCAGCCACACTCTCTCTTCCACTTTATCATTTTCCTCTTTCACACACACTTCTCCACTCATCATCCCCATCTCTCTCACCACTCCTCTCTGCACACTACTCACCTTCTCCTCAACCTTGAAGAATAAGAGAAACCATGGTGAACTCATACCTCCCACACACAATTCCATTCCAAAATTGACCACCTAGTCTCATTTTTCCTCCTCCAAATTACCCATATCTATCAAAAAACCACAAAATTCAGCCTTTTCTCTTAAAAGACAGCATCATGGTGGTTGATTACTCAACTTCAATTACCTTGTCTTTCAAGGAAGGTCAAGAGTGGAGAAAAAATGTACCGTCAAAGCTAGTGGATCGACAACAAGCGTCAAAATTGGCCCTACTCAAGACACTTGGAGCATCAACCTTGTAAGAAATCCACCTTTTCTTACCTCTTAAGAGTTTTTCTTCCTTATTTGTATCCTACATGGATACTCCCATTGTAAATATCCAATTCCATTTGTAAATTAATACTAACTCTACTAACACTAACCCACTATGAAAAGTCCTATCACCTCCATTTCTCTCCTCTCTCTTTCCCCACCAACTTCTTGATAATTCCAAGCAAAAGAAATTAGATAAATTGCTGAAAATCTAACCCAACCATGGTTAGAGGAGTAACCCTAGCCTTCAAAATTGCTATAAAAGGAGGGTGTAGCTAGCATAAAAGAGGGGAGCCATAAGCAAGAGCACTATGCTATAGCTTGAGAAGCCAAGCTCAACCTCTCTAGAAGGAGCTCTTGAGTGGAAGCTCATTGTCTTATGCATGTGCATGTGTTGTAATAGGGGATTAGCAAGGGAAATCTATGCCATTGTAAGAGAGAGAGTGATCATTCAATTGAGAGTAGGAAATCTATCATTTCTCCTACTAGTGTAAGCCCGACATTCGCTGAATCAAGGAGGGTGGATTTGGACTAAGCTTGGATACTTTGTCTCCCTTCCAACGTGAAGTAATGGACAACAATGATGCGTAAGTGTCTTGGTGTTTTTTGTTAAGTTCTTGATAGCTTGTCTCTGGTGTTGTCATCAATCTAGCCATAAATCCCACATACTGTAAGAGGGCGACAGGGTGGAGAGGACTCCCCTGGCCTTAAGACAGTGATTGGGGTGGCTTTTCTTGTGATGTGTTGTGGTGAAATTTACGCAAGCTATGTTGAACAAGTACTAATCTCACTTTGCTTTGTCATGACAGATTTGTAAGAAGGTATTAATGCAACAAGCACCCCCTCCCCCTTTCTCTCTCTTTCTTAAATATATAGTTGTGTTTGCTTGATCATCGCCGATACGTTTCAAAGCAGCCCGAGCACTATCTCTCTCTCTCTCTCTATCTCTCTCTCTCTCTCTCTCTCTCTCTCTCTCTCTCTCTCTCTCGTGTTTAGTGTGTGAGAGTATTCCATTGGTGTTAGGGTTAGTGTAAATTCCTTGCTTGTTTGTGGGTTGCTCTAACGATTCTCCTCTTTTGCGTCCTAGTTCGCTCTTAAACTAGGTGGTGCCCCTTGTGTAGTTGGGATTTGGTGGTGGGTTTGTTGTTTTGGTTTGTGTTGTGTTGTGCCCCAGCCCCATTGAGCAGCACGGGAGCCTTGAAGGGTGTCTAGAGGCCACTCTTCTTGTTGCCCGCCCCGGACCGCCTCAATGTCATAGCCTATACGATGCACCAAGTTTGGGCAATGAAAAGCAAACATCTCTTGCACGTGCAATGTCAAACGCCAAACCATTGGCCAAATGCACATAGCCAAATTTTCCACTGGAAAAAGTGCTAAACTAGTCACGGTGTGGTGTGACATGAAAGATTGAATCCTCATCTAGTAACCAACGTGGAGAAGTGTCACCTCTCAAAAACATGTAAGCAGGAGGAACACTAAAAGCAAATGTGACATCACCGTCACTAGCATATGAAGCCACCACTCTAGCATGTGTCAAAACCTCATCTGCATCTTGCATATAGTTCCAATTATGTCTCGTACGTCTAAAACAACGATGACTAATGTTCCTTGTGTGAACACAATGCCAACAAAGCAAGTATCGACAACTACAAGACGGCCATCTCTCATGAGTCATCACTGTAGACTCTAAACTGTCACACATATTTGCAACCATAAGTGAATGTCAAGAAACTATGGCAATAAAATTGGTAGAGTCTCTCTTGTAAGCTAAGTAGAAAACTCAAGTACAATCTCTACCATAAACCATACCAAACTCGCAACAAAGTGGGAGATCACTCAACCACTATACAATTATGGAAACCATGATCAAAGGCATCAAACCCGATGCTTGTATATGCATAAAACCATCTCCACAATCTGCTATATCTACAACCATACAATCTGGGACAAACAACT
Source organism: Adiantum capillus-veneris (assembly GCF_014529385.1). NCBI lineage: Eukaryota > Viridiplantae > Streptophyta > Polypodiopsida > Polypodiales > Pteridaceae > Adiantum > Adiantum capillus-veneris. Next base: position 61,802,960 of record NC_140931.1, read on the forward strand.
CAAGCGAGCATAAAGCACATAACCATATATGCAAGTAGTGAGAAAACTAGTTCAAAACACATCCCAGAAGAGAAACTGCCTGCAAAAATCTACAAAAGTACTTGGCAAAGTTTGTAGCCACACGAGCATATGCAACTCTCACTCTTGTGAGAGTGTGTACAAAGGTGACAAAAACTATCAAAGTGGGAGTCAAACACTTGACCACTAAACCATGAGAGAGCAAAACTACATATATGTATAAAACATGGTGAGAATTTGGAAAAAATTCGGAAAAGTTTCCTCTATAAACTGAGTAAAGACTCAAAACATCTCAGCCATAAACAATCGGCACCACAACAATGCATAAAATGCATCAATGAAGCCTTTTCGATAATGTGCAAAATAGAGATTCGTTCTCTCATCCACATATGTCATACACCAAGTCAAAAGTGTCTAAACGCTGAAAATGAAGTTGCGAAAGGAAATTTTCCCACCTCATTTGTTTGTTGGAGAGCTTGGTTTGTGTCATGAAGTACTTAAGGCTTTGGTGATCCGTCCACAGAATGAAACGAGTCCCCAATAAATAGTGCTTCCACGAGTCTGAGGCATGTAGAACTGCGAGGAGTTCCTTTTCATATATGCCTAGAGCTTGCTCAACAGGGTCTAGCCTTTGACTTTCATAGGCTATGGTGTGCCCTTCTTGGAGTAAAACAGCTCCAAGGCAATCACCACAAGCGTCACATTGGACCTCAAATGGCTTTGAGAGATCCGGCAGTGTAAGCACATGTTGAGAAAATTCAATTTGGCAGCAACTTTGGTTGGTTTCCTAATTCTTACCTGATGATCGTATCTCCAAGCCGCAAATCCCAGCTGATAGAGTTAGTCTTTGAATTCAAAGTTCCCCGTGCTTATCACCCTTCGATTTTATCGGGCCCTCTTCGCGAGGTCGTCCAAACTGCCAAAATCAAACTGGTACCATGGTGTTAGGAATTAACGCCGACTTCAAACTGTAATATCCCTTCGGTCCAGACTTTGAGCCCGGACTTTGATTGAGGCGCTATTAGCCTGTTAACTCCATTGGATTCCTACCACCCTATAAAACCCGTCAAGGCCTAAAAAATGCCAGATGGCATGATTTCCAATGCAATCAACCCGGCCCATAACTGGCTCCCAAAAAATCTTAGATGGCCATAAAAAGAGAGGTAGAATGAAAGAGGTAACTCTATCATAGTTGACTAGTCTTTTTTTTTTTTGTGTGTGTAATATTTTCAACCAACCTCAAGTATAGTTATGTTGACAATGGGTTTTGTCCAACATTTGTTGCATATTAGAAGTTACAACTTGGGGGGTTCACCTTTTAATATCCTCCTATATAACGTGCGTTCATGGGGTATTAAACCCCCTCTCTTTTAACATGTTTAAATGAATAAAATGACATTTTTTTAAATAATTGAATATAAAAACTTCTTATTTTAATGTATCTCTATTACAATGTCTAAAATTTTGTATTCTAAAACCTTTTCCTTCGAACTCACGTTATACATTAACATGATTACATAATGCACCCCTCGAAGTTACAAGTGACAGGATAATTAAGACTTGAGTCCCTGTTTTATTTTTTGACCAAATATTTTGCACTTTCTTTTTCTTTTTATCTACACAACATTTGATAGTTTTGACATGGCATTTCTAACTCTTACATATTGAACCATTCTACAAAAAGGGATGAAAGACCTTAAATCTATCTCTATCTACATAGCTTCATTTAGAAGGATCATTCCTCTATCATCTCCACTTATAGTAATCGTAACTAGTGAAATAATTAAATGTACTTAGTGCTTTAACATTCTAAGAGCAATGAGAAAAGAACTACTTTTTATATAGAAAATAATCAATTTACCATCATACCACATGACAATTTCATATCTAAAAAATACTCTAATTTTCACCTCTTATAGTTCCTTAAAAATAGCACATGATATTAACTTTTTCAAAAAACCAAACCCATTTCCCTTGTCACTAATCCCACTAACCACTTAAGTTCCCAAATGGAAAAATAAACTATCTTTTTTGAGTCTAGGAATATCCACATTATAACTCAAACATACAACTAAATATTGCTAAGTAGAACCAACACATAATAACTTTCTCCCCCAAAAAAAACACGTTTCCTCTATTTTAGATTCAATTTTGATGCTCAATTTTGATGAATTGTCATAGCTTGAAACAAGTTCATTGTCATGACATGGGCGAGAAAATTCTTGATAAGATTGCTATGCTTGACAATGCTTTGGTTGATGTATATTGCAAATGTGGATCCCTACCAGGAGATGGTGCCAAGAGTGCATGCAGCTTGAGGTAGTTGTTGCTGCAAAGCTCCCTCTTTCGCTTTCGAATGTTCCTCTGCTATAGCATCTTTCTCCCTCTCTCCCTGTCTCTTCTCTCTCTCTCTCTCTCTCTCTCTCTCTCTCTCTCTCTCTCTCTCTCTCTCTCTCTCTCTCTCTCTCTCTCTCTCTCTTCAAAGCTCAAGCTCGGGTCAAGCTCAAGCTGTTCAACTCATGCACCAATTTTTTTCTGGCTAGAATATAATTCTCATGCAAATTTGGAAGGTGAGCTCTTGGGCCTATGTCACACGCGGATGCATCGCACACATATCCCGGTTTGCAGTGTGAATTTTCCAATTGAAAGCACGACCTTTGCAAAAGAAACTAAATGATGCATAACTTTGTAAAGAACTCACTTATCATTGGTAGCAACTTCTCCATGACTACCTCAGCATGCTCTAAGACGCCTGTCACAAAACATGTGCACGTGTTCAATTGAGAGTGAGCCTACTTGCTTCAAGCACGTGTTTCTGATTGGACATATAAGATGATTCAACAATTATCATTGAATCTTAGGTTGTATGTGTTCACTGTGAGAGCATTGGGTGCAGAAGTGATGTACTGTATGTGTTCACTGTGAGAGCGCTAGGTGCAAAAGCGATGCACTGTGCATGCAGAGTGTGAGGGAGGAAAAGAGTAGAAGACACACTGTGAGGGTGGAACAACCTTTAAGAATGTGCTGAGGAGCTCCTTATCCTTTGTGTATATAAAGAATAAGAAATGTGTATGTACATATAGTGGGTGATCGAACACCAGAAGTTTGGTCTCGGGCAAATGTGCAATGCCTTTACCCCAACAATATCCCATGTAAAGGTGATGCATTGATAAGTAAATGCTACTAGCTAACCTACTAGTATGTACAAGAAAATAGGTGAGAGACTTGCTCAACCTATTCCCACTGGCTTGCTCAATCGATCTACATGCAACCCTATTGGCTCTAGCGATAGGTGAGCATGTGTATTCATGCTAGAGCCTACATGTAAATCTGGTAGACAAATCTGTATGGTATGCAAAACTCCACTATGAATCATGCTAGTGTCAGTCATCTTACGATTGGTAATTCATGCTAGAAATGCTCCCATTACAGCTGCAAACAAAATGGAGATCAAAGTTACCATTGCAAGGGTTGTGTAGTAGGATCGAGAAGTTTAGAAATTGAATAATAGTGGAAAGTAATCTTGAAACAGTGGAAAATAATCTTGAAGGAGTATCACAACCACTACCGAGAGTAGGTTCAATTCTAAGGGACTTAGGATATATTAATGTGATTTCTCCATGAAAGGTCCTATTATTAAGTCTAAGGATGTCATCCATGTATCTATAGGTATGATTAAAAAGGGAAAGAGTGTGGTAGCTATTTTTGTTTTCCATTGTTTTAAGAAACCATTTAAAGTCAAAGTAGGCTAGGTAAATGTTGGACATAAGTGGGGGCAAGAAAAACCCATTGGAATACCGAGGCTTTGGTTATAGCAGTTGCCCCCAAGTTGTATAGAACAATTATCAAGAATCCATGAAGTTAAGCTATATAGCTTATTCTTGTGAGTGCACTAATGTGGTGCATGTGCAGAGAGCAAGAAGGGGAGAGAGAGAACATAGGATGTGGGTGGAGCAACTCAACACTATGTGTGTGAGAGAGCCCCTAAACAATAAGGTGTGTACAAGTAATGGGGGGTCTGACGTCTCTGACGTGTCCACCGACAGAGGTAAAAGGCACACCACTTTTACCCCAACAATCTCCCACTTAAAAGCCAATGTGCTGATAAGTGGTGCTACAATAGGACCCAGTAGTATGTGCAGTATGTAAGGGAGGAAACTCGTGTCAGTCCATGCCCACTTGCTCTCTCGAAGCTAATGCGTGCTCCTGTTTAGGCTCTAGCGGTGTGCAAAAATGTATATCCCTGCTAGAATCAACATGCATATCTTGCAGGTATCCTGTAATGACCTATATTGCTCCATGATACATCATGCTAGTGTCAGTCATCACACAACTAACAACCCCAATTGCAAACGCTCCTATTGCAGCTACTATGTCGGGTCTCGACACTCAGAGGTCATGCATGAGAGTCCCAAAGGCTGATGACAAACATGTAATCTTTGCAAGCATATCCATGCTAATTGCATCAATGCCATGAGCAGTGACCTCTGGCAATCTATCCACAGTTGGTATCTCTACCCTCACTGCACCACCACTGGAACTAGTCGCATATGGATGCGTCAATCCTGACTCTAGGGTAGTCATCACTCCTCCATCATCCATAGGGATTGTATCCTCATGTCCTGGCACCACCATGTTAGCCTCTAGCATGAGCATGTCAAAGAACTCCATATCACTCATCTCCATGGTAAGAGGCATCTATGTCTTAAGAGGATCAATTCGATGTGTCTTGCTCAGGGATTTCAAATTCACGTGATCACGTGTTTTTTTTTTTTGATCACATTGTTAATTAACAAAATTCTCAATTCACAAGTCTTCACATTCACAAAAACTGGCATGGTGACTTGAAGAAGACCGAGAGGCTCAGTGAGATTTGCCCGTTGGGATAGCTTTGTTGCCCACCGGCCCCCACCGGGATACTTCAGATACCCGGACAACTGCGGTCTCGATAGTCCCACTTTGTTGCCCGACGGCGGGCTCCCAGGGTACCTATATATAGGGCACCTAGGGGCCCCATTCTCTTCACAATTCTATCATTTGAGTTTACAGGTATCCAACCAAAGAGTCCTCACAAGGAACAAAGAAAACTACAATATAAATTTTAGTTTAATTTTGTAAGCTCTTTTACTATTTTGTTTTTAAGCTGATATATGTATTTTTAATAACTATTTTTTAATTTTAAAAGTAGGTTGATATTGCTTTTCATGTTGACGTCGATCCTAATATTGGACCGAAAGCGTTGTTGTGAAATGCTAGACCAGCCGGCACTATTTTATAACGTGTCAATTGTGTTCACTTCGACATCGGTTCTATTTTGGACCGGTAGTGTCGTTGTTGAACATAGTTGGTTAGGTTTAATTTATAGGTAGTTCTATTAACCTTGTTTTTAGTATCAGTTCTATTATTGGACTCGAAATGTTGTTGTACAAGCTAGTAGATTGCTTTCTATGTTTTATGAGTGATATACATGCATCAGTCCTACTACTAAACTGGAGGTGTCGTTAGATTCATCGAACGATGCCCTTGTTTTCTTTCGGCATCAGTCCTACTACTGAACTGGAGGTGTCATTAGATTCATCGAATGATGCCCTTGCTTTTTAGGCTAGTTTGGTGTTTCTTTTGGCATCAACTCTACCATTGGGCTAGAGGTGTTGTTAGATTCATCGAATGATGCCCTGCTTTTTAGGGTAATTTTGGTGTTGCTATCCGCATTAACCCTATCATTGGGTTGGAGGTGTTGTTAGTTTCATTGAATGCTGCCCTTGCTTTTAGGCTAGTTTGGTGTTTCTTTGGGCATCAGCTCTACCATTGGGCTAGAGGTGTCGTTAGTTTCATCAAACGATGCCCTGTTTTTTAGGCTTAATTTGGTGTTGCTATCGGCATCAACCCTACTATTGGGTTGGAGGTGTTGTTAGTTGCATTGAATGATGACCTGTGTTGTTGGGTTAGTTCAGTGTTGGTCTCAACATCAACCCTACTACTGGGTTGGAGGTGTCGCCACTCTCATTGAATGATTGCCTACTCTTTGAGCTAGTGTTGTCGTCAGTTTCAATGCATGATGCATATATTTGTTATAAAATTTAAAGTTATGTTGTCTTTAAAAATCATAAAATATGTGCTGATTGTAGCAAACATGGATCTTGTGGAAATGAAGGAGTTAAAAACCAAGATCAGATCTCTGTTGGTCATGTGTATATGTGCCCTGACCACGGAGGAGATCACCTTTTTATTGGAGAGTGAGATGCACAAAGATGGTTTCTTTGATACGATAATTAAAGCAGTTTAGGCACACTTCTCAGCTGTAGAAGCAAAGGCTATCCGTAGGCTGATAGATAGTATTGTGGGCAATATGGCATAATGCTTAAGAGACTTGGGTGTTGATGCACCAACAAATGCAGATTTAGCCAAGCTACAACATTGGACTAATATAGAGAGGTAAAGAAAAAAAGAACGTGCAATATTGATGCTCAAGATGTCCATAGCCACAAAGCTAGAACCATCTTTTATTCAACAGTCTCCTCTCAAAATAAAGTAGGTGCAAGATCAGATTCAAAAGCTGGGATGGATCATTTATTACACACCTGCTTTATGTCTCAGTGTGCCATTGGTGTTTACCTCACAACGGAAGCTATCAAACGTGGTTGAAAGCTTGGGAAAGGATGCTATGGAGTTGTGTCAGAGTGCACAATCGATGGAGTCACTTGGTTGCCGTCCACACAGTGTAGTATGTGTTCAAAGACTTCAAAGGAGATGCAACAGAGAGCCGCCAATATTTTTCTCTAGAGGCGAGCGTGCAATTGTTCCACAGGGGCATCGTTAGATGCATTGCACAAACACACCAAGAGCCATGGTCCCCTGTTATTCCTCACTTTAATGGAATGGATCTGGGTGACATGTTAGAGTGTGTTCCACCACCCAAAGGAAAATTCTCTAACAAATGACGGATCAAAAAGAAGATCATAGATGCCCTTCCACAGAGCAAGAGTTAGAGTGTGCAAGAATATGCTCAATTGAGCACCTTCTTTTATGGAAGCTTTGGTGAAGACCATGACACATGCACACAGCAAAGGAATTATACACTGTGACTTGCACCCATGGAACATCATGATTGAATTCGCTAAAGAAGGTGTGCCACATGTGGGTGTCATTGATTGGGGGGCTGGTGTAAGGACATGGGTCCTACGGGCAAGGCCACCGACACGACCGGGCAGTGTGTACGCTAGGGGGAGGCTATAAGATAGCATGGTTGGGTGGAGACTAGCACACACATTACCACTGCCCCTTCACTGGTATCCGAGCTATTATTGGGGAAGGAGAAAAAGCGGGTTGCATGTGCATGCAACGTGCTGCTTCTCTCCCGCAATTTGCAGACAGAGACAATGACGTCTTTGTTACGTAGCAAAAAGAAGGCAGACACACAGTTCTGTGTGCAACACACGAAGATAAACAACGACAATTGATCGCCACAGCCCCACCTACGCCCTACACAACAGACGACCAAGGTGGGCAACCAAGGCAAACTGAAGAAAAATGAATTTTGGAGGAAAACTTTCCTTTATATGAAAATGTTCACAAAAAGGACGAGTTTATATGAAGAATCCACGAAGGTGTTCTTACGACGATCGACACATGAAGCGCTACAATTTTTGTAAGATGAGGTTTGCATGTAACGCAAATTGCCAAGCATAAAAAAACACAAAGACTTCAAGATTTACAAGGTACAAGTTGACGTTTTTCTCTCTCTTTACATTAGTGTGTGTTTACCATGGCTAGTGAGGATATCCCACCTACCCACACTTTTGATTTTGAGCACGTACATCACAATGAAGGCACCAGAGTTGCTGACGACACTAATATGCATGTCGATGATGATCTAGGAGATCGTGGCCTTGTAGATATGGCTGCTTTCAAGACTTTGGAAAATCGCCAAAGTGTACTTGAACGCAACCTCTCTGTACTCAATGAAAACGTTACAAATCTTTCTGAGTTACTTGTAAAATTTATGAATTCATAGACGGTTCTATGAGCCACAAGTGGCACGGTTCAAGGAAACCAAGCTCACATGACTCAAGGAGTCCAAGAGACAAGTGCTTCAAAAAATACAGAAGGTACCAATGTATTGCTTAAGAATATCACCATTCTTGAGTTTCACAAGGAAGAGCGTGATCGCAACGAGGATGCGGTCAATACGTTCTTACACAAATGGAGTGATATTCATAGGTTGAGACACACCCCGGATATAAAGACGAGTGTGGAAACAAGTCTATCTCTTAAAGGCAAGGCCTATAAGTGGTGGATGACATTTCCAATAGATGCTCATCCTCCGTCTTGGATTGCGTTTCAAGCTTCTTTCTCCAAAGAGTTTTTGGACTCCAATGAAGAGGATAAGAATTGGTTAGCATGGGATGCATGCCGCATGTCTGGCCTCTCTCTCACACAGTACCTTTCGAAGTAATGGGAAATCATATTAAAACTAGAAGGTCTAGATGAATTCCAAAAGATATTGCGTTTTAATAGGGGTTTTGACAAAGACTATCGTCTTCATGTCAAGACCCAACATCCAAAAACTTTGGAAGAAGCCATCGGTATATGTTGAAAGATATGATGATGACCAAGAGAGAAAGGGAAATGTTCCCTACTCTAAGAATACTTTTGCTAAGAGCAATGTTATTAAGAGCCAATGGCGAGGTAGATCTCCTACACGTTCCAAGAGGAATAAGAGACAATCTACCTCTCCACACGCACAAGAGGCTAAGAAGCCTAAGCAATAATGAGATACTCCATGTGGGTCTCTTAGCACTGCTGATTTTTAGCGTGCAAAGAAACACAATTTGTGTTTCAAATGTCTTTCGAACCAATATAAGAAGAAGGATTGTCCTCTTTTGCAAGGCAAAGAAAAGGCCATGCACACGATGCGACACCTCACATTAGATTCATCTCCTAAATATTGTGATGTAGAGGTTCTTCATATGGAAGAAAAGCACGAGTGTTGTGTGCCTGCTTCAATGTGACAACCCATCTTTGCCCCCCATGATTTGATTCACATTCATGGCACTATTAACAGACGTGTTTATATTTTAGTGGATGATGGTGCAACTCATAACTTCTTGAACTATAAGCTAGTCAAGAAATTGAAGTTTACACAGACTCCTTGCTCCCACAAGTATGTGGTACAACAGATGTCTTGAAATGATAAAGAAGTATGGGACACAGTAGTTCAAGGGGTTGAGATTATTGTTCAAGATCATACGATGACCCTTGACTTTCAAGTTATGAACATGGATCGTGCTGATATAGTTTTAGGACGGAAATGGCTGCATGGTTTAGGAAACACATTGCACACTAGTTATGAACACAACTCCTTATCCTTTATGGCCAATGGTAAACATGTGCTTTTTCTTGGTGAGAAAAATATACCATTTGCACCTCTCATATGTACATCCGAGCTTTCTATTTTATAGAAAGAAGATTTAATAGATGTAGTCTTTTTGTGTTACTGCTTATCTCCAAGTCTTGTGAATTCTCAAGAGAAAAGTGTTGTGAATTCTAGTAATGGTATGCAAAGTGCAATGAATTCTAATGATAAGCAAAGTGTTAACAATTCTAAAGAGCAAAGTGCTCTCAATTTTAATTCTATTGAGCAACGTGCATCTGTTGTAAAACAAACATTATACGAATTACAAGATTCTCCATCCCAACATAACTCTAGTTTACTTTCTCCTTTTGCATGGAAAAATTTGACTCACTTACTCACGAGTATAGTGATGTATTCTCAAGTGATTTACCACCGGGTTTAACCCCTACACGTGATGTGCAACATGGCATAGATGTCCTATCGAGCACTAAACCGGTGAGTAAACCACCTTATCGTATGAGTGCTAGTGAGGCCAAGGAGGTTGAGAGTTAGTTGACTGACTACCTCGCCCGTGGTTTCATTAGGCCTAGCACTTTGCCTTGGGCATCACCAATTCTATTGGTAAAAAAGAAAGATGGTACTATGCACATGTGCGTAGATTATCATGGATTAAATGCCATAACCATCAAGAACAAGTATCCTTTGCCTTGAGTGGATGAGTTGTTTGATCAACTCCATGGGGCAAGATACTATACAAATACAGATCTTCATTCAGGTTACCACCAGGTGCATATCCTTTTGCAAGATATATCTAAAACTGCCTTTAGAACACGGTTTGGGTATTTTGAAATTTTGGTTATGGCTTTTGGTTTCATCAATGCTCCTGCTACATTTATGACACTCATGGATAGTGTCTTATGTCCCTATCTTGGAAAATTTGTTGTGGTTTTCCTTGATGACATTCTCATTTACAGTAAGACTGAAGATGAACACATAGAACACTTACAATTAGTGTTTGAATAGCTACGAGCTCATGCTCTATATGCTAAGCAAGGCAAGTGTGATTTCTTTAAAACAAGATACATTACCTCGATCAAGTGATCTCTTATTCTAGCATCAAAATGGACACTGACAAGGTCGCTGCCATTCTTCGATGACCACATCCCAACACGGTTGAGGAGCTTCAAATATTCTTAGGCATGCCTGGATTTTATCGACAGTATATCTGTGATTATACCAAAATCAATGTTCCTATGATGGATCAAGTTAAAGAAAAAGGTAAGACCTTTTCTTAGGTAGAAGCCCAAAAACACAGTTTTGAACAGCTCGAGGTAGCTGTAGTAGCCACTGCTCCCATCCTAGCAATCGTTGACCCACTTAAGCCGTTTGTGCTAGTGACTGATGCTAGTGATAAAGCAATTGGTGTGGTACTTCTCCAGGAGGGAAGACCTATAGCCTTTATAAGTAAAAAGTTAAATAGATCTCAACAAAATTATTTTGTCTATGAGAGAGAGCTCTATGCCATAATTCACGCTTTACGAAAGTGGCAACACTATTTATATGGTGTCGAGTTTGAAGTAGTTTTTGACCATGAGACTATAAAATGGTTTACTGCTCAAACGGACTTCAAGGGCTGTAAAGCTAGATGGGAAAAAATCCTTCAAGATCATGATTGTAAGCTATGATATCACAAGGGGCAATATAATGTAGTAGCGGATGCACTAAGTCGGATGCCTCAGATTAATTCATTTTCTTTCACAGAAATAAAGAGTGGATTTTTGGAGTCATTACGTGGCATAATAATAATCATATGCTAAAGTGTGGAGTGCAATTTTAAAGAGGGATCCCTCACACTCACATGTCTTTGTATAGCTAGATCAACATGTCTCTGCATGCGCTGATAAAAACTCTAGCACACAGAGCTTCACCCCTACTCAGGAAGAGCTTAAGTGATGGAATAATTTTTCCATTGATGATGGATACTTACTCTACAAGGGTAGAGTATGCGTGCCAAAGGACTCAGACACTAGGCGCCAAATCTTATTTGAGTGTCACAATAGTCCAAGTGTTGGTCATCCAGGTATTTGTAAGACATATGCCTTAGTTCGATGGAAATTTTATTGGCCGGGCTTACATCATGATGTTTAAGAGTACGTACTAAACTACCAACAATGCCAAGTTAATAAGGTAGAGGGCCTCAAGGTAGGTGGCCTTTTACATCCTTTAGAGATTCCACAAGGTAAGTGGGAGAGTATCTCTATGGATTTTGTAGCAAGACTACCTACTAAAAATCGTGGCCATGATGCCATATGGGTAATTGTAGATTGTCTTACCAAGATGGGTCGATTCATTCCCACACTAAGACTACGGTTAAGACAACGAAATTAGCACGACTATTTGTAGAGCATATATATAAACTCTACGGTCTTCCAGCTAGTATCATTAGTGGCAGAGATCGAAAGTTCAATAATCACTTCTGGAGAGCTGTGTTCGAAAAGTTGGAAACTAAACTTAATCTAAGTACGACTGATCATCCAGAAACGGATGGTCAAACAGAAAGAGTTAATCAAGTGCTAGAGGATATGCTATGAGCGTACGTTAGCAAGAAGCAAACCAATTGGGAAGACTACTTACCTATATTGGAATTTGCTTATAATAGTTCAAAGCATGTGACTATAGGGTTATTTCCATTTATGCTTTTATATGGATTTCAACCTAGATCATCGTTACGGTGGGGCTCGCTAAGGAGAAGATACAACAAGCAAAGGAATTTCTCCAAGACCATTTTGACATGCTTCGAGTTGCTCGACTGAATGTTAAGTAAGCTCAAGATTGATATAAGAAGTACACAAATGAGCATCATCGTCCTGCTACTTTTGAAGAAGGAGACAAGGTTTTCCTCAAGGTTCCGGAGCATTCAGACAGTCTGAAGACGGGAAAAGTTGCTAAACTTTCACCACGCTATTGTGGACCGTTTATTGTTCTCAAAGGTATAGGTCAAGTGACCTATATAAGTTAGCTCTTCCAGAGCACTCACGAGTTCATCCTGTTTTTCATGTTAGCCGTTTACAAAAATAGCTAGGACAGAATGATAATGTCATTGACAGATGTGTGTTAGTTGACCTTATCGAATTGCCAAGCATCCCTCATGAGCCCGAAAAGATTTTGGATTCTCATGAGTTTCACACAAGACATCATGTCAGACGACAGGTGTTGGTAAAATGGCTAGATAGACCCGAAGAAGGTTCTACATGGGAGAATGTCTCCGCACTTAAGAAACATGTTCCTATGCTTGTTTTTTAGGACGAAAATGATTCTCCAAGGGGGGGGGGAAGGGGGGGGGGGGGGGGGGGGGGGGGGGTAATATAAGGACATGGTCCCTACGGACAAGGCCACTGGGACGACCGAATAGTGTGTACGCTAGGGGGAGGCTATAAGATAGCACGGTTGGGTAGAGACTAGCAAACGCATTACCACCGCCCCTTTAGTTGGCACTGCACGTTGGCATTGAGAAGCAAGCAGCCAACATCAAATACCCCACAGAGCATTCCCTACGTCCTTGGAGGGCCCCTGAGCTTTGCAACCTAAAAACTGCTTGTCTGTATTCAAAAGCCACTGACACCTTTGCAGTTTCTTTTTGCATTGAGAAACTATGTGATTGGTGCAAAGATTTTTCAGAGCATTACAATATGCCATGGCAAAAGTGAAAGAAAATTGATTGCGGCATGATTGCCTCTGTAATGCAAAAAAAACTACTTACAACAACCACCTAGGCAGAGAAAGACATTGTTGAATATGAGTGAGCATTTAGATATGTTAGAGCTCAACTTGGAGATGTGTTTGCGTCCGCTTAGTGAGATGATGCCTAGATTTTAGTTTACTATGGTCACCTTTGTAAACAGTAGTCTCTTTTAAATTATCTGATATATGTAAATGGAGCGTTTTGTATATTCATGGACCATTGAGTTAAATTGTACCATGTTATAGTGATGTAGTCATGGGGCAAAGCGATTAATACACAATGTGATTTGTCGTGATATTTTCTATTGAATTTTTGAATTTGTATTCAAAAGTAAAGTCTTTTTGTAATAATGGAGAAAAATGATCAATGCTCAATGTGGTGTGTCGTCATAGACTATAGTTTTAGTTGAAATCTAGACAGTGTATTCACAAACAAAGTCATGGTGCACAATGATTAATAGAAAGTGTGGTGTGCTGTGATAACTTAAACCAAGGTGTACCAGTGGATTTGCAAACGTATCTATGATGCAAGCTTAAGTTCTTTCACACATTGAGATATTATAAATGTGTTTGTGACAAGTATGGAGGAGTGTGAAAAATCTAAAAAAGCATACGATCGCTTGCATGCACTTGCTGATGCAACTGGCCCAAATGACCAAGCAAGAGTTGCTGCAAGTACCAGTGAGTGGGCGTCGATGAATAGCAAACAGTGGAAAGACATCAACAAAGATGTCACCACACAGATGGTCAAGGAAGCATGGCCAAATGTGTCTTTCTCTATCTGCAAGGGAAGATGGAATCTGGATAAGTGTGTTGTGCCAGCCATATGGATGCATGCCGAAGCTATATACCTTGCATGCACAGGGAGTACACTAAACCACATTAATTGTCCCTTCTGGTTTGCGAAGATTCTATACGTCCAATTTGTTCAGAATGAGCTAGTGGACTTTAGCAAAAGAGCCCCCAATAAGAGCATTGTGGATATCCAAAGTGAGACAGTCACAATATCATGAGAGGAGCTTAGATATGCATTGGCTTGCTTCGCTATGCAAACACATGACATTGTGGAGGAATTGCAAACACAGCTTCGTACCTTCACACAGACGACGGGGAACAATAACAAAAGAGTTACAGAGAGATATCAAGCTGCTCAGGCGTGAACTCTGTGAAATGGAGGAATGGGTTCAATAGCAATCGATCATGACACTGATCAAGCATTCTAACACATTGTGGACACCTCCAAGTCACACTGAGGATGCAGTTGGCCCTTGCTCGGTTTGCAAACACTTTTTCCATAGTTGGAGTGGACACTACAGAATAGCTTGTGGCCACATGTATCATTTGACATGTCTCATGCAAAACATGGTGAATAAAAAAGAGTGCCGCATTTATAAGGCTCCAATTGACGAGCTTATATATTCCATATTCAAAATGGAGAAAGACTATCAACGCTTATTGGCAGCAACTGCAAGGGAGAGAGGCTCTATTTTGGAGAGTTTGAATTTATCTTTGTAAATTGTAAACATCTTAACCTGAAGTGGACTACGATGACTCTTATGACCCTTGTATATATCTCCCTTGCAATGAACATTGGAGCCTTGTAAAACTTAGTGTGACTTTTTGAATGTTGGTAAATTGACCCATGAAGGTTTCATAGTCTTCCTTGGTGCATAAAGTAATGTTATAAATTAAAAATGTATAAAGTTATCCATTGGAATCGCAAACACAATTTATGATACTTTTTAATTTCGTAAATGAAAATTCTCAAACTACTGTCTTAAATGGCATTAAAATAAAAGTTGTGATATGTCACTTGGTCCACGAGCCACAAGCCACAAAAAAAGGGTTTGCATTACATTCAGTTGTTCTGCACCATGAAGTGTTAACCTACAATGCTATCTGTGTTTACATCGTTGCTCCGCAATGCCCTTTGTTGCCATGTACGAGGAAAATCATCCACCTCAAGGTTTGCATTTAATTCAAGCAAAGAACATCCACCAAGCTCATAGAACTCAAGTTCTTTGATTGTCACATCTTCCCCTTGCTCCTGGTCATCTTCATTCATATCCACAGTCCACCGTGGTCTATCTTCTTCATACCTTTCTGATTGAATATTGCTAAGTAGCCTGTGATTGCAATGAGGGTAAACCAATTTCTCTGCCTGGTCACTGAGAAGCCGATTATGAATAGTGGAGTGTACATAGATGTACGTACTCCAGTTTCTCTTGGAACTTGAATTGGCATCACATTGTGCAAGAACCCTAACAGTCAATCCATGTAATGTAGGCAACGAAGTACCATTCATGAGCCACCATATCCATGCTAGTTGTTCCGATGCAAGGTTTTGCACAAACTCCAAATTGAAAAGGCCATCCTTTACCCTGTACTTTGTCAGGTCTTTGACTGCTTGGGCTTGATCATCTGGATTGCTGTAGAAATTACTTACCACATCATAGAAGTCTTCAATCACCTCCTCATCTAAATCATCACAATCCATATTCCAGTACTCTTGATCAAGCAGAAAAGCAACACTATGTAGTGGGCTATGTGCACTAACCCATCTAGCATGTACATACTTATTTAAGATATCTCTTTTGGCCTTATTAAAAGGTGCTCTCCAGGGCTTGATCAAACATTTTTTTTGCTCTGAAGGAGAGTTCAAGCTCTCCTACACATTATACCAGCCCATGTACACCTTCCCTATATTGGGTAACTTAAAATCAAACTGACGCAAAGATATCATCACAGGCCTCATCACCAATTATGTGTCCCCAAAATCAGACCAAAAGTTTCTATCATCAATAAGAACTTTCACATATCGAACCTTTTTTTTTACTTGTACTGGTTGCTCTACTTCCCACTCATAGAAGCCTGCACAAAAAAATGTCTCCAAAATAATATTTTTATTTTGCAAAAGACTCTGCACAGTGTAGAAGTTAGTGCAAAATGTGGTTTCACATGGAAGCTTCAATATTGTGGACATACATTGCCGGTACACGTCCAACACATGTTGTCTCTTCGAAATAAACTTCACCACCTTCCTTGCATAATGATTTTGAACCAATCAATGTCCTCTTTTTTATCCCAATCCTGCAACACAAGATTCAAGCTATGTGCATTGCAACCAAATGTGTACAAGCTACAGAAGCGATCCTCGACCCGCTGCTCTACAATTTTTGGAATTGTCCATTATCACCACTTGTACTACATTTTGGACACCAAATTTATGAATTGTTTCTATGATTATATCGACTATATAGCTCCCTGACTTTATCTCACCCAAGCTGTCAACTGATTTAATAAAGAACTCCCCTCGAGGACTGAATATCATAACATTAATCAACGGTCTGCATTGGACATTTGACCATCCATCACTAACTATAGTGCATCCCGTTTGATTAACTAATTTCAAGATCAATATATAAACTTCTTTTTGGGTGTCAGCAAAGAAGCATTTTTCCAAGAAGGTTGTCCACATTTGATGATATGATGGAGGGGAAAAGCTAGCCCCATACTCACCAATCTTCTTCCATGCATGCTTCCATGACTCTCGTGTGACCATCAACATAGAAACGCCTGTAAAATAGATAGCTTGTGCAAGAGAAAATTGTGTCTCTTCAAGAGCAATTCATCAAAATATTTGCTCTAGATTTACTTGCCTCGTTCTATGCATTTCAAATTGGTACTCTGGCAATCCATCTTGAGTGCTAGCTCTTTGCGTGTGGTAGTTGGTCACCATGGAGGGTGCACCAATATTTTGTCCGCCTTGTGTTGAGGCACCACTGCCTTGGTGCTCTGAAGCATAATGGCTTGGAGTTGGTATTCTAGGTTGCCTTGCATTGGCTACACCTCCTAGCACCTCTCTCAAGCGTTTTGTAGCACTCTCAAGACCTACACTATTACATTTACCTCCACTAGACCTATTAGTTGTTCCATTCCCCCTAATCCAAGGAAGTTCCCTAATATGAGGTGCACCTCTTGATTTTTCTTTGCCACATAATTTACAACGCCAATCTATTAAAAGATCTTACATTCTCAGCAAATTGCCACTCAGCCCCTGACACCTTACCATCGACGACCTTGCGCTTCCCTTTATTCTTTGCTCCATTGTTTGATACTTCACCAGTTGATGGGCGACTAGAAGTAACTGCATTGATGCTTTCAGAGCAAGCGTCAGTGTCCATAACAAGTTCACAAGCCACCTATACATTCATACAATCGTAAAAATAGTAAGTTTTTGAAAAAAAATATTTAATTGAACAATTGTACAATAAAGTAAAATAATATACATATAAACATAAAGCAAAAAATGAGCCCCAAGCACTTGGCACCACCTATACCCTCCGCAACGATGCTACCTACCCAAACCTGTTTCCAGGCGGATAGACACCCAAGGGAGGTAACTATACATAACAAACAATACGTAGGTGTAGTGATAAGGAGCGCTCCATTCAACCATAGAAATGAGCCCCAAGCAGTTGCACCACCTATACCCTCCGCAAGGATGCTCCCTACCCAAACCTGTTTCCAGGCGGATAGACACCCAAGGGAGGTAACTATACGTAACAAACAATACGTAGGTGTAGTGATAAGGAGCACTCCATTCCAACCTTAGAAATGAGCCCCAAGCACTTGCACCACCTATACCCTCCGCAAGGATGCTCCCTACCCAAACCTGTTTCCAGGCGGATAGACACCCAAGGGAGGTAACTATAAGTAACAAACAATACATAGGTGTAGTGATAAGGAGCACTCCATTCCAACAATAGAAATGAGCACCAAGCACTTGCACCACCTATACCCTCCTCAAGGATGCTCCCTACCCAAACCTGTTTCCAGATGGATAGACACCCAAGGGAGGTAACTATAAGTAACAAACAATACATAGGTGTAGTGATAAGGAGCACTCCATTCCAACAATAGAAATGAGCACCAAGCACTTGCACCACCTATACCCTCCGCAAGGATGCTCCCTACCCAAACCTGTTTCCAGATGGATAGACACCCAAGGGAGGTAACTATACGTAACAAACAATACGTAGGTGTAGTGATAAGGAGTGCTCCATTCCAACCATAGAAACGAGCCCCGAGAACTAGCACCACCTATACCCTCCCCAAGGATGCTCCCTACCCAAACGTGTTTTTAGGTGGATAGACACCCAAGGGAAACTCAATTGTAAAATTTCATGTTGTTAAAAAACATAGGAATCAAAGCTACCTAAATGAAAACCAAGACCTCAGATAAGCCAAGTGTGCCAAAAAAAACAAAGCCAAGTATGAGACATTGTTTATATAGCCACCTCCAGAAATGGGGGGCAAGAGGAGGATATAGTCGAGCCCGTCGGGCATGACTGTTGGCGCGTGGGCCCCACCAAGATAACTTAAAATACTGCCGGGCTAACAAGAAAGGGCGGTTCTAGCAGGTGCTTGTTAATTTGATGTTATTAACACTCTCATGGAGTGTTAATAACATTAGTTATTATGACTTCACACTTCACGTGAAAACGTGAATAAAATCCTTGGTCTTGCTAGAGCATGGCCACTCTAACTCTGCATCTACAGACATGTGATGCACAGCACTCTCGAGTTCATCCGCAAAAGTACATGTCTGCAAAGTCATTTACATTGCATTGTCTTGCACATGTGACTCACTGCTCTTCTCTCATAACTGGAAAAGCATCAAAATCCATCACCACACCACCGATGACTTCTTGTCGTGCACTCAAGGAGCTGTCCTGCTCTACATGTCTATCCTCAGACCCTGCATGCACAACGAGTAAAGTGTCACACTGCTCATCAGCAAAGTGTACTCGCCTAGATTGCATGGCAATGGACTCATAGAGACTATGGCATCTCTGACACCAAGAACATAGAGAAGAGTCAAACGAGCACCAGGATGGCCTCATGCTATCACAAGCGAACCTCTCCTCATCAAGTAAGACTCATCATTCAACTGAACATGACACCCATGATCTCTAAGCACTACAAGATGGAGATCAAACTCCTACATGCATCATGCACATACTGAACATCATGGAGCACAAGCATACTCTCACTGGAAAAATGCAAATGAATGTCACCCACACCATAAACACCATCCTGTCTCAAAGCACAAAACGTGCTAAACCACTCCCTACAAGGAGTAACATGGTGTAATGCACTACTGTCGAGCTGCCAATCATGAGACAAAGTCCATGCATGTCTAGGTGAACCTATGGAAGTAGGAATTTCTACCACACTTGTACTCTCAGCAACAACCAATGGAATCCTCCGATGTCTCCAATGCCTAAAACAATGTCTCCTCGTGTGCCCTGGTCTGCCCCACGATGCCAACAAACCACATGTCTGTGCCTCTGAGATCTGCCTGATGCACCAACCTGTGTATCCCCCAATGACAAACTGCCATTGTAAGATGCTATAAGTGAGCGCAAAATGAGTCTATAGATCAACCCACACAAAGTGCAAATGCATTGTCCACAAGCACATAACCACTCAACATAATGCAAAATTTAACTAGCTGATCAAACACCTGCCACCAAAACTATGGCAAGCATCACACAAAGCACATAACCCTCTACCAAAACCAAGAACCACTCATGCATAAATAGTGACCATAAGCAAGGAGAGTGCAAGAAAAATGACCATCTGCATAGGCACAAGACAAAATGTGGCTAAAACAGCTCTCTAGCAACTGTCACAAAACGCATAAAACCTGGCAAAAATTCAACCGAGTCTCCTTTGTAACTGGAGAAAAATTTCACCCATAAAACCGCATCCAAGATGCCAAAGTGGGAAAAGCTCTTGAGCACTACAATTTGACAAAAATCTATCAACCAAAAGAATGGCAAAGTGGGAGTAAACCTCGACCACTATAGTCTCCAAAAGTGGACTCTAAGCCATAAACCATAACACTACTCATGCCAATGAGTGGAAATGCCAAAATGGCTCCACATTTTCACATACAATGGCAATCCAAACTCAACGTACATCAACGGAGTGACCGCGCATAAACAAGCACCAAAAAAGTTGCAATCCAAAAACTTGATAAATGCAAAAACAATGCTCTCAAAAGAGCTCATCTGCACTTGAAAATGCTTGCCAAAATGCATGTACAATGGGCATCAAGCATGTGCCATAACCATATGCAATTCAATCCATAAAGACCACGAATCCAAGCACAAAATCACTACCAAAGTATCCTGTGAAAACTTGTGAAAGAAGCTCCACCTGTGTGCTCGAAAAAACCACGTCTCTCAAGAGTCTGCTTTGATGATTTGTAAACGCCTCCGTACTTCGTTGCCCAAATTTACCAAAAACCCTCAAACCAGAAGCTCTGCACAAGTTGAAATTGCATCTTCAACTCAGAATTGATGCACCTAACTTTAAGCACATGCCGTGCTTCCAAAAGTGCATCAAACTCACACACTATGCAAAAACAAAAAATCTGCAATTTCTGCATAGTCAGTCAAATTCCTCACCGTTGCAAAAACAATCTTCTGCAAAGTTGTGGACCACATGAAAACGGATGGGCATGGTATGAAAAATTCATATATATCTTCTACAAGGAGAAAAATGAATCTGAAAACAGTGCTGCTGTGCACACAGTTTTTAGGGTAGCACCTTCACTTACACACAATCTTTCACACTATCTTCTAAGATTCCACAAGAGCATACTATTTTAGGGCAATCTACTCCCCTGTTCATGCTCACAAGCACGACGCAAACAACATACTTATCATCCGATGACACAACTAACCCGTAGGTGCACAGAGGCAATCTCGTTAGCTTGTCAGGCTGAGACCAACCTACACATACGCACTTCTATGATGCATCAATCAATAACCCTTGTTGATTGCAACCCACTCTATCCCTAAACGCTCACAACACCGTTTACACATCAAATGAAATCGGAATCGCATCAAACTTGCTAGGCACCATCCTCTCAATAGGATATACTTACCTATAAGTCTAATCTCACCAGATTTTAACCCTAGTTATCTCGAATATAGCCACGATAGACTGATAGGTCATAATCTAAAAGTGTGTGAAACCTAAGTCTATGAGTATCTATGTGTAGCTAATCTCTCACTCATTCCATAAAGTACTTGATTGTTGAAAACAGACACTGTTTGTGCTACTTACAAGCAAAAATAACTCGAGGAAGGATCCCTCGCGAATACCTCAAAAATGTGAATGCGTGGCATGGGCGCGTAGATCTTGGAGAGGCTACCGCGATGGTGTGGTCGCGTCGTGAATCTGGTGAGGGAGGTGAGCATAGCGAAGAGGATAAGACACACACACACACACACACACTCTCTCTCTCAGACTCGTACGACACAGGATTAATTATTCAAATGTTATTTCAAAAATGGTTCTAAGGTGACTTTTATACTTTAGTCACCTTAGCTCAAAAATGTACATGGGGTTCTATTCATCATAATTACAAAGTGGAAACACATCTGGGTTACGACTGACTGATTAATCTTTACATAACCCAGACAAGTGGATCAAAATGATAAGACGTCTTTGACATAAAAATGGGAATTTGATAGGCTTTACAAGGTGGGCTCATTACAATAGTTGGACAAGTTGGGCTCTAACACTCCCCCCCTCCTAGTTCATGTCTACACGACATGACTGTCTTTGTCTTCAATGTCGTTGTCTTTCTTTCTGGTTTATTTAATGTAGAAACGCATCATATCGCATAGATTCGCTCGCCATTAATGGGCCAATTTTTTTTGATTTGTACATGAAGAAGCCGGTGTAAAATGCTTCTTCGAATGTTTGGAGATGGTAGCTGGGCAAAAACATGAGCCGTCTGAAGTAGGCATACAAAACTGGCTCTGTAGGTGGCCCACTTAGATCATATGATAGCTCTGATATGCTTCTTTCTGTATTCATGTACTTTGAACTCCAGCTTTCTGAGAACACTATGAGACATGCCAAAAAAGTCCGAGCTATTTTACAAAGCATCTTGCAGGATAGGTCGGGAGAGCCTCCGAAGAGTCTGCGATGGCGCCCTGAAGGGTTTTCACCATGTAAGAACCGGATATTCTTTCTCCTTCGGCACGTCCTGGCAATACTGGATAGTTCAACCATGTAGGATTTCTGCTTTGTAAGGCTTTATGTTGGCTGTAAGTATAAGTTCGGGACGTTGGGCAAAAAGTCCTATCATTTCTCAGCTCAGGTGGTGCATTGACTAAGTGGGTCAGGTTGTTAGGATGATCCAAAAGCCATTGATGCCTCCACTTTGGCTGGCTATCTACTATTCTGCTTTGCTGTTCCCAATCCACTAATTCTCCTTCAAATACTGGCACTTGTTCTTCCTTTGCGAGCTGTCCTTGATGTGTCAGTGTTTCATATTTCAGCAGAGCATAGGGTAACATCGGGGCATTCCACTCTTCCTGTAGCTCTGCTGCTGATGTCTTGCCTGATCTAGAGAGCCCTTGTAGCATCTCCTTCTCTAGTTGCATGGCCTTGTACCACATTATCTCTGATTGCTTTTCCATTTGTTCGGCCAGCTTCTGCTCTTCAAATTTTGTGACTGAATCTTCGTCTGCTTCTTGGTTATTGGAGCCACCTTGATTAGTCTGTGTATCTGGGGCCCCATGTTCCTCTAATTCTTCCTCATAGTCATCATCACCCCCATATAGTTCTGCCAGTCCAGCCAAATCCGTGGCTGCTTGCTCCAGGTTCACTCGTACCTGCCCTTGGTGTTGCCTTGTAGTTTGGAGACTTGCTATTTGTGTAGCCATTGTTCGATTATTGATTTGGAGTGTTTGAAGTTCCATCTCCTTTTGGGCTGCAGACTCTTCTAACTCTTTTACCCTGATGTGTAAATTTTCATTTTCTTCCCTGAGGGACTTGGAAACAATGCTTTCTATTTCACTGTCATGAGCTGGTCCTTGTTGTTGTTCACTTTGTAAGTCCAAGATTTGCCTTTGCAATTGATCCTCAGATCTAAGCGCACTTTCGGCTATCATTAATCGTTGTTTTCTTTCCAATTCCAGCTCTCTCTTCAATGCCGCCACTTCTTCTTGTGGTTGGACCACCGGTGTTGCTGGTAGCAATGTTTTTTGTTTCTTTGCTCGTTCTATCTCCCTTGCCTGTATGTCTGTTACTGCTCTCAAATCCTTCACTTCAATTTGTAAGTCATCGATTACGACTTGCAAACTTTTGACTGTCTCCAGGGCATCTTGCTTTTCTGCCACCAACCTTTGGATTTGTTCATCTTTGTCATTGACGTTTTCAAGAAATACATTGATTGTATCTTCACAAATGGCATTGAAAGTATCTGACTCCTGTAAATTTTCCTTGAGGAGCTTTACTCTGCTTTTGAGCCCCAAAATCTCAGCATCTTTAATGCTGATCAGTTTAAGGTTGTCATCTCTTTGCTCCTGCAACTTCAGAACTTCTTGATGGGTTGTTTCTAATTTCCTTTTGTTTGCCGTGTTCTGATCGGCTAACAACCGATTGTGCAGTCTCGTTTGGTTTAGTAGAGTCTCCATTGATTGTAAATCTAGGTTTATAGTAGATTCCAACTCAATTTCTTGTGAGGAGGAAGCTTTTTCTCTTGTCAGATCTACCTCTATGTGCTTGCCTTTATCAATGTTTGATACCGTTCCAGTGTTTGGGTGGCCATCTGTCCTTTCTTCTTCTTCCTCTTCATTGGGTGGTGTAGGAACCCTCTCATCACGATGTGAGCTCTCTGAATGCGGAGGAGAGTCAGCACAGGTGGGGTTGATTGCCTTTCACTTGTCTCTGGACTTGGAGATGGAGGTGGTGTTTCTTGATCTTGTGAAGTTGGCCTCAAATGATCTCTCAAGGTTTGGAGATCCTCCTCTTCAAGTAGCAGTTCTGGTTCATTCGTAGCATTCCTCTCTTGGATGTATCTCTCAAACCAGTCCAACTCAAAATCTGGATTGTGTTTATTCTTTGTCCTCAATGTGTAAGTGCTACTAGAGGGTCTCCAAGTGGTGCCTACATCGCCTCGTAGAGATCTCTCGAGTACAAAGCCTTCTAGCATTCTTTCCATTTTTGCTACCTTCTGCAATCTGGTGTTGTTCTCCATATCTGCTTTCCGCTTCTTTAGTCTCAAATCTTCTTCTTCAGCTTTTCTTTCTTCTTCCATCTTTTCTGTGTACTTCTGGTGACTGTTTCCAGTCTGCGTCCTCCAATGGTGTTAGTAGAGGCCGATACTCGCCTTTGTGATCCGTCTTCAATATTCTCTCTTAACACCAGATAGTCGTTTTGATGAGGAGCAGGTGGTAGTTGATCTGCCGCGCCTATGGCTTGGTATATTATTCTGGTGAGGACTTCTCCTCCTGCAATGTAATTTGGCTTGTCCTACCGTAGCTTTGTCACTTCCTCAAACAGATATGATGCATGATCTATATAGAACTCATGTGTCATTCCCATAGCCCAGGTCATTGTTGTTGAGATGACCCCGTGTAGTGTAGTGTATCTAGGCGGTCTCTTGCTGTAGCTCAACAAACATTGACTGTATACCTGTGTTAGTTCTCTTACTTCCGGGTTTGCTATGAGTTCAAAAGAAGGCAGTTTGGATCTTTGCAGGGAGACTGCGAGATTCTTCCTTCTTTCTCTCATGTTGGCTCCCTGATCAGACAATTTTAACGCTTCTTTGATGATTTCCTTGGTGATCTGAATCTCCATTATCTCATTATCCATGCCTGCCACCCTGCAAGTTCCGTCTTCTTGGATAGTCTCAATTAGGTGTTGTACCCTCTTGAAATCTATCCCCACTGGTGGTAGTGAAACAAAGTTCCACAAGCCAACTTTTTTCAGCCATGACCTTTGCAGTGATCTTTTCAGGTAATTTTATGCCTCCTTTGGGACTGTATCCACTAAATTTCCTTTGTCATCCACATAGGAACCTTGGTAGATTTGAAAGGCTGCTGCCTGTTGCACGTCTGCAGGTATCCATGTGGCTGCTGGCTTTAATGAATTGGGTAAAAGTGTATAGGGTATTGTACCTTCCGTTGCCAGGTTCTTGCCTTTTATTTTTCTCGGAGAAGCGTCCATGGATCCTGTATTCACAAGTAACGGTTAATGTACAAACATAGTACTTCTTTTCTAAATTGATTACCACTTAATCATGCATCTAGGTGAGCCTTCTTAATCCGAAGATGAGTTAAGGTAAAATGTTAGCACATAGACAAGCTCTTTCATTGTCTGACTCTGACGGCTTCAAATTAATGTTATTGATGAAGGAGAACAAGTCCAAATGCCTTGAAATTTTGGGTGGTGTATGTGCATATGGCATGTAAGGTCACCCTATAGTCACAAACTGAAAATCAGCTCATTTGCAACTTCTGCCCAGTCTATCGCGATAGACAGGCTATCTTTTGACAGGAGATATATTTTCTACATGTGACTCCACTAGTTGGTTCCTCATGTCTTGTACATGATCTGATCCCATTTCCATCTCAAGTGGATGTCAAATGACCCCTTTTTGGATCAACTTCCAATTTTTTCAGATTCCCTCCAAGGAGATGTTGGTCTATCTCCCTCACTTTGTGTTGTTTTGGGCTCAAACTTAGTGGGTAGCCTTCTTGCATCATGCTGAAGCCAACTGTTGATTCCAATTTTTGATCAGATAGCCCTTTGTCATTCTGCTTAGTCTATCGCGATAGACTAAGACTTAGTGTCATTTTGTTATATTTTGGCTCTGTAGTCATCTGTCTGCCTTCTCCTAGTTGATGTAAGGTTTCTTGACCTCTCACATGTGAATTTTAACTGTCTACCATTGAGGTGCCCTGTTCTGACTCTGAGTTGCTGTCAAGTCTATCTCGGATTGCCATATGAGTCCATCTTGTCTCAAAATTTGGTGTACTGCCTCCATATGCTTCCCCAAGTCTATCCTTGTGAAAATTTTGAAAAGCCTCCCCCCAAAGATAAAAATAGTTTGTCTATCGCGATAGACTCATTTACTTGGTCAAGAGAGAGCAATTTTTCACTTTGATTTGATATTTGGGGTCATTATTCCTTGTTAGTACCCTTTATGAAGTCACAATCAAAATTTTACTTGTCTAAGTGTATGAGCCAGTCTATCGCGATAGACTCAACATCTAGTCATTTTTACAAGTTTTTTGATGTTAGTTGACCACAATGGTGTTAGTAGGCTCTCCTAGACACACACATTAAGTTTTAATCAATTTGGAAAAGTGTATTCCCTATTTGCAGCACTTAGCTGTTCCTGGAGTCGGAGTAGACCACTTAGGTGATGTTCGTCGTTCTTTTTGGTCATTGTATGACTTGAGCGGACTTTCATTTCCTTTTGACCTTCCATCAAAACAGTCAGTTGTTCTTTTGGTGCTTACATCACCAAGAACGACCATTTGGACGTCTTTCTGGCCTGTTGCTCGCGTTTGCCCTTGTGGAAGAGCTTTTTCTTGAGTGGCCACATTCCAACTCATAGTTGACCTCTTTTGGATGTACCCTGTCAAATTTGGTGTCATTTGGTCACTTGGTCGGCCCGTTAGAGTATTGTGACACTTTGCGCAGTTTCCGTCAGATAGAGACCCTAGGCTCCGTTTTGAAGAACGTTTTCATGGTCTAACCATTCAGTTGGTTTGTCGAGGTTATTGGCTTGCTGCCTATGAGTTTTGGCTCATTTCCGATCACTTTGGGTCAGATGCCCTTCTGCAGGCCCTGTGAAATTAGGGTTTTCTGGGCGGCTTCCTTCACGCTTTCCGAGGTCATAGGATTGATCCTTAAGCTATAGGCATTGTGCCTTTGAATTTTGGTTCCATTTGGTGGCCTCTAGGTCTTCCTAACAACCGGTCTACTGTATGTGTGCACAGGTTGTGATGGTGGTGCTGGCGAGGTTTTGCGACTAACTGAAGTAAACAACACTTAGACTCAGTGTTGATGAGCATACCTCTCATATCTGATGTCGATCTGGTGACCGTACGCGATGGATGAGATCCTGGAAGTCTCAACTGCTGTAGGGAGCTCTCTCTCTCTCACAATGGAAAATGACTCAAATGAGAGATTTCTAGCCTAGCCCGTCTATATGTAATTGAGACTCCGACACTAAATTTTCCCATCTTTTACCTGTGGCCATAACTTTTTGCGAGATGCGGTTTAGGCTCGCAAAGTTCTTGATTTGGACCTCATTTGCTCGAGTTCTACAATTTTTGCAGATTTCTACTTTTGGAGGTCCCGTCATGATGGTGGTCATTTTGCCCTGTCACCTTCGCAGTCCCTATTTTCTCTGTGTCTTCTTTACCTTGCTCTGATCAGGTGTCTCTTCTGTTGTGTTTCCATCTGGATTATAGATTTTTTCTATATTTTTTGCTAGAAAATGGCTAAATCAAAGCAAATAAATCCCAAAATAACCCAAAAATAGCAATTCTAACCTATAAAAATATCAATGAAAAGCAAAACACTTTGTAACTCACTTTTCTCTCATCTATGTACATTCTCACGCTTAATCGTCAACCTTGGCCTATTTTTTGATGTTTTTCGATGGTTTTTGGCCAGTTTTGACTCGCTTTATAGTATATACACATCCCTAGGGGCTCATATATGATCATTTGGTCCCCAATTTTGATTAATTATGAGGGCATATTCTTTTCCCAAAAATCACACAATAAAATGCAAAAATGGTTGAAAAATTAATCACAAACATTGCCCTCTAATATATGACGCGAGTCCGCATTTGGAATGCCTCCCCCCCTCCTAGTTGGAGTCCTCCCGGACGATAGGGTATCGTCAAGGGTATGTGCTGTGCATGGGCGTGAACTCGTGCTAATGTAGGCCTTGTAATGTAGCCCTATATGCATGCACAGTCAATGCATTTAGAAAAAAATTATGCGGTGTAAGAGGAAGGTATAAGCGATTCGCTTATTGGCATTTGTCGTTGAGGTTTCCTGTGGTAGCCTGAGTTGGCTGGCATATTTTCTTTGCGAGAAGAAGTTGTAAATCTGCCGCTCTTTGTTTGATGGTTTTCCACGGTTTTTGAATTTGTGTTTGTGGCTCCGTTGAAGTTGATATTGTTGTATATTTTGTTGCATGTTCTGGTGGAACATTCTTTCGGTTCCATTTGATGACTTTGGTTGTACAGATCCTCGTAGTTGTTGTTGTGGACGCTGCTTGTTTTCGCGTGCTGGTTGTATGATCTAGCTTGTCATTGACAGTTGTAGACAACTGATCATTGGTTTTCTTCGGCATCCATACCTGTGTTTTTGGCTCGTTCTGAATTGGTAATTTTGGATGCCATACCAATAGAGTCCGTTGCGGACTCGACTGGTTGATAATTGTTCTTTGAAGCTTTGCTGGCTTTGGGTGTTTTTTCTGTTCTTCTGTCCACTTTTTTACAGGAATTAAGCTGTCTTGCTTGAGCCAAACTTGATATTTCCACCCTTGATGAAATTGTGCCTCGGCTAGATCTGTACGTCGTACCCAAACTTGCCTGGTTCCCTGCATGATTGTTGATTTTTGATAATACATTTCTTAACATGTAAACTTTGTTTGTTGTTGGTCAATGCTTTGCCGATGTATTCACTCCTGTCTCCACATTGACATATATGTATCATATGATAAGAAGGGTTCTGAAAAGTTTTCATTTCTGAATAGTGCTTCATTAGTATCCAAATCAATGAATACCCTGTTAGCTTTCATCCACGACATTGCTAAGATACACGGCGTTGCTGATCTAATTGGTGGCAGTACATGGAACTTGTTAGTGTACGTGTGTCCCTGGAGGAATCCCAACCCTCGAGCGAGTACTTCCGAGTGAACAAGAAACCGAGCGAGCATAAGCAGTGAAAAAGATTAGATCAAGATCTCAATAGTTACTCTATAGAGTATAGTGTAGCAAAGTAACCATGTTGCATCTCAAATAGTCTAAAAAAAAAAAGCCATACTCTTCCTTTAATGTGTTCACACACATTAAAATAGTATGAAACAAAAGAGCCATACTCTTCCTTTAATGTGTTCACACACACATTGATACGCAGTCATATCCTTGCTTCTGAACCATCTTGTTGAGCATATTCCAAAACTCTATTTGTGCAAACTTATTCTCCATGGTAAAGACATCTTCAACCCTTCTCTCTCTCTCTCTCTCTCTCTCTCTCAATGAAGCTTTGATTAGTTTAAAAATAAATTACCCTTATGTAAGGTGTCTATTGCATCATTCCATCTACCAATGCACCTGGTTGTCAATGGCCCTACCTGAAGAAATGGAAGAGAGCCACATTTAATGTGAATTCCACAGGAAGGTTTTGATAAACTGCAAAAGCAAACGAAGAGGCCCTCCACCAACAGCGACACAAATCCAATGTGTGCAATCAATAGGTTCAATGAGCTGGATGCCACAACATCCGCGGTAATTTGATCAACTAATTCACCATCGTGAACATCTCTACATTCTTCACCATAGGATAATCTGCCATCTCTAGATGAGGCTCTTACAAGATCGTGACCCCAGTATAAGCAACAACTTGAATCCGCTCCTCTGGCTTCCTTTAACTTGTATGTTGTCTTCATGCTGGAGCATCTCTGGCACTACCTTGTGGACTTGTCCCACCCCTATTAGGCGGTGCTCTGTTTTGCAAATTCTGAACAAATTGAAATCCCATTGCGCACCTACCTAAGCACCCCATAGGGCACCTCCCTCCAAAGCCTGATGGCTGGATTGTTGGTGACTACAACCAACAACTTTGACACGACGGTGTTGGCTAGGAAAGGAAAATATGAGGGTCCCTATTAGTGTTAGGAAAAAGTGTGCCTAAGCTTTGCCTTAAATCGGTTGAAAACTCAAAACAACAGAGGATTGAAGGGAAGTGAAGAAGGAGAAAATCTACTTTAGAAATGTTAAAAAATAGAGTTAAATTGTTAAAAATGCCGATTATTTTAGAAAAAAAATCTTCTTTCAATTCATCCTAAAGGGAATTTTGTACGTTCGTAAAATTGATTCCAAACATTAGGACTCCCTATTCATAGAAGCCTTCTGGATGTTTGAGGCACACTAGCTGAGGCAAGAAGGTCAACCCTCTTAATCATTTTCACCAAATATAAAGAGAAACCTTTAGAGAATGTCTGCAGGTTGTGGGAGACAGAGCATTGCATGCATGGAGGAAAGAGAGATAAGTAGCATGCTGGGGAAAGCACAGAGTGAAAGAGGCTGCGAGGTGTACGAGCCGCCTACATAACGAAAAAAATAACCTTGGACGAGCTACCACATATTAAAAAAAGCGCATCTAGTGTTAGAATAGCGCTCCAAATGAGGCTACGTTAGCGCATACTCTTTCTGAGAGCTTTTGGAGTTAGTTTCCAGGGCGAGCTGCAAAGAGGAGACCCTTCTCAACGAAGGCTTTGTGGGCAAGGGAGGGGGAGGTGATGAAGATCATGACCATACTGCAGCTGACATGAAAGGTAAAGATGGTGCCAAGCTAATTGCAAAAGCGCTGCATGGAAGAAGGGACTCGGCTAGAACAGAGATGAAGTCTCTCTCTCTCTCTCTCTCTCTCTCTCTCTCTCTCTCTCAAAACTGTCAAAAGAGTCTGCACCGACATATGCTCTATCAGAGAGGTTTTTTTTTTATATATATATAGAGAGAAATGGCTCTGAGACTTCTTTTGAGTGAATGGGGAGGCGCTCAAAGTTCAAACTCTGACACTGGGTGGAGGATCATAGGATGATTTTTTTCGATGGACGAGTACTACCTACTGCCTACCACTTACCCACACGCCTCTTCGTCAATGTAGTCTCTCTATTATCTCTCTTGGCTTGGCATTGTCTGTCATGAGCTCTCTCTCTCTCTCTCTCTCTCTCTCTCTCTCTCTCTCTCTCTCTCTCTCTCTCTCTCTCTCTCAAAGGCCTCTTTCAGAGAATTTGAAGTCCTCAATTTGATTTTGAGTTTTCATAGCCCTCAAAGCTCTAGCTCTAGCTCTCTCTCTCTCTCTCTCTCTCTCTCTCTCTCTCTCTCTCTCTCTCTCTCTCTCAAAGTCTCTCAAAAAGTGCCCGCTGATGTTCTCCTTCAGAGAGGTTATTTTTAGAGGAGTATTGAGGCAAGAAGAAATGCCCCCCATTTCATATGAAAAGAGGCAAGTGGTATTTACCTTTGGTGTGGGTGTGCATGGACGGGGACCCCGTGTGAAACATTACAGTGATTATTGGAATAATTGGGTGCTTGACGAAGCCGATAGCACCAACGGGGCCAACCGTCTACTCGAGACGCGTCGATGGATGCAAAAATGTACCATGCAAGTCACATAAGTCATGCACAAAATAAGCTGACATAGCTTACTTGGCTTCAAACAAGTAGAAGAGTCAATGTGTATGGGTACCTTTTTTTGTTTTAGTGTATATCAAGTCCTTGCCATGTCGGTAGAGAGAGAGGGAGAGGGGGGGAGGGAGCAGTGTTCGGGAAAAGTGTGCCTTAGCTTAGCCTTGAGCCGGGTTGCAAAATCAAATGTGCCGGTTGAGGGGAGGGCAGAAAGGAGAAAATTCCGCTTAAAATACATGGAAAATAGTGCAATTTTACAAAAATACTAGCTAGTATTGTAAAATTTCCGGTTCAGATTTGTCTTGGAGGGATTTTTGTATGTTTGTGAAAATGATTTTTCCCGAACACTGGGAGGGAGTCTCCAAAAATAATGTCTCTGAAGGAGCACGCACCGGCGCGCGCTCTTTCTGAGAGAGAGAGAGAGAGAGAGAGAGAGAGAGAGAGGAGAAGGCAGTCTCATTCCATTCTCTTCAGAAGCCCGCCATGTCGACACCAGGAGGGATTTTTGTATGTTTGTAAAACTGATTTTTCCCGAAGACTGGGAGGGAGTCTCCAAAAATAACGTCTCTGAAGGAGGCGCGCGCTCTTTCTGAGACTTAGAGAGAGAGAGAGAGAGAGAGAGAGAGAGAGAGTAGCTTCGTTCCATTCTCTTCAGAAGCCCGCCATGTCAACACCAGGACCGCGAGGAACCGTCGGGGCACGCTGGAGAAGGGTGGGAGGAAGCGGTGGAGGTAGCGGAGCAGTTGGAAATGGCAACGCCAGTGGCGCCAACATGCTGCGATTCTACACCGATGATGCCCCTAGCTTCAAGATGAATCCCACCTTTGTCATTGGCATGAGTGTCTGCTTCATTGAGTTTGTGCCACTCCTCCATGCCGTTGGCAAGATCTATGACTCTCGATCTACTTAGCTCCTCTCTCCTCATGGAACTCTTCAGGTTACCTAGCTATCAGGCATCTTTTCTCCTGATTTTTGATAGCTGCTTTGGTGTAGTGATGTGCATCTGAAGCAGATCTGGCAGAGTATGATTTGTCAGAATCAACAAGTCCGATGTGAACAATTGTGCATCAGAAACAATAGGTGTAATACAATACATGATCATTTTTGTCAAAAGAGAGAGAGAGAGAGAGAGAGAGAGAGAGAGAGAGAGAGAGAGAGAGAGAGAGAGAGAGAGAGAGACTTCATCTCAGCTCGGCGCCGACGTGGGACCATTCATGCAGGCATCTCAGAACTCCTCCAAAGAACTTAGTATGAAAGTAGATGAGCAGGTTGGGGTGCAAGTACAATCCCTCTACTTTTCCATGTCGTTGAGTGATCTCGGCTTTGCCATCTCTGAAGTTTTCTACGTTGAACTTGCCTCAACTCTTGTCCCAAGCATATCGTGCCGTGTGCACTGCTTCACACATCAAACCCCTCCGCCTCAAACTGCTTGTCGATAGCTGCAATTTCTGATCACCATCTGCCGTTCGTCATCAATAGTGGTTGCAACTCTTGATCACCGTCGACTCAGGACCACTACGCAAGGGTTGGAGAGCAGAGAGTGATCCTTCGAACCTCTTCACGAGAGCATGGTGAGAGAGATTGGGATGAAGGGGGGGGGGGGGGGTGTGAAGATAGAGCGAAACCGGGCCTGACCAGGTGAAGATAAGGCTTTTCGGGGCCATGTCGAATAAGCTTCAATAGTAGCAGTACTGGTGATGGCTCCTCCCTCGACTTCAACACTCATACTCTCTAATTTTGGCCCCTGCAAGTTTCTCGCTTTGCCTTAGCCCTTGAATGGTCGACAAATACCAGGCCTAGAGAGCGAGCAAGCAAGCAAGCAGAGAGGTTTCATAAACTGTTATACCAGCTCTGCCGCTACTCTTCTCTTCTCGTTTCTTGGTTCGTCTGTAGTTTTCGAACGCTCGGAAGGAGGCCTAGAGACTTACTCTAAGAGCAAATGGGAGAAACTATAGCGAGGAGTTGTACGAAGCTCAGCCTCTGAGCCACCTCGATGCCTCGTGATCCTCTGTTCACCAAGGTGCTTTGCATAATTTTGATTATTCCTCGAATCGATCCCCATATTGTTCGCGTAAATAAAGCTCTCATATGTGTGTGCGTGTCACTGTGTGTTGAGAGAAAGAGAGAGAGAGAGGGAGGAGGTTTTTTAACATCGTAGGATCAATCCCAAGAGACCTACTGAGTGCCAAAATTTTCATAATTTGTTGCAATGGCATGACTCTTTTATAGATAACATAATTCAAGCAAGTGAAGCTTACATTCACCAATCTGGCCTCATCTGTTGAGAGAAACAAGCTAGCTAGCACACACAAACTCGGTGGGGGGCGGAGAGAGAGAGAGAGAGAGAGAGAGAGAGAGAGAGAGAGAGAGAGAGAGAGAGAGAGAGAGAGGTCTAGTGGCGATCGTGATGATGATGATAATGGCACTTGTCTTCTCCACCTTGCTAGTCAACATGTGTGTAGCTCACTGCAAATGCTCGCTCTACTGGCCAGCCCTAAGTGCGACGAGAAACCCAACAATGGTAGCTACATCAATATTTGATTGTGCCAACCAATGTCCCATTATGCTTGTCGCATTGGTGTGATAAGGTTTCAAGCACCACCGTCATTAAGCATGCAAATTTGCTATGGTGCTAGCTTTCAGTATCTGATTGTGTCAACCAAAGTGCCTTTATGCATCCCGCATTGGTGGGATACGGTAAATCAAGCGCCAAACGAGAGGGCTTCATTCCACACCTCCTCTTATCATGTGTTCTTTGCTCATACAATGTTCGAAAGCATGTCACATTGGTGTAGTAAGGTTTTGGGCACCAAATGGGAGATGAGGGGGATGCACTCCTATCTTGATCCTCATTAGGAATCCTTTGCGCTGTCATCCTGTATGCTAATATGCATACCGCATAAACACGGTGTGTGCTTATGTGGTGTATTTCAAGCATAAAACAAGATAGCATCTAGAGATCATATTTAATTGTCTTTTTGTAACTGCATCATTACAATCACTCAATTTTATAACATTGACGTGTGTCTATCTCATGCAAAATAATTGAACAACTTAATTATATATTACATTTTACGTACCAAGCTATATGTATCTAAAGGTTATTCAAGAAGATGTGGTGAGAATGCATCAAATTCTTTGGCTATGTGGTGTGAGCATGTTAGTCCAAAACTAGAGTTTTTAGTTGTCTCAAGTATCATCATGTGCCACTATGAAGGCTCATTCCACATGCGAGAGTTTGGGGCTTGAGATATGATGTAGTCAGTGCTTTAAAAAGTCTACATTTGCTAGTGAAGGATATATCAAAGGGTAGGGAGCATTCATTGTTTCTTTGAGCACATGTCAAAGGAGAAAGCACAAGTGACAGGTACCCTAAATAGTCTTTCAATATCACTGCTCTCTTTGCTCAATACAATAGTAGCTTATTCTTTTTTTATATTAAAACGCCATTATGGAGAAGTGGGTTTTACCATGAGTATCAAGAAGAGCTTGTTGCACACCCTTAGTTGGATATCCTTTCTCAAAAGATGTTCCTTTGGGAGGGGAATCGTGGAACTATGGCTTGGCAAGTAGTCATCAAAGAAACGTACACCACTAACAAAAATTGATGCTACAAAGGTGTCAGAGATTTATCTGTTAACACGTTTGCAGCAAAAACACACACACACACACACACACACACACACACACACACACACACACACACACACACACACACACACACACACACACACACACACAAAGTTTCGCTTGGTTTTTCTATTTGCTCGATAAAGTTTGCTCGGTGTATGGTAAGACTCGTGTCCCTGCACTGTGATAGGTAACATAATAGACCACAACGTGGTCACCTCATCACCCGATGCTACTTTCAACCTGTGTGTCTCTGGGAATTTCCTCATTGGTCCAAGTTTCTGAAAGAGCTCAAAGCTGATGACACTCAATTTTGCCCCAGTGTCAAGCAATGCATAGATTTCAACTTGTTATGTGCTTGCATAAGCTTTTATGTAAGGACTACACCACGTATTTTCCAAGTTGTCAATGGTGCTTTCGTCCTGAGCCATAAAGTCTGTTATTGTCTTTGCTAATTCTTCGCTTTGTATATCCGCTTTGATTGTTCGGAATGTCGAAAGAGGATATTCTTCAGTCATCATTGGTGTGACCATGTTTATTGTCCTTAGAAACTGCTTTCACTTAGCAATGCGTTCCTTGGCTTCTTGTTGTGCTTGGTCCTGAATTCGTTGCTGTTCCTGTCTATAGGCTTTGCCGTAATGCAATTGAAACAACATTCCCGGAGTTAAAGGTAGATGATACTTTTTCAAATGACACCCACTAATCCAATTCGGCATTTCTTTTCCATATAGTGTCGACAGTTTTACTGCTCTGCTAGACGATATTTCTTGGATCAAATAAGGCCCCATTCCTCTTTTCTTTAGCTTCTTGGCATGTTGTTTAAGGGTGTATACTAAGACATAGTCGCCCATTTTAAAGTCCTTGTTTTTGACATGTTTGTCAAAAAACTCTTTCTGTTGTCTTTTTTTTGCATAAATGGTTGCTACCGCATTGAGTCGTAACTCATCTAATTTTTCAAGGTCATCTAACCGTTCTGAAAGCTCATGCCCCGTCCAGTCCAATTGTTTGGCTACCCTTAGTGTGGGAATCAAAAATTCAATAGGCAATATTGCATTTAACCCATATACCATATTAATTGGTGTAGCATTGAGTGTTGTTTTGTATGCAACTCGATAAGCCTACAATGCTGAATATAGCATTTGATCCCAGTCCGTTCTTGTTTCACTAACCAGTTTCGTAAGAACTGTGCACAATATTTTGTTGGTCTCTTCTGCTTGGCCATTGGCTTGTGGATGGTAGGGTGCAGATTTGCGATGAATTACCATAAACTCATTTAAGAGATGTTCGATAACTTCATTTACAGAGTGTGTCCCTCTATCACTCACTAGCTCGATTGGAAGGCCATAACGTGTAAACACATATTCATATAAAAATTGTGCCGTGGTTCTAGCGTCTGCTTTCGTTGTGGCTTTTTCTTCCACCCATTTGGTCATATAATCCGTGGCCATTATGATGTATTGTGCTTGTGAACGATAAGCTGGTGGAGTAATAGGACCAACAAAGTCCAATCCCCATTTAGCGAATGCTCGAGCACTCATCATTGGTCTTAAAGACATTTCATCTCTCTTAACTGGTACCATAGTGCGTTGACATTCATCACACCTTTTCACAAATTTTGCTCCATCTTGAATCATGGTCGGCCACCATATGCCTGCAACCATAATGATTTTTACAGTTCTCTCCGCCGTTGAAAAATGACCTCCTGCTATGCCTGCATGAGCTTGTTCCAATAATGGAAAGTAGTCATTTTCATGAGGAACTAACCTCAACTGGTCATCAATTCCTCTTTTATACAATTGGTCACTAATGAGGGTATACCTATTCGCTTCGATTGGTAAAGCCTTTTGTCTGGCTTTAGACAAATCTCCTGGCAACTCCTTATTAGTCAAATATTCCACAATAGCATGACTCCATGCGGGTGTTATTGTCACTTGGTATAATGTGGCATAATCCATAGTGGTATTGGATGTGCAAAAGTTGCATTTCTTGATGTAATTAGCTACATCGCCTACCATTCCAGGCCAATACGCTCCAAGTCTTCTTAATCGTTCATAGGTCATTTGATTTCCTCGATGGAATCTCCCTGTTTGTATATGGGCCTCCTCTAGATACGCGTCATACTGGGCCTATACACAACCTTAGAATCCCATCGTTTCCATGGTGGTACATTCTTCCCACAAGCATTGTGTAATTTTGTGCTTGTCTAATGTCTTCCATCGTGTGTCTGTCGTCAAGATTCATTCCATATGTCAACAACGGAATAATTTTCTCTGACCATTTCGGTACCATTTCTATATTAAACAGGTATGCATCTAGGAGATCATCATCTACTCCAGTAGCCTTTTCGCCATGTAGTAATTGAGAAAGGTGGTCTGCTCTTTGATGAGTTTTTCCTTTCTTTACTACTACCGTAAAATCAAACTCCAGCAACATAATGAACCATCTTACAATTCATCCCGTGTTACAAGGTTTGTTTACTAAGTACAAGAGTGCTTGATGTTCCACAAAAAATGTGAATTTGTTCGCAAGCAAATAATGCCAAAATTTCTTTACCACATATATCATACCCAATCCTTCTCTTTTAGTGGTGGTATAATTCTTCTCTGCATTGTTGAGTTGTCTACTAGCATAACTGATGGGAAAATCTATATTACCCTCCCTCGGTTGTGCTAATATACAGCCTATTGCAAATGCCGAAGCATCTACATGTACATGGAAGATCTTTGACCAATCTGGTGCTTTTCGAATTGGTGCAGATACCAGTGCATCTTTTAGTTTCTGGAATGACTCCTCACATTCGTTGGTCAAGGGTTTTGCTATTACATCGTACATGTAGATAAAACGTCGGTAGTATTCACAATGTCCCATAAATGATTGTACATCTCGTACAATGTTTGGTCTTGGCAATTCTATGATCACCTTTACCTTGTCTTCATCAGTGGTAATTCCATTAGCCGATACTATGTGGCCTAGGATCTTACCTTGCCGTACCATGAATACACATTTTTCTGGGTTGAGGCAAATCCTATACGTTCTGCATTTTTCGAATACCTTTCTAAGATGATCTATATGGTCTTCTCTCAATAGAGAATAGACACAAAAGTCATCCATGTAAATATCCAAGAATATTCGCAAGAATTCTTTAAAAGCACGTGTCATTAATCTTTGAAATGTGGCTGGAGCATTGGTCAAGCCAAATGGCATTACCCTAAACGCATATATGCCCCATTCTGTTGCAAACGCTGTTTTGTATTGATCTTCTAGTGTGACCACCAATTGGTTATAACCAGAGAATCCGTCCATAAAGCTATAGGCTTGCTTGCCTGCTACTCGTTCCAGGACGTGTTCCGTGATAGGAAGAGGATAGTTGTCCCTTATTGTTGCTGCGTTTACCTTCTTGAGATTCACACACACTCGTAATTTTCAATTTTTCTTAGGTACCACCATGATTGGCGACACCCAGTCTGTGTGCTCTATCTCATAAATAAATTCAGCCTCCATAAGTTTGTCTATCTCTTCCTTGATCCTTTTGGCGAATGTCTCATTGTACGTGTATGGACGTTGTTTGCTTAGCTTTGCATCAGACTTTAGAGGGATTGGATGTTCACAAATGTTAGAATCCACCCCCTTCAGATCTTTGTACGACCAGGAAAATACATCACGAAATTCTTTAAGCGTTTTGATCAGTAAGTCCTCTTCTTCCCGGCTTAGATCTGTGGCAATGTAAGCAGGTCTAGGACTTTTTCTCGGCTCTGCTAGGTCTATTTTCTTGGTGTTCTCTGGCCCATCATAGGACTCGTTGGATTTAGGCTCTCTCATCGGTTGCTGAACCACCAATTTTCTTTCCTGAATAGTGTACTTACAATAGTGAGGAGGTACATCTATCTTTTTGCTCCCATCACTAGAGTTCGATCCATCGCTACTTTCATTTCAGTTGTCCATACATTTTTCAGCTTTTGTTTCAAATCATTGTATCTATTTTTCCGCTCAACTTTCGTTATAATTGGATCTCGAAAGACATCCAATTTTTCTGTTGCAACTCTTTTTTTTGCCTTGCTGGTTTTCTTAAGTTTCAACAGTCTTGCCTTAAAATCTGGGTCTTTAGCAACCTTGAAAAATCTTCATGACACCTTATCCTTAGCACAATCAACAGCATGAATGTTCATAAGGAAATGTGTCTTACTCTTGAACTCAAGCATAGGTCTAAGCCTAGTTGGTAGACTGTTATGGTGTCGCCTACTCTTGTATCTTTTTTGCGTTTCACACTTTGGTTCGGGAAGTTGTAGAAGATATCATTGTCTTGATCCTGATGGTCGTCTTCCTCCGTATTTTCCGACTTCTCGTCATTCGCATTATCTTCGTTTTCACATTGATTAGAAGAATCATAAAATTCTTCTCCATCCTGCTCGATTTCTTTAGTGGGTATGTCCACATAGACCACTATCTTAATCTCAAGTTTCGTTTCTGTTTGATTGATCCTCGTATTCTCAGTGTCTCCTTCATTATCACCTTTCTCCACAATTTTGCTCAACATGTAGTATGGTACGATATAGTAGCCATTCTCGTCACAAAATTTGGTGGAAGTGACTTCATTGACGCATACATCCAATGTAGCCAAAATTTGAGACCATTCTAGGGGTTCGAGCTTCTCTTCAGGAAAGGGTTCTCGTATATAGGCATCGTCTTCCAAGACCCTCTCTAGTGTCCTTTCATTGTGGTCGAATTCACTACATTGAGATGCTCCACACATCCATATCTCCTTTTTCTTACAGAACCACGTCGGGACTTCTGATCCACTAATGGTGGCTGAGTCGAATTCTTCCACATGTGTTCTCGTGACATCATGGTAGCTATGATTCCTCATATTTACATGTGTAGTGGTTTCAGCATGTCTTAGATACAAATAATCATACCCCCAGTCCTGCACCATCTTGAGTTGCCTCATGAATGGCCTACCAAGGATAATTTCATAATTGTTCTTCTTGCCGAAATCTACTATGGCAAATGTATGTTCGTACTCTATGCCACATGAAGATACCACAATTGCCTCAAGCAATCCTATAGGCCTTTCTATGTGCCCACCGCTAGTTGAAATTTCATTCTAGTTGTTCGTATTGCCGGTTTTCCCCATTTTTCCCATAGCAATTTGGTCGCAATGGAAATGCCAGCTCCGCTATCAAGTATGGCCTTAGTCTCTATGCCGTTATACGCGACTGGTAGAGTAGTGTTGCCGTCTTCACCCTCACAATATTCTCCGACCTTGTTGAGCGGCACTGGTCTAATGTTGACTCTCTTCGGTTCTGTGTCATTAAGCTCAGTTTCGAAGAACTTAAGAGGCTTCCTTATACCAAATTTTTCAAGACATTTGCCCACTTCCGTCCACATGCTTGGCCTAATTTTTAACAATTCTGCCAATGTGATTGTACACTTGACCGGAGTGGTCAACAAGTCTGTCAAGATTTTAGTGTCCAATTGATTTGACCCTCCTATGCTTTGAGAAGGTACCCTTCGAATTTATGACCTTGCCTCGTAGTCTCCCATGTATGGTGGCAAAGTTCTGAGTGATGCTGGTCTGCTATCTTCGGATGCAACTGAACCATTATCCCCTTGAAATGATTTAGCGTCTAAATCCCATGGAGGCTTATTCAAGTTCAACTCCGAGAAAGGCGCTGACTCAACAGTTTTTTTCTCATATTTTTCTTGAGCTTTTCTCACCGTTTCCCATAGCTCTTCATGCCAATTTTCTTCCACAATAGGTGTATATGGTGGAAAATCTTTCAGTGATTCATCGGTGCTATTAGACACAATTCTTGCATCCTCTACATAAGGCAAGGATTTAACGTTTTCTATCTTGAGTCAGGTACCCTTTGTTCAGTTTTGATAGGTGTTTCATTGTTTGGTGGTTTGATTATTCTATCTCTCACTTCCATAGGTGGAGGCTCTAGTAAAGCTTGTGCAGTTTCAATCAACTGCTTGCACATCTCTAGTCTCTGTTTTTCTATCTCTGGATATGGATATGTCATCCACCTTTGCTCTAGAGTCTGTCTGTTCTTCAATCTTGCTGCATATGCTTGTAAGATTGCATCTAAGGGTTCATTGACCTTATCTACCAATACAGATCCTCCTGAGCTTGCACTCCTTGGTCCCTCCTTTGATTTTAGAGAGTCAGACTCTCTTTGCTGTTTAAGTTGCTCTCGAGCCATTGTTAGCTCGGCTTCTACAACTTTCTGTTTTTGCTCATGTATAACTTTCTTTCGCTCTTCGTTCTTTCCAAGGATTATCACGATTGACGCTAGACTTGTCAGTCTTGATTTCTCTTGATTTTCATAGTTACTCTTGGGTTGATTGTCATTTTTCCTTGTTTGGGCTCTCATCAAGACCTTAACAGGAATCGGAGTTTCATTTTCTGACCCTCCACTAGAAGGCAGTGCTCCTAGCATATTCAAAGTAGTTTTTTATCCTTTGCTTAGGTTCTTAGGGCAATCAGGGATCAAGTGAGTAATTCCACACTCGGTGCAATATGCGTTGACCCTAATGATTTCATCATGAGGATAGTCCCTCAGCCAATGGTCTCCACCACACTTGTAGCATGGTCCCTTAGGCTGTTGAGGTGCTCCTTGAGCTCCTCTTTGTTGGTGTGCAAGCCTCTGCCTGCTCATGCCTCCGTTGGCTATGAACAACAGTGTTCGTTCATCCAAGCTATATCTTCCTTCTCCCGCTGTCTGTGTAGCAGTTGGTGGTCCTGTATTTCCTATCATGCTCCATGGTTCTGGTGTGGAGGGTTCTTGCGGTGGATAATAGACAGGATTTACAACATATCCATTGGGATCTTCATAGTATGCATGCATAGGCACCAAAGCCTTCTCTTCTGATTCAGTTACTGTTGGTGTGTATCTTATGCCGACTGGTCGTAATCCTGGTAGGGGTGGTTGTTGTCCCAACACTGGTTGTGGTTTTTCTACACCTACAGGTCCTGGTAGGTTGCCTGTTTGATATCTAGGCATCAGTGGAACTTGAGGAGATGTTTCCTGAGCTTGCGGATCCCTCACGTATCCCTTGTTATAATAACATTCCTCCGTCCCATGGTTTGTCCATGTTTGTTCAATCGCACACCATTTTGGCTGTTTAGCTTGGGGTTTGGCATACAAGTTAATCTTTTTTAGCACTTCCTCTACAAGCTGCTCTTGGCTTACAGCTACTTCTCCTTTCGGTGTTGTCTTAGTAGACTTGCTTCCGCTTTGTTGCGAGGAGGAATCATCGTTGAGATCCTTGAACTCACCCTATTTGTAGACCGCACAATTGTCCACAAGGTATAGAGCCTCCTTGGTTAACTCATTCAACGTCGTGCTCCT
This sequence comes from Adiantum capillus-veneris, assembly GCF_014529385.1. NCBI lineage: Eukaryota > Viridiplantae > Streptophyta > Polypodiopsida > Polypodiales > Pteridaceae > Adiantum > Adiantum capillus-veneris. The sequence goes on from NC_140931.1 coordinate 61,845,312, forward strand.
CTTCATATGTAAGTCCTTCTGGAGATCTGCATTCCTTAGTCCTTGGATAAATATAAGCATAAGTCTGGACCGAGTTGGCAGTTCTTCCACGGGGCAGAACTTAACATATCTTTTTAGTTGTAGGGCTGCCTTTCACACAGATTCTCCATCTTTCTGTTTGAATTATGGATTTGTGAGACTGTATTATGAGCTATTCCCCTTTGTGAGAATTCCTCGATAAACTCGTCAAACACTTCCTCCATAGACTCAAAGTCTCTTCGCTCCACAGAGTCAAACCAAGTAGCAGCATCATCCTCTAAGGTTAATCCAAACCCTGCAAATTGGGTAGGGAACTCTAACACCTCTTCAAATCTAATTACACGCACAAAGGCTGCTACATGATCTCTCCGATCCCTGTTTCTCGTGTATTTCTTGTTTACCCATTTTTGCACTTGAGAAGGTCTAATTCTACGATGGTCTACAAATCTTATCATTGGAACTCCACGTTCTAGTCGATATACCTCTCTGGTCTTCTGTAGTGGCCAGGTTCCTCTCCCAGTGGTTCTCCTAAGCCATAATTTCTAACAGTTCTTGCAAGAGATGGTTCATCTCTCCGAACTCGTTCTAGGGGTGGTCTTCTAGGCTCTGTTGACCCCTGAGTCTTTGGCTTACTCTCTCCTTGATACTGTGAATAGAGTGGTGGTCCTTGTAAATCCCTTAGTCCTCGTGCGGTTTGATAATCCTCTCGGGTTTGGTCTTGTTCTATTGTAGCACTCTGTCGAAGCCATTCCTGCAATGATGGCTGAGTAGCTGGTCGGTCCTGGTAGTTGAACGACGATTGTCGGGTAGAATGTGAGGTCGCGTCATACTCTTCTGAAAAGGGATTTGTCGACTTGCTAGGGGTGTAGGTGGCTCTTGGTACTTCGTCGGGGTCATATGTTGATGCTCCTGGAACTGTTGCCTTTTCTACCTCCTCTGGGAGAATACGTTTGTATTCTCGCCCGTACCTGTCAACAAAAACAATATCCTTCCCCATAGCAGTTTCATAAGAGAATAAGTAAAGAACCTTGTCTTTGCTTAATTCGTTTGGGTAGGGTTCCTTGCATTGAAAGTAAGAGACTATTTCCTCGCTTTCATGCTTGTAAATCCCCACATTCTCATTACCGGTTGAGACCCTAGTTGTTTTCTTATCATACATAAAAAGCGCTCCAGGTTGATCAATGTTAGGAGGCGGTTCTTAGGTTTCTGAAACCATTTTCCCTTTTGCCACGTTATCTCCATATCTGTTGTAATCTTCAGGGTTACTAACTATCAGATAATGGTTCCCCTTTTTGTCTCGGAATCTGTCTCCATCATCATAGACTCGAATTATCTCCAGTCTCTGAGCGGGTCTTTCTTCAATACAAATACACTTGCGTCCTTGATAGTCGGAATAAACTAAGGCTCCCCTCAAGTTTGTTCCTCCTAAGAAGATTATAGTGAAATTGGTTTCGTTTAAAGGATTTAGGGAGGTGCTTCCCCCTGGCATTGGTCCTTCACCGTAGAAACCTCCCGGCTGTTGACTCCCCATCATGAAGAAGGACTTTTCCGACGAAGTGTCAGTATCACTACCCTCTTCAATGATCGGTGCTAATGGGTCTAGTCTTGTCTGAGTTACACTCTCTTCAGTGGACGTGGTGCTTACTTGACTTTTGACACTTTTAGCTCCTGACTTAACAAAGGCTCCTGACCTTAAATACATAAGAATGAAAGCTGGGTGGCAAACTTAAAGCTTACCTGGACTCCTTCTTCCTGTGCGGCTCTGTGATGATCTCCTTCTGGGATCTACACAAGTATGGTTAGTCTGTTCACAAGGGTTTTCCTTGAACCACGAAAAATCTTTCAAGTATGTACAACAACCACTTAGTCAATCTTCTGGTGGTCCAATTTCAAATATGAAATGATGGCTGGGATCTATGTGAAGAGTATGTCCTAGGAGTATAGTCACAACTTGCAAAAATTGTCTGAATCACCACTTTCCGAGTCTATCGCGATAGACTGACAAATTGCTCAGCATAAGTCAATTTAAAATTGTGACTTCACCTTTGAGTTCCTCTTACTCTCCATAGTCTATCCTTTAAGTTTTATGAAGTTTGGACACTTGGTTTGGGTTTTGGTCCAATTTTAGTATTTTGGTCAAAGCTCGATTCTCTATCTGGGCCTTAGATTCACTTTTAGTGATCTAAATACCTTGAAATTTGGTGTGTATGCTATATAGGCTTTGCTAAAGCTCTCCCTAGGGGGAATTTGAAAAATAAGGTCCCCAACAGCAGCTTCCCTAGTCTATCGCGTTAGACTCAGCAAGTTCTCCACTGTTGGCATTTTTCACAAGTTATCTCCACAGCTGGTTCACCCACTCCCTGTGTAGTGCATTGACAAGTTTTTGCACTATTTGGACATTTGGTGAAAGTCTTCTTGCCCCTATCTCTGAATTCAGACTCTAATTCACCAGTTTTGAAGTTTTGTGGTCAAGATGGTGTTCAAATTCACTCAATTTTTGTGAGCACCCTTGTATTGATGTGTTAAACCTGTGGTATAAAGGGTTTTTCCAGTTGTTAGTCAATCTCCAAATTCACCAGTCTATTGCGATAGACTCAGCAGAGAGCAATTGGGATCTGATTTTTTTTGTTGTTTTTGGACAGTTGTGTTCTCTGTGCCCATATAAGTCTATCCCTCAAATTTTATGAAGTTTGGACTTATTTTGACCTTGGACTCCAGCACTTCACAAATTTCACTTTTCTATGGCAATTCACAACTCAAATGCACTTAAAGTGATGCAAATTTGATGACACTTCATCTTAAGCTTGTGAATATTAGTTGTACCGCATGACACAATCAATTTACCCTAGGCTAGTGGTTATATATCTTCTTGGCCTCTTTAGGTTCACTTAGTGTTTTCTTATGACAATCACCTGTTTCTTTTTGTTGGTTTTGGTCGCAATTTTTATGTTTTCTCAAGCGTTGGATCATAAATTCCAATGTCTACTCTTTTCACCCCCTTAAAGAGTATATGGTGTGGGTTTTGCTTTCAAGGCAAGCAAACAACCTTATTGTTTCTTCTTTTTGTTTGTTTTGCGTTTTTACAACGTTTTTCTACACTATTTCTACACAACCATAACAAGCACTCAAAACCATAAAACCATAGCTCCACATTATCCTACTTAACTAAATCTAACTAGTCACAGACCCTCGGCAAGACACAGGCTTCCTGGCTATCCACTAGACCTCAGGATACCCTATCCTGGATCTTGTTCTAAAAGTTTAAGCTCTCTCTAGTCAAAACTAAAGTAAGCTAACCATCACACGAGTGACGTAGATCTCCCTACTTAAGGTCTTGTGTCCCCGGCAGCGGCGCCAATGTTTTAGGGCAAACTAATTCCCTGTTCATGCTCACAAGCACGACACCGACATCATACTTATCATTCGATGACACGACTAAACCGTAGGTGCAGAGAGGCAATCTCGTTAGCTTGTCAGGCTGAGACCAACCTACACATACGCACTTCTATGATGCATCAATTAATAACCCTTGTTGACTGCAACCCACTCTATCCCTAAACGCTCACAACACCGTTTACACATCAAATGAACTCCGAATCACATCAAACTTGCTAGGCACCATCCTCTCAATAGGATATACTTACCTATAAGTCTAATCTCACCAGATTTTAACCCTAGTTAACTCGAATACAATCGCGATAGATTGATAGTTCATAATCTAAAAGTGTGCTAAACCTAAGTCTATGAGTATCTATGTGTAGCTAATCTCTCACTCATTCCATAAAGTACTTGATTGTTGAAAACAGACACTGTTTGTGCTACTTACAAGCAAAACAAGCTCGAGGAAGGATCGCTCGCGAACAGCTCGAAAATGTGAATGCGTGGCATGGGCGCATAGCTCTCGGAGAGGCTACGTGATGGTGTGGTCGCGTCGTGAATCCGGTGAGGGAGATGAGCGTAGCAAAGAGGATAAGACACACACACACTCTCTCTCTCTCAGACTCATACGACACAGGATTAATTATTCAAATGTTATTTGAAAAATGGTTCTAAGGTGACTTTTATACTTTAGTCACCTTAGCTCCAAAATGTACATGAGGTTCTATTCATCATAATTACAAAGTGGAAACACATCTGGGTTACGACTGACTGATTAATCTTTACATAACCCAGACAAGTGGATCAAAATGATAAGACGTCTTTGACATAAAAATGGGAATTTGATAGGCTTTACAAGGTGGGCGCATTACAACAGTTGGACAAGTTGGGCCCCAACACATACATCACTCTCAGCTAAGCTCATAAGCTTTGATTGCATTCTCACAAAGCTTTCAAGCTTTCTTGATCTCTCCACCACCAAGAGCGAGCAAGCTATTTTCTTGACGCTCTCAAAGCTATCGTGCTCCCCGCGATCGCCAAGCCGTACCTCTGATACCAATTGTGAGTGAGTGAATGTGGTGCATGTTCGGAGAGCAAGAAGGGGAGAGAGAGAACACAAGATGTGGGTGGTTTAGCTTAACAGTATGTGTGTGAGAGAGCCCCTTATTCTTCTATCTAGTAAAGAATAAAGTGTGTACAAGTGATGGGCGATCGGACATCTCTCTCTGACGTGTCTGTCGATAGAGGTAAGAGGCACACCGCCTTTACCCCAACAATTCTCATCAAAGTGGGCAATATGTGTTAAGTTAGGTTTTTTATCCATCTATGTTTATTTGCAAGAGAAATGCAAAAAATACCTCTGATTTTAGCATTGCCAAATGCAATTTTAATAATTTTTTTCAAAATGTTTTTCAACCAAATATTTTCATTGAGGGGGATGTTTTTGTAACATTGAGTGATTTTAGCAAAAAAATGATAAAAAATTTGTTTGGGAAGGTTGAGTGTCACTGTGCACTCCTTGCCGCACTGTCGAAGCAAGGGACTTGCCGATACACCGTGTGCGAGCCACAAATGGCTCCAAGCACACAACAAGACTAATCTACCAAGCTCAAAAGAGGGCAATGGTGTGTCACTCACCGCTCTATGCTCCTACCGTGGAGGATTCCTCGCCGCGATGAAGAAGAAGCTGCAGTCGTGCCGCGCTCAACCGCTTCTCCACCGTCGTGCCTTCGTAATGCTTGATCGCACACACACTCTCCCTCTCTCTCTCTCTCTCTCATACACACACACGCGAGGAGGTGAAGAAGAAGAAGATGGAGATGGAGATGGAGCAAGAGCACTCTTCTATTGCACAAATGAGAGAATGAGTGAATTTTAGGTTTAGTTGGCTTTTATATGAGCTCATCCCATTCACACTTGGGCACCCATGCTTAGCCAACTAATCCCTTGAATGTCCCAGTTAGAGTGCGCCTCTCATCGGCGATCACTCTTACCCTTTTCCTATTGGTCCGACAAGCCCGGTACCTGACTCTACCAAATACATAATACACGTCCGTCGTAGGTGATGGGGTGTCCGTGAGCCGTGAGGGTTAACATGCCCCCCTTCCTGATGTAGATTCCGTCCTCGGAAGCTATTGAGTTGAAGCTCATTCGTCGAGGTGGAAGAGCATTTGAGATGATTGTCCTTAGCCTTCTTCAGTCACTGCAAAATCAAACAACATTGGCACAGTAATTGCATTCTCATAAGTGATTAAAAAGCATATGCAGTTTTAGGTAGACAAATTGATTGGTAAAAGAATTTCAAACAATTTGTCAGCAATGAACATTAAATTGCAATGTAATCAAATGCATAAACAGATGTAAAGGTAAAAAATTAAACAAGTCTGGGGTCGCTAATTTGACGATCGAAAGGCACTAGAGATCGAATATTAATACCATGGGTAAGCTTCCTAATTTTCTAGGTCAATTAAGTTGTTTAATCACGAGAGCCAAGTATTCATGTTCGAGGGCTGACTAGAGGTTATATCTAGAAGACCTTGTAGTTAAGCTACCATAAAAGGAATTTCTCATGAAATCATCGCCAGACTGATTACTTTTTCTTTGACCCCCCAAAGTCTTTTCACAGTGATTCAATTTTGATGTGTGTGCTTATTTTGTATGCCTTGGGTTTTTTGCTTTTCAAGTAAAAGCGCCCATACTGGGAACCTCTAGGGCTCTAGTACCATAGGCAATACATGTGAGTGAAGTACCAAATCAAGCTGAGATTTCTCTTCCAGCTTAAGATTTTACAGTGTGACACTTTGATTTTTTGTTTGTTCATTTTCAGCATTTTAATTTTGTAACTTTGGGGGGTCATATAACACTGATACACCTCCCCAGGCTCATCACACTAGTAAACTCCCTTTATAATACTTAAGCTAAAGGTCAATATGGTTAAGCCCACTAGAAAGCCCTAGTACATTTCACACAATGCTGCCTAAATCGGATTAAGAACCTAAGTAACCATTAATTATTAGGAAGGCATTCTCCATGGTATTAAGAGAAGATTTCTAACACCTAACTTGGTCAAACTAGTTTTTCGGACTGCTTGATTTTTAAACCTAGACAAGTGATTATGACAAAAAATTACATTGAATTAAATGTTTGATACTAAGCAAATGCGGTGAATATTAGGCTACCAATCACAATTAAAGCTGACAATCATAGATGCAAAAAAGATAAGGGGCAATGCTAATGGACAAGAAACACCTGTTTGTGTTGATGGTCGCGCTTGATTTGAAGAGTGAGTCGAGATAAAGATTCCCTGAAGGTCCAAATCCTACCAATAGCAACACGCTCCTGTACACACTAGGAAACAAAAGGAATACCTCCAGGAGGCACATTAGTGGAAAAAGGTACTAACACTTATTGAACACAACAAAAAACATAAGGAACCCTAACCTAATTATTTGCACTCCCCCTAAAGAGTCAAGGGAATAGAATATTGTAGAGGTTGGGGGGAAACCCTAAGGCTAAACCCCTATCCTCGTCGTCGAGATAAACAAAGTCATCATCCATGAGACCATATGTGCCATCCGTGTAGTCGTGTAAATTATCTTCTTCATCATAGGTGCCCATGTTTACTAAGAAGGTCACTAGAAGCCTATAGTCATCTTGGTCAAAAGGGTAGGCTTGTGCAATGGGAGAAACGCTCTCTGCTAAGTATGGATCAGACATGGTCAAGAGACGTATCAGCCATTGTAACTCCTCAAAATTCCTCTCACATGCTAGCGTACCTATCAAATCCCATTCACATGCAAGCACTGGAAAGACCATGTGAAATATTTGTGAAAAGTAACCAAGGCAGGAGTGGATGACATGGTCAAGAGACGTATCAGCCATTCTAACTCCTCAAAATTCCTCTCACATGCTAGCGTACCTATCAAATCCCATTCACATGCAAGCACTGGAAAGACCATGTGAAATATTTGTGAAAAGTAACGAGGGTACCTCTCACCCAAGGCAGGAGTGGATGACTCTAGCGTACTAGCCATATCTGTACACGCAAATAGATGATGGTTAGAGTGCAAATATTACAAGGGTCGTGTTCTTGTGCATAATTTGTTTTTATGATTTGTGTTATGGCTCTTGCTCTTTTACTTTTTTAACTTTGTTTTTGTGAGTATAAGGCTTTATATATACATTCCCTAAGATCGGAGATTAAGAAGTCAGGGAGAAAGGTTGAGAGGGAAGCAAGTGAATGATGGATGTCCACAAACACTCCCCCCTTCCTTGGGTAGATCATACCGTTTGAAATGAGCTTGTCACCCTTTGAAACCAATTGTTCCAGTTGGTAATAGGTCAGGATTTTTGCTAGTAGTTTTCTATTACCCTAGGTGCCTCGTCAAGTTGCAAGGGTGGTAAGGTACTCTCCCAGGATCGAACTTGAAGTGGTTCATCAGGTGATTCTTGAACACTGGGAGGTGTGGATTCTTTTGTAGCTTCATGGAGGTCCACTACTATAGATGGAGGCTGTGTAGAAGCTTTTACCTCTATGGATGTATTACATGAGGAGCTAGAAGCTTCATGGAACTCCCCCCTTCCTGAGCTAGGTGGGATAAATTGGTTTTGCCTTGGAGCCCAAACTAGCTCTGGACTAGGTGTGTAGCATTTTGTGATCTTTCCCTTCCCACGGTCCGCCGTTGGCTTTAGCGTTACACTGTTTGACTCATATGGGTTTGTTGTTGATAGGGAAGGACACATTTTACATTTAGGTACCCAAATTTGCTCATTTCCATCATAGTAGCCTTGGGCTTCTAATAGTTGTTTTGGAATCCATCGTGATTTGGTCTTGACTCTCCTAGGGCGCGCTCTTGGTTTTCCCAGGAAATTTTTTCTTGGAATGGATGGGAGGGTTGAGGTAGTTGGAAGTAAGGCCTTGGGGACCCATTGATATGTACTCTTAGGTCGTGCAGGTTGAGTACTTGCAATATTACTGCTTGCTGCAACTACAAGTGTTGAAGTGCTAGATTCATGGGTAGCCGACAAAGACGAGTTAACCACCTTGGCTTGTGAATGTTGGCTATCCTTCAACTTTGCTAGAGTTTGCAACGTAGGTGACTTTGCTTGAATGATAGGGGTAAGAGTCGGTGGTCGCGTCGTGACACTACCAGTATCCCAATCAATAGTGCATTTGGTTGCCAACATCCACGTGCGTCCCAGGTTTACGTTGCCTTCCATAGCTTCTGCAGACATGACTAGAAACCTCTACACTATGCTTCCATTGTCATAGACAATAGGGGTCTGAAGGACTCCAAGAATAGCACTTTTCTTTTTATTAATGCCCTTGACTTGCATCGTACTCGGGGATAGGGGCGGTTTCCCTAATTGACACCAAACTCCATAGGATAACAAATTGTGTTTAGCTCTCGTATCTAATAAGGCATTGTATAGTACTTTCCCATAGGGGCTATTTAGCTCAATTGGCTATCGTAGGGGTGGCTCAAATTCTAATGAGTCGTCATCTGTGTCCTCGAAAAATGCTTGCGTGATCCCCAGATTAGCCTCTCATTGGCGTCTAAGACGTTGTTGTCGTTCACGAGCCTCAACTCTTGCTTGGATTTTTTAAAGCTCTGCTTGTTCCTTGGCAGCCTTCTTTTGATGGATGGCTTGCAACTCTTCCTGGCTTAGAGGATCATAATATCTTTTGAATTTACTCCCATTAAGGAATCCAATGGTTTCAACTCCATCTAGAGTCTCCACACGAATGGTACCTTGCGGGGTAATTTCACACACTCGATATGGCCCCTTACCAGCGTATTTCAATTTCTTCTTTTCATTACGTACCCCGTACATAAGAACTTTATCACCAACCTTGATGTATTTATCCTTTAAATGGCTATCAAATCACTTCTTTCTCCTATCCTTCTCCACTAGAGAATTTCGCACAGCTAATTGCCTCTCTTCATCTAGCCTTTCCAGGATATATAATCGCTCCACTAAGGGGTTACCATCCCAAGCTTCTTGAGAAGCTACTCGAAGACTAGGAATGAAAAACTCCCATGGCATAACTGCTTCTTGGCCATACACCATCTTAAACGGTGTGCAATTAATAGCAACTTTATACGCAGTACGATAAGCCCATAAAGCTGATGTAAGCTTTAGGTCCCAATCAGTGCGATGAGACTCGACTGTCTTTGTCAAAATGGAGATGAGAGTTTTGTTGGTACTCTCAGCTTGGCCATTTGCTTGCGGATAATGGGGTGTAGACTTGTGGTGTGATATCATGAAGTTTGACGTGAGTTATTTTATTACTTCATTTATAAAATGAGTTCCATTGTCACTCACAAGTTCAAAGGGGCATCCAAAACGTGTGATAATGTTCTCAAAGAGGAACTAAGCTGTTGTTTTTGCATCCGCCTTTCGTGTTGCTTTTGCTTCAGCCCATTTGGTTACATAGTCGGTAGCTACAATGATATATCGTGATTGCGTGTTACGTGCAGCCGGACTAATCGGTCCTACAAAGTCTAATCCCCACTTTTCAAATGGTTGGGTTACCTTGATGGGATGTAGAGGCATCCTATCCCTTCTTTGTGGGTTGTTGAAGCGTTGGCATTCATCACATCCCTTTGCAAAAAGTGATGCATCCTTAAACAGAGTGGGCCACCAATAGCCTGACTGTAAGATCTTTCGGGCAGTCAAGTTTCCTGAAAAGTGACCACCAGCTACGCCCATGTGTGCCTCTTGTAGAATATATAAATACTCTTCCTCGCGGGCACAGCGTCTAAGAACATCATCTTTTCCTCTCTTATAGAGAGTTCCAACCAGTAAGCAATAGGGTTCGCATTCCTTGATTAATTTTTGAGCTATATCTTTTCGCAGTTCTTTGGGTGGAAAACCATTAACTAAGAAGTTAACAATCTTTTCACTCCATTCAGGCATTGTCTCAACAATGAACAAAGGAGTATCAGGCAATTCATCATCAACCCCCGTAGGAGCTTCGCCATTAGGGATACGAGATAAATGATCCGCCATGACATGTTTCCTCCTAGGCCTCACAACAACGGTGAAGTCAAACTCAAGAAGAATTAACAACCATAGTGTAATTCGACCTGTGGAACACGGCTTGTTTACCAAATATAGCAATGCTTGATGATCAACATAAAACACAAACTTGGTAGCAAGAAGGTAATAGCGAAATTTCTTTACTGCGTAAATCATAGCTAGACCTTCGCGCTCTGTAGTAGTGTAGTTCATCTCGGCATCATTTAATTGGCGACTTGCAAAGCTAATAGGGTAGTCCAATTTATGTTCTCCTGGTTGAGTTAGAACACACCCAATAGCAAAATTTGATGCATCAATATGCACATGAAAAGGTACATTCCAATCGGGTGTTCGCAGGATTGGAGCACTTGTTAGGGCCTTCTTTAATAACTCATAAGATTGATGACATTCTTCCGTCCAGTGAAACTCGATAAGAAGCTTGTACAATGGACGCGCTATCTCAGCAAAGTTTAAAATAAATCTTCGATAATAACCAACATGGCCCATAAATCTTTGAACTCCTTTATAGTTCGTAGGTGGTGGCAAATTGGCAATGGCTTTAATTTTACTCTCATCTGTGGATATTCCGTTCTTGGAGACTATATGCCCTAGAATGACTCCATGCTTAACCCAAAATAGGCATTTGAAAGGGTTCAATGAGATGCGATAAAATCTGCACCTTTCAAATATTTTTTGTAGATATAACAAATGCTTCTCCCAAGAAGAATAAACACAAAGGTCGTCTAGGAAAGCTTCACAAAACTCCCTTAGAAATTCTTTAAACGCAGTGTTTATTAATCGTTGGAATGTAGCAGGGGCATTCGTTAAGCCAAAAGCCATAACACAAAATGCAAACACTCCAAACTCTGTGATAGAAGCAGTTTTAGCTTGGTCCTCTATTGTAATTGTGATTTGATTGTAACCAGAGTACCCATCTAAAAAGCTATAAGCTTCCTTGCCCGCAACTCTTTCAAGCACATGTTCTGAATATGGCAAGGAATAATGATCTCTCCTAGTGGCTGCATTAACTTTCTTGAGGTCCACGCACACTCTTAGTTTCCTATTCTTTTTTGGCACAATGACTATTGGAGAAACCCATTCTGAGTGCTCAATAGGGTATATGAATCCACATTGGATAAGTTTTTCAATCTCCGCTTGTACAATTTTGGCGTACTTAGGATTCATTAGATAGGGTCGTTGCTGGACGGGTTTAGCAGTGTTGATCATGGGAATTGTATGTTGCACCACAGAAGGTGGAACGCCCTTCATGTCATGATATGTCCAAGCAAAGATATCGTTGTATTCCTTGAGGAGCTCCTTAAGTACAGCCTCTTCAGTTTCGGTAAGGTTTTGAGCAATAAAGACTGGTTTAGACTCCTCACCTGGTTCTGCTAATTCTATCTCTTTAACTACCGCTGGACCATCATAGACTCCACTGCTTCCATTGGTAGGTATTCGTTGGGCTTTGGCATACACAACCTTTCGCTCCCCCGTGGTATAAGATTTAAAATGTTCAGGAGCCGTATGTAAGTCAGCAGGCTCTTGTCCTGACGGAAACCTTTCTTTTAGTTTTGCCTCCTTTTGTTGTTGTGCTAACTCTCGGTTTTGAGGTCTTCTTATAGTTCGACTCAATTTCGGCTCTGTAACCTCCAATTGAGCGAGGTCAATGGGTCGCGGGCTGCACCACATGACACTCTGGAGATGTTCACCCCAATTGTCTACTAGCTTTCGATGAGCATCACATGCCCCTAGATAGCTAAGCCATTCTGCAGTAGATCTTTCCTTGTTTATCCTAGCTCTCACATTTGCTCGATATCATCGTCTCTTATATGACCTTTGTTTCTTGTTAAGGTTTTGATTTTGGTAAATGTTTGAACTCGACTCGCTCGATAGGACTTCGCTTGTATCTTCTTCACTCTCATATAAATTACCATAGATGGTCGTACTAGACCTTGAGTGTTCAGTTTCTATACTTGGCTCACTCGATGTTTCCTCAGGTTCTGAATCCATTTCTCCTTGAGATTCCGTTTCTGATGTGTATTGGCCTGAAGCCTTTGAGGAATCATCGGTTTCACTCTCAGGTAGGTGTGCCTCTTTCTTATCATCGGATGTTACATGCGCTACACCTAACATGTTTACTGGTGCAATGTGTGGTATCTCCTCCCCATCTAGTGTTACCTAGGTTGTTCCTCTAGCTCCCCATGTATCTATAGTTGCCGCTAGGTGTACCCAATCGACATTGTCTGACTCAGCCATTTCGGGTAGGATATCCATATAAGGAGAGTTCTCCCCAATATCCGTGTCTTCGTTACACGTGTAACAATACTGTAATGGAGCTGAGTGAATTGTTGTGTCTGATCGATTATCAATGATGAATTTATTTCCTAGAGGATGCGTTCGACCACTTAAAAGATCAACTCGAATGACAGAGTCTTGGAACTGTAAGTAGACGTGGTTTTTGGATCAGTCATGCACCATTTTTGCTTCCCTCATGAATGGAAGCCCTAAGATTATCTCAAATGACATAGGATGCTTGGAAAAATCCATAACAATGAAAGTCTGCCTTACCTTGTGTCCCAAGACCTTGATCCTGAGATCCTTAAGCATTCCAATAGGCGTAACAATAGATCCATTAGCCATTTTTACCACTACGCTTGTGGCTTCAAGGTGAGGTCGCCCCATAGACTCCCAACAACTCTTTGTCACCATGCTGACTCCCGCACCACCGTCAAGGACTCCCTTTACAGTTAATCCTTTAGTAGTGATTGGCAGAGTAGCATTAGATTCATCACCTTCAAAGTATTGCCCCAACTTGTTAACGGGTACTTCAATTACGGATTCATGTCCCGCTAGGTCAGATGGTGGTGCTAAATGTTCCTTATCATTCATTACCGAGTCAGGTTTGTTCATATGTGCAAACTGTGGTAATCCGGCCTGTAATTCTCCATTGAGGAAGGCTCAAAGAGCCGAGACTAGCTCGGGGTCTTTGTATAGTTTGGACATGATGGTGGTTCTAACTTCTGAAGACATGAAATCCATCAATTTGGCAACATTTAATGGCATCTTGTGGGACGTAGGACCCTGACAAGAGAATGGTGAAGATGGAATCTCCACTTCCTCAAGGGGGTCGGGCATTCCCTCACCAAACATTCTCTCTAGTAGGAAAGGTGTGTGTCCACTTTCAGATGTCCTACCCTCACTCTCTTCCCGAATGATACTGGGTATAGCTAACGGCCTGTAGTTCTTGTGAGGTTGAACTTGTGTGGGAAACACTGTGTCCGACATCTGGATATGTTTGGGTTCAGGTTCTAATGTTCGTTGAGTTTCTTCCACCAAACCCCTCAGTTGTTGGACTCGTTCAATTTTCACTGTTGGGTTTGGATAGGTTCCAATCTTTCTCTTGCAATCCTCATTTTTTGTCTCTCGTGGCTTATCTTGGGGGTTCGCAACTGGGTAGTTTAACTTTGAATACTCTTTTGGTGTTCGTCGTAATTCCCTCTCGTGATCCTCCTCACTGGCTTTTTCCTTTGTAGTAACAATTTTGGTCTCCGTGGTCTCTATCGAATCTGAGTCATCCATATACACGGGATCCTCTCCTGTCCCTATGTTAGTCTTTGAACTAGGTTTTGAGCTAGAAGCATTAAGGGATTTCTTTCTTCGTGTTTTCTTCTTTCTCGCTCGGCCAATGGATGCAACATCTCTCTCTTCGAGGATGTAATTTTTCTTTTGGAGCATCGACCGTGTGAGTGCATTCACTGGTGCTATGTTTATAGTTTGTGGTGTCCCATCAACAATCTCTATTATGTTCAATGGTGTGATTTTCAGTGCGTTTGGATTGTTAGGACACTGTGCGATCAAATGATCTATGCCATAACGATTACAAGTGAGTATTGGCATTGCCAATGCACTCCCTTGACTTGTTTGCATTAGTGCGGAATTCTTTTGCATTCTAATGGGGCACTCAGCTACTCGATGTGGTCCACCACATTCGTAGCACTGAAGAGGTGGTCTCTTGGTAAAACTATTAATGTTTTGGCCTCTTGCTGCTAGCGCAGTAGCTTGATATACCGGTTTGATTTGTCCCCAATGGTCTTCCATATAGTACATGGGACACTCCTCAAGCATGTCGACTACATAGGTGAATTAGAGTCTATGTCCTCTTTGCAATCTACATAAGTACTAGATGACTCGCAACTTATTTGGTTCATAGGTGTAACTCTTGGATGAGGGGGTTGCGGTCCTAGCACTGGAGGTGGCAACGGTGTGGTTTGGAACACATTTTGGGTTCTAGGGACCATGTGTTGTAATGGCAATTGTTGCTCCATGGGTGGGGTAGGCATCAATGCAGGAACTCGAGGTGAGTCAGCCCAAGCTATAGGCGGTCTATTTTCCATGATGCGTTTAAGCATTAGGCAATCCTTCGCTTGATGGCCATACCTACCACACGCGTTACAAGTCCCGTTAAACTTTACTCTGAAAGTAGGGCATTTACTCGTAGTATGTGGGCCCAAGTAGGGCATTTACTCGTAGTATGTGGGCCCAAGAAAATTCAGCACCATTGTTGCTCCCTTCTTGGATACATATGAGTGTTTTGTGGAGCATGATTACCCCTAAGGCTTTCTTGGATGGCCTTTGTGAGATCTGCCAAAGTCATCTCAGATATCGTTTGCTCTTTCACGATTGGCTTTATCTTCATTGGCTCATGCCCTGATGCTTGCGAGCTACTAGACTTCGGCTCAGCAGACACTCTTTCTCCTGCAATCATTAAATTATCCTCCAATTGGATTGCATTCATGGTGACTGCTTCCCAAGTAGTGATACATCTAATGACTAGGCCATTATAAATACTTTCATGTCGTAGTCCCCTAATGAATCTATCGAGCAATAGGTTGTTGTTGAATCGCTCGTTTGGATTGCATCGAGAATTCAAATTCTTTAGGCGACTAATGAAGTCTCTCACGGATTCACCTTCTTCTCGTTGGGCTTTCTAGAGCTGAGAGGCTACACCCCAAAGTACTCCCTCTCGTATGTATTCTTTTAAGAACAGTCTCCTAAGAGTAGAGTAGATCGTTTTTTCTTCTACTCTTAAGGTTCTATACTAATCTCCAGCCTTTTCGCTTAGGGTCAAACTCAAAGCCTTACACTTATGTAGCTCATTGTGCTCTTCCAAGGAATCGCACACATGTTCAAAGACTTCCATATGCTTTCTAGCATCTCCGTCTCCATTGAATTTCTGTGTGAGCTTAGCTACTTGAACCGCCTTGCTCCTAGGCTCTCTATCAGGTGCACTACGCATGTTTTCTGCAATAGAGCGACCGATAGTTTGAGCAAATGCTGCCAAATCTCCTATTTGAGCAGGTATAATGGGTGTATGTGCTCCAGGAACCACATGTGAGATGGGAGTTGGCCTTGGCCTTGGCATACGTGTGGCTCTTGGGTCCCAAATTTTGTATGGTGGTGTACCAGACGGTGGTCCAAAGTTTACAAGCGTGGCCCTAGGCATAGGGGGTGCCTGATATGGCATGTTATTATTAAATGGCATGGCTCCACTTGTATAAGAGCTTGGATAATTCCATTGTGTATTGTAAGCTCTTGGAATAATCGGAGGTGTAGGAGCTACATGAGGCTGAGGTATGACAGGTGCACATGATTGATACATACATGTAGGTATAGTTGGGGGCACTGTGCTACTAGGCATCGGCGCAATATTAACAAATGAACTCCATGGTGTACTTCTTGTCATGCTCACCATTGGGATATGCATGGTAGCCGTAGTGTCATTAAGAGAAAGATGAGCTAGATCTGGGAAGGTAAAGCTGCCACTTGTGGGCTCAGATTGTACTGAGGCTCCTGGCGAAACAACATATGGAGGATCAATGGGGCTCACTGAGGGAGTCTCCATTTGTGACAGGGTTGGTTGGTTGGCCTTTCCCGTATCCAAGAATCTCATTAGGCCTGTTGAAGGCATGTTGATCCCTGTGTTGTGTCTTTCTAACTCGACAATCCTATGGAGGACATCACAGACTTTCTGTTGTTGCTCATCTATGCTAGTAGCACCCGATGTGGATTGTAGAACATCTAACCAACCCACATGATAGGTGTGTCCTGTGTACCGATCAGTTAAAGCTTCTGCTTGTAGGTCATACTCCCAATTTTAGTTTAGGAATATCCCATCTAGGCCTGGCGTGCTGGAGGTTTCCCTTGAAGTGGAAGCATTATTGCTCCCCATAGCTTGCCCCTCCATGACTGCTACCTTGGGAGCACTCGGTTGCTTGGCTGGCATGATTGTCGTCATAGGAGCCTTTGCTTTCAGGGATCGACTTTGTTCTAGCCTCGTAGGTTCTCAATTTCCCTCTCCCTTGTTGCTTGCATATAGCGTTCGATCTCTTGCACTTCGGCAAGACTCCTACCATCGGGTAGTAAAACCTCAGAGGGAGATAGTCCTAAAGGATCCGGAGGTGCAGTGGATGGAACATTCACATGAACACTCTCAAGAAGCATAGGGTCCATTTTAGGCATGAATGACGAATTTACTTCCCCACTCCCTTCATTTATTTCATTAACCGCATGTTCGGAGCGAGTAGCTCTACTAAGGGTCTCTTTTAAGCGGCTAAACACGCTGGACCCGGGCCGTGGGCCCATGGCATGCATGTCTTGACTTGAACTATCAGGGTTTGGTGTAGGATACCCCTCCATGACTTCATAGTCAGAGGAAGAATCACTAGACGCGATATGAGGATCTTGGGTCGCGCTACCTTGAGTCCCGGCCGAAGGTCCAGAACCTAGGGTGGAGGAATAATGGGTGCCCGCGTAAATGGAGGCACTACCAATATGCTCGTTCTCTAACACTCGTCCAGAGCGTAGGTTCATATGACTTGGATCCCCTAGAAGTGTCAGTGAGGGCCCGTGAAGGCTGCTCACCTAGTAATTTTGGGTGTTTTGCAACCCAAGTCTTTTCTTATTTTTTGATTTTTTGGTCCTTTTTTTTGACCCAGCTATAGAATAGAACGTATGATAGCTCAAAACGAGCGTCTCGGTCAGAGGGACGTGCCGTGCTTTACAGCCCTCCATTTGGTCACTTTATGCCCTCGGAATCCCTAAAACCGTCAATTTCTAGTAGGGAGCTAGGCCCGAATTAGAAAGTCTAAGGGTGCAAGTGGGAAGAGAAGGGAGGAGAGTGGAGGACTTGCCCCACATGCTCTCATTCCCTCTTGAGGGGGTAGGGTATATATATAAGAGTGAGTCTAGTATATATCATAAGATTGAGGACTGAGGCCTGGGCTTGGGCTTGGGCTTGGGCTTGGGGAAATGATCCCAATCAGAATTTTAGTGTAGCCCCCAGTCACTCACGCTTAAATATTTTTGTTTTTTTTTAATTTATATATATATATATATATTTGGGCGACGACCGCGCGCGGATTTGGTGACCCTTTTTTGGCCACACACTCTCACCTACCTAACCTCCCAGTCAACAGCTCACAGCTCACAGACAGCTCACTACCTTATCTGCTTACTAACAGTGCTGCTAACCACTAACTAATCTACTAACTAATCTGTTAACTGCCTACAGACAATGACCTAACTGTCCACCTACTTCCTTTCTCACTACCTTACTGTGCAAAAAACTGTGTGCAGGCAAACCTTGACAGAAACTGTGTGCAGACTGTGTACAAGCAGAAATTGCTAACTGCCTTCTTACTTATTCATTCACTGCAAACAAGCTAACGACTACTAATTGTGCAAAGACTGTGTGCAAACAGAAAACACAACATTATGCAAAAATCACAGAACTTGCAGACAACACAGAAATTAACAATTTATAGAAAAACAACTCATTCCTCTTCCTCTTCCTCTTCTTTCCTACTACAAACAACTCATAGGAGAAGCACAAAGTGCCTCTTGGGCTTAGTGCAGGGCGTTTCCTCGGCAGCGGCGCCAAAAATGTGCGCTCCTTGCCGCACTGTCGAAGCAAGGGACTTGCCGATACACCGTGTGCGAGCCACAAATGGCTCCAAGCACACAACAAGACTAATCTAGCAAGCTCAAAAGAGGGCAATGGTGTGTCACTCACCGCTCTATGCTCCTGCCGTGGAGAATTCCTCGCCGCGATGAAGAAGAAGCTGCAGTCGTGCCGCGCTCAACCGCTTCTCCGCCGTCGTGCCTTCGTAATGCTCGATCGCACACACACTCTCCCTCTCTCTCTCTCTCATACACACACACGCGAGGAGGTGAAGAAGAAGAAGATGGAGATGGAGATGGAGAAAGAGCACTCTTCTATTGCACAAATGAGAGAATGAGTGAATTTTAGGTTTAGTTGGCTTTTATATGAGCTCACCCCATTCACACTTGGGCGCCCATGCTTAGCCAACTAATCCCTTGAATGTCCCAGTTAGAGTGCGCCTCTCATTGGCGATCACTCTTACCCTTTTCCTATTGGTCCGACAAGCCCGGTACCTGACTCTACCAAATACATAATACACGTCCGTCGTAGGTGATAGGGTGTCCGTGAGCCGTTACAAGCCAAAATGGATTGTAGTGGATCTTAAGAAAATCCAAACATATTTTTGTTTTTTTTTGCACAGATCAATTCAAATTTAGTTAATATGAGATCCAGGCACAAAATGATGTCCTTAGTAATGTTTTTGCAAAGATCACATTCTAGTTGTCAAAAATCCACCAAAATTTATTGTTGATAGGCATATCAGAATGTCAATTTAGTAGTTAGTCGGAAGTGCTTCATCGGATATAGTTAGTCGGATGTTGTTTAAATAAGATATTTAACAGTTATGATATATCAAGACTGAGGTTGTTATTACCAGTCTGTTTTGTATGGTGGTTATAAGTCGAAGTTGTGATAGCGCAGTGGTATTCAGAGATGTTGTAGCTCTTCTTGATCAATGAAGCACTCTTGTCATCTTAATTTTGAGTTATCAATTTCTTCTATCTCTTACCTTCAGTATGATGTTAGTACTTTTGTGTATTATTTTCGAGTTATGAGTTGCTGAAAGATTTGTGATCTATTAGTATTTTCTGTGTTGATGAACCACAACACATTTGGCGATCCTGCGGGTTCAGTTCTCGTGGCTGAGGACGTATACAGTTATCAGGTATTATTCTTCGGTTCATGAATCTCATTCTGGTGATAATGCATGTTCGAGCGAGGTAGAAGACACTCTCGCATATATTACACACGGGCTCAAGCCAGAGCAGGCAATATAGATCCATTCCACTATGAGGATGTGATTGTTGATGAAGAAACTGATCCACCACCTCAAGAACGGTTGGTAAATTCTGGGGAAGAGGGTTCTGGAGCAGCAGAGGACAGGGTAGTGAGGCAACTTGTGGGGGCACTACTCTTGACAGGAGGACCTACACGAAGTAGAAGGCGACTCCAATTTGACCCATTGAGGGGATCTAGCAGGCAAAGACCTGTAAGAATCCCAAATCCCATTCCCATGGCTCAACCACCTCCTAATCCGCAGATTAAATCCGCCAAATTCAGAGGGAAGCCCAAAGAGGATGCATATTGTCATGTAGCACAATTTGAAACCCGCTGGCAAGCAAGTGGATACCAGGTGATGTTTCCAGATCCTATAAAATTACAGCAATTTGCAGCTACCTTGGAAGGTAAGGCCATGAGCTGGTTCAACCAATATGGAATGGCTCAGTTTCCTACTTATGCTACACTTAGTTTGGCTTTTCTACAACGATTTCGGAAGGAGAAAACTCTTGCAGATATTTTAAGCAAGTTACGACGCATCAAACAGGGGACAATGTTGGTAGAAGATTTTGCTCAGAGATTTAGAGTATTTGTTGAGAGATTGTAGGGAAATGAAAGGCCAACTAATGAAATGTTGGCAGGCTACTTTCTCAAAGGATTGAGGAGTGGTATTAAAAATGCAGTGGCTAGACTTGACATTGGAGGAGGTTTTGATAATTTGTTACAGGCTGCTTCTAGAGTTGAGAAGAAGCTGGGAATGACAAAGTCTAGTAAGAGGGGTGACAAGGAATCGGAAACAGGTTCAGAATTAGATACATCTTCTTTTGAAGAATCGGATACTGGTAGTTCATCTGATGAGGAGGAAATGAAGAAAAAGAAGAGTCCTAAGAAGAAGAAGAAGGACAAAACAGGGGGTGAAGTTGATATAGTTCAGCAATTAAAGAGTATTGGCTATTCAGTCATAGCACTTAAAGAGAAAAGGTACTGTGAGATTTGTGAAAGAGATGGACACACCACTGCTCAATGCTGGTACAACCGTAAACAAAGGGGTAAAACAGGTACAGGTGCTGGGCGGGGTACTACTGCAGCAGAGGCAAATCAGGTGGCTCCATTTAGAGAAAGACCTCCTGGACAGGGATTTCAGAGGGGACCTAGAAGAAACTAGGATAATAACCAAAGAAGGACTCAAGGAGTTATGCCTTGTGTATATTGTGGTGACCCTACACATTGGGTTGGCCTTCGTTGTGCCTTATGGGTAAAACATCGTGAGAAGAGAGGTATTCCTGTTGTTCCATTCAATCAGAAGAACCAGCAAGCAGGCCCTCCACAACCACCTTCAAATCAACCACAGGCACAAGCAAATGTGATTATTATCGACATTCCGATTTATCAGGATACCCCTAATAAAACAGCCACAGTACTTCCGACTGAGGAGTATGACAATGTGGAGAATGATTGTCAATATCCAAATAATATGGAAGATGAAATTGATGTGCTGGCTGTGACTAGATCCAAGGCTAAAGGTCCTATTGATTGGGAACAACAAAAAGGGGTTAGAGATCAGGTACAGAAGCAGGTTCATAAGGAGCAGCGAGGTCAACACTTGGAGGATCATGCAGAATCTTCTGATACACCAGTAAAACATATAAGGTATGGCTTTTTTGGAAAAACTAGAACGTGATAAAGACCTTTGGCAATGATCCTTTGAAATGTGGAATCATTAATACTTTTAAGATCACAAGTGCAGACATGCATATCTAAATCACCAAAGTCTTTACAAAAAGCATCATACTTTTCGCAAGAACATATACAAATGTCACTGCTATGACATAAAACGTCATTGCTGTAAATTAGATTCTTAGTAGGTTGATGATATGTCTAGCCTATCAAGACATTGTTTAACAGGTTATGGTTACCAAAAAGTATATCAAAACATTCACAAAAGATAGATTTGGGTGAAAACCAATCAAGGAGTTCATTATGGTATAAACAATGTACATAGATATGTTTTGTCGTCGATGATTTGCTAGAAATATGTTTCCTTCTTTGGGGTCAAAAATTACTTGCAAAGTAAATAAGTTACATGTCAAGGAGGTGTCAGATGGGGGTGTTCCTTCCTCTACCTCTAGTGAAACTACAAGACTTTCCTCTATTAAAGCTAGAAGAAGTGTCAGGTGTTAGAAAAGATGTAGAAGAGTTATTAGGGATGTTTAGTGAGTTAGGTCTTTTGAGAGATGGAGAATCCTCATCCTCAATGCATGGTTTGACTAAACCAGTGGCAATTTTAACACCCTTGTAGTTGGTGTAGGTGGTGAGATATGTATTGGGCTTAAATGCTTACACTTGAATGAAAGAGCAGAGTAAGAAGAGCACAATGCAATAAACAAAACTGATTATCGTAGCCACAATAGCGATGATTACAAGTTGGAGCCAAGAGATCGCTCCCTGTGCGTACAGCAATAGTCACTTATCTTAAAAAATAATCCCCCTTTCCCACTAACCTTAGTGTATTATATACCTAGGGCTTTCTAAAGTGGCCGACGGCCAACTTCTCATGGACCTTTACATACATCATTGAAAAAATTACATCTTTGACTTAGACTTGACATAGACAATTGTCATTAGGCTTTTACAAGGTTTGATGTATTAAACATCGGAAAAATAATGTGACCACATCAAAACTTTGGCCGGCTGACCCAACGGGTGCCTTGGCTAGGTGGGCACTTGTATGTTGTTATCACCTCCAAACACTCCCCCCTTCCTAGCTCGTGTCGTCCCTTGACACGACCATTTGTAGTCTGGTCTTCTTGTTGATGAGACTCTCCCCTTCCTTGATTGAGTTATATCTGGCATGTTTTGCTTGTTCAAATGGGGTGCCCATTTGCCTTTGATTGATGAACATGTGTTCTTTGTGATTTGGATGTTGTGGAAGAGGCATTTGTGAATGTTGTTGCACATCCTCCTTTTTCATTTGTGCAGTTGGTCGATGATACGTGCTTCTTTGGATACTTTGCCTCCTGGTGCAATTGACTTTTTATTGGAGCTCGTATCTTAAAATGTTTGAGACTTTGACATGTGTGCACTGGCATCTCCAATTTGATTTTCTTTGCCACTTTGTCAATAGAGCTTTGTTGGTATCTTTGAAGATAAAAGCTGCTCTTGTCGAAGCGTAGTTGAGAACAATGTGGCCCCACTTTATCTCTTTGAAGATTGTGTAACAAATTCTTTATTGTTTTTATTTGATGGAAGGAATATATACAATAGAATAGTGATGGGTGTTTCTAAATTAGGGTCTAGAACCTGAATGACCAAAGGGAAAAACCCAGTGGGAAAAAATGCCTTTGGTATATGCTCTTATTGGGGTTGAACACTTGGAAGTTGAGTACCTGTTCATGTAAGGTGAGTGCTTCGGAGAAATAAAGTAAGAGTGCATAATGAAAGTACCAATTATGGGACACTCTATATGCACACAAGATTTCTTTCAAGAAAATCATGCGGTGTGAAAAATGAGTTGTTGGGTGCTTCAAGGAACAAATGTAGCACATGTGATATCCAAGGACATCTCAATAGCTTTCACATTTCCAAGAAAGGTTTTTGATGTTGAAGCTTCTCCACTCATTACTCACTATGCATAGTGCGTGAGTGTCTTTTGGACTCTCTTCTTCACTTTACCAAACTTAAAATACATAGACTTGGACTCTTATGCTCACCTATACCAACATGAGCGACACAACATAAATATGCTCAACTCCTCCACCTTGAGCAGTACTTAGAATAGCTAAGACTCTTAGACCACAAAGAATATTACTTGAAGCTTTGGGACTAATGCCTTGCTCATTTAGTGGCTCAGCTGCCTGACTTTTGACTTTTATGCCATGTATTTTTAATGGCTACTTGGACTTACCTGTTCATGGCCTGAAACCCAATGCCATAAGTTCCTGAGATTAAGGCCTCTATCATTGCTTTGGTCTTTGGATGCCACCATCTTTTCAAGTAAGTTGGCGACTCCTCTAGCTTCTTTTGTTGCATGGGATGTTCCGTAAGGAGGCCACATTGTTGTACCTTTACTTTTTCTTCTTTGTGAGGAGCCTGAGTTTTCAACAGTGGTTTTGGGACTCACTTTGCTCTTGCTTCATGAGTCGCTCCCTTGACTTGATGGACACTAGGATTTTGTATCCATACTTGGCTATTACCATTGTAAAAGCCTTGCTTTTGTAGTAGAAGACGAGGGATCCATTTTGAGGTTGTTTCTCCCTTGGTTGTGCTTAGTCTCCATTGGCTCTTTGTTGTTGTTGATTGTCTTTGTGTGGGGTCCTTTTCTACTTGGTTGGTCTTAGTGGCTCTAGGTTGAGCAACTACTTTGGGTAACCATACTTGGGTGTTACCTTCATAGAATCCTTGTGCTTCAAGTAGCTTGACGGGAACCATTCTATTCTTTGTCTTCATTTGGCCTTGTTGGGTAGCTTGATAAATCTCTGAATTTGGTACCCATATTTGTTGTATTGTTTGCTTATTTGAAGCTCTTTTCTTTTGCTTCTTATTTCTCCTAGCTGAGTTGGTTGTCTTGCGTTGAATGCTCGGCTTGTTCTTTGTGGGGTTTCTTTGTAAGGGTGAGAAGTTCCATGCCGTTACCGTGGGCTTTTTGGCCCAAACATCATTTGAGGCCACCCACCGTGTCACCTTTTGTTGTTGAGATTGTTCTTGAGAGTGTATCCAAATTGGATCTTTGACTTTAATGTGTTCCTTGGATACCAACACCTGCTTGAAATTTCTTTGCTTCTTTTGGAGACTTTGCTGCGATGGAGATTTAGGTTGCAAAACCTTTTGTTTAGGGATCCATTGCATTGTTGAAGCTTTCGTTCTTGATGTAGAGGCTTTGCTTGAGCTTTGATGTGGACTTGTTGAAGGTAAAACTGACTTGCGAGGATGATCTTCTTCAATGTTTAGTTTGGTCTTAGCTTTTTCTGCTGCAGATGGTTGTGTCTTTTTTGTTGATGTCTCTTGGACCGTCTTTGTTGTTGTTGTTGATGCTTTTTGTTGTTGCCCGAAGAAGATATTCTTCCAACTCTTTGTTAGGACTAGACTTTCTTTGATGTGATGTGAGTCAACTATGTTGAATTTGTCTTTGAACTCCCCATGACTCAACTTGAGTATTGTCTCCGCTATGCCAAAACTTGGGATTGGTGTTTTGGCACTGGTGTATACTCTTTCCTCCACTTCTTTAATTGTCGGCTTTCCCATCATTATCCAAGTGCCATATGACATTATATTCTTAGTAGCATAAGGATCAATTGCGGCCGAACATGTAACCTTGAGCCCTGTTTGTCCGCATAAATTGAATTTGATCAATGTGGGATATTTTTCATCTTTGGCTTCTTCCTCATTCTTCCTTTGATCTTGAGTTTGTAGAACATCTGTTGATGTGGAGCTTTGCACATCTGATTCTTCCTGTACTTTCAACTCTGGATCATTTGAAGTTAGTTTCTTTGGAGTACATGTTGTTGACTCTTCAAGTATGTCAATGCTGACATCTCCACATGGTTGTATTGCTCTCCTAGTTTGTGTTTGTGAAGCATCCTCCATGACATAGCTATTTGTCCCTCTATTTTCATTCTCACAAATCTCATTAGCATTTCTCAGCACTTTCAACATAAAACGTGAAACTAGGTTGTAGCCTTCTTCATCACAAAACTTGGTTGGAGTTAGCTCATTTACACACACATCCAAAGTTGCCAATATTTGAGTCCATCCAAATGGCTCAAATAATTGCTCTGGAAAGGGTTCCGGTATGTAAGCTTCATCGTCCATTGATCTTTCTAGGATGCAATCCTCCTTCACTGAGCTTCCACACTTCGAAGCACCACACATCCAAAGTTCTTGTTTGGTTTGTAGTAGCCACGCAGGTATCTCTTTCCCATTGACTATAGTAGAGTCAATTTCTTCTAAAGGAGTTGTATTCACATCTCTATAGCTATGGTCTTTTATGATTATTTTTGTGGTGATCTTTTTATGTCTCAAGTAGATATAGTCATAGCCCCAAATCTTGAACCATCTTAAGTTGACGCATGAAAGGTCTTCCTAAAATGATATCAAAATTGTTCCCTTTTCCAAAATCTACTATTGCAAATGTATGTTCATATTCAATTCCACAAGAAGTCACAATAATTTGCTCTAGGATACCCAGAGGTTTTTCCGTGTATCCATCTGCAAGTTGCAGCTTCATTCTAGTTTTCCTAAGCGCTGGTCTATCCCATTTTTCCCAAATGTCTTTTGTGGCTATGGCTACTCCAACCCCCACTATCAAGTATAGACAATGTTTTAACTCCTTTGTATTCCACAGGTAAGGTGGTGTTTCCTTCTTCTCCTTCGCAATATTCCCCCACCTTGTTTATTGGCACAGGTTTAGCGTTTGCACTTTCTTGTTGAGTTTTGTTTGATTGTTCATTTGAGGGTAGATCTTGAAGAGGTATCTTTAATCCCATCTTCCCCAAAGTGTTGCCTACTTCATCCCATACATGTGGTCTAATCTTAAGCAGTTCAGATAGAGTAATGGTGCACTATATTGGAGCTGACATCAACTCTTGCATACTCTTTGTATCCATCATCTTGGATATGGCTTTCCTCTGAGATGGCACCACTCTAGTCTCTGAGTCTGCCTCATGTTCTCCTATGTATGAGGGTAAGGTCTTCAAGGACTCTGGTTTGGTTTCAATTGAAACTTCCATCCCTGCATCTCCATTTAGAGATTGAATGTCTCCATGATAGACTTCATGCCCTGTATTGACCTCAGTTATGGGTGCAGATTGGAAAGTCGCACTTCCATCTTTCGCACTTCTAATTTCTTCCCGCAATTCATTTGGCCATGGCTTATCTATCTCTGGGATAGGTGCCATAAATTGTGATCTTGACCTTGCATCATTAGTGGTGTTGGCCACTACTTGATCATCTAGTTGAATTTCTAGGTTGTTGGTTTCTTGTGTTGCAGTCTTTGCTTGCACATCCTTTTGTGATTCTAACTCAATGTTTCTTTGAGTTAATGTTTCAACAACCTTTGCCTTAGGAATTTCAAATCCAACACTTTTTGGTTTTGATTATGGAGGTGGAATTGGTGCTTCAGGCTCCATCATTGCCGGTGTAGTTTTTACCAATTCCTTACACATTTTCAACCTCTCAGTCTCTACCTCAGCATGAGGATATTTCATCCCTTGTTGCTCTAGGGTTTGGTTGGGTTTCAATCTAGCCTCATATGCTTCCAGTGCAGCATCTAATGGCTCTAGGACTTTGTCTGCCAACACAGATCCTCCAGAAGACGCCTTCCTTGGTTTCTTATCGCTCACCACTGTTTTGTTTTCCCGTTCTTGTTTTAATTGCTCCTTTGTCTCTTGTAATTTTGTTTGTAGTGCAGTTTGATTTGTAATTGTTTTTGGTTTAATTCTGTCTCTTTTGGATTTCCACGATTTTCTCCCAGTCCTCACTGACACACTAGTTGTTTCCCCTTGTTGGGGTTGTCGATCTTTCTCCTCATTAGCTTGGTCCTCAGCATTTTCTTTTGCTTGGGCTCTAGTCACTACCTTCACAGGAATTTTGGGTTTTGCCTCCGATCCACTTGGAGAAGGTAACACTCCCACAACATTCATTGTTGTTTTCCCTTGTTTGTTTGGGTGTTTTGGACAATTTGGAACAACGTGTGTAATGGCACACTCCAAACAATATCCAATTATCTCTACACAAGAACAATTCTTGGCCCAATAATTACCTCCACACTTGTAGCATGGCCCATCTTGTTGAGTCACTGGTGGCACATTTGATGGTTGTTCTTGCTTAGCTAGAATGGTCTCTGGTCTACGCTCTTGATTGGCTATGAACATCAAAGTGTCCTCATTCAATGAATAGAGTTTTCTCATAGGTTCTTGCCCTAGCCTAGGTTGTGATACCTCAATTCTTTGTAAAGCCCTTGATACAACCCTATTTTGAAATAATGGATGATTTGGTAATGGCATTTGTTTTTCTATTTGATGTCCAAATAATATCCCCCTCGTGTAGGTTTGATTATAGTAGCACTCACTCATCTCAGATTGGTCCATTTTTGCTCAACGGCACACCATTTTATTCGTTGTGCTACTTGCGCTGCTAGCTCATCTAGGTTGGTCATTAATTGAGACATAACCACTTTCCTTGTGTTGGTTTCACTAGATGCTAAAGGAGCATTATCCATAGTGATCTTTGTATCACCAATTTCCTCGCCATAGGCTTTACAATTGTCAACTAGGTATAACGCTTCTCTCGTGACTTGTTCAAAGGAAGTACATCCTTTTAAGTGCAAATATTTCTTGAGAGTTTCATTTTTCAAACCCTTTATGAAGAGAATTGATAATCTTTCATTCTGTGGTAACTCACGTTCCGGACATCTCTCTATATATTGTTTGAAGCGTACCGATGCTTCCTTCACCCTCTTATCTTCTTTTTGCTTGAATGCATAGATTTGGGACACTGTGTTATGCTTGATTCCTCTTTTAGAGAACTCCACAACAAATTCTTGCAACAGTTTTTCAACGTTTGAGAAGGAATTTTTGTCCAATGATTGGAACCAATTCAATGCTATCCCTTCCGAGGTTAAGCCAAATCCCTCATACTGTGTATGAAAATAAAATACTTGTTCGGCTCTTAACACTTGTTTGAACAAGGATGCATGTACGTATAATCCATCATACTTCTTCTTGACACATTTGGCCAATTGATATGGTCTCATTGGTTCTGGTTCAACCATGTACATATCTTAGCGTGTTGGGGTCTCTCACAAAGACATTCCTCGTTCCTTCTTCTCATCTTGGAGCAAATCCTGGTGGAATCCCCTTTGAGACATGTTTTGGAAATGTTGATGGATTTGTAAGTCTAATTGGTGGTCTCTTGGTTCCACTCAATGAGGTAGGAGCTGCACTCCCGTGAATAGCTATTTTGGATGTTTGAGGTCCATTTGATTCCATAGTTTCAATGTTAGCTTCTTGCAAATCAGTCTCAAAAAACCTGGTACGCTTACACTCGGTTGAAATTAGTAAGCAGAGATTGGAGTACCCATGTATGTATATATTTCTAGCTCAATTGGGATGATAAGTTTGTACTCTCGTCCATACTTATCTACCATTAGAACTTGCACTCCCTGGTCATCTTTGTATGTGAAGGCATAGAGGTTCTTGTAGTCTGTCAACTCTTCAATGATGGAATTTAAACATCTATAGAAGTTGCTTTGATCCCCAATAGGTAACCTATAAAGGCCATCATAAGTGTAATCCGTTAGAACTCTCGTGGCTT
The DNA here is from genome assembly GCF_014529385.1 of Adiantum capillus-veneris. Lineage (NCBI taxonomy): Eukaryota > Viridiplantae > Streptophyta > Polypodiopsida > Polypodiales > Pteridaceae > Adiantum > Adiantum capillus-veneris. Next base: position 61,874,260 of record NC_140931.1, read on the forward strand.
CATTGGTTTTGATGAACCTCACGTTGGGTTTGCTGATTAGAGGATGCTTCTCCTCTAAGTCTTCAACAATTTCCACTTTTGCTCTTCCAAACTCCCACATTTTAGTTGATTGGTTTGGCTTCCAGTGAGCTACATGATCACTTGACAAATATCCATGAGCCATGCCTTGAGGTTTGGCTTGATATGATTGATAAGCCTCATGGTCTTGTCTCAACCCTCTTGTTATAGGAGTTGCAGTATTTCTGGCTGTTTGTGTAGGTGGCATAGCTCTGAGTTGAGTGGGAAACCCTAATGATGGATGAGTTGTCATGTTTAAGCCTCACTCAATACTCTCAAGATGGTCCTTGATAAGAACACCTTGGCTTAGTGCACACAATCCCTTTTTGCCCCTGGTCAAACAAGTCTCTAAAAAGTCAAGCTTTGGTACCCCACTGACCTTTGGATACTGGTTTTGGGTACCCCCTGGGGAGGTCACCTAATAAAAATGTAACCTATCACGTGAGTTCAACAGAAGGGTATTTAAAGTCCTTGAAACTTATAGAAATATATATACAAAAGGGCATTAGTTTTTCAAACTTGAAAAAAACTTATAGGTTTTAAGAGAAAAGGGTACATTATATTCCTAACAAAATTCACATATAAGGGGTTTTACAAGCATGTCTTGAACGCAGGTGATATGGTAGTTTTACACATAGTGAACCCCCCGAGGGGTACCCTAAAAGTTTGTAAATGGGAATCCTAGCAAATTTCACTCTAAAATTCCTAGCTATAGGAGACTCATTTTGGAGTTGTGTGTCAAAAGTTAGAGCAGTTTTGGTAAACTACACTTGAAACAACACTCAAAACAGTTTCAGGATCAGGACACAAAGAGATTTTGTGCTTGTATCTTGGCTTCCAGAGGGTATTTTTCACTCAAACTTGAGATTTGGGATGTACTCAAGTAGATCTACAAACTAAAAGTTTGTAAATGGGAATCCTAGCAAATTTCACTCTAAAATTCCTAGCTATAGGAGACTCATTTTGGAGTTGTGTGTCAAAAGTTAGAGGAGTTTTGGTAAACTACACTTGAAACAACACTCAAAACAGTTTCAGGATCACGACACAAAGAGATTTTGTGCTTGTATCTTGGCTTCCAGAGGGTATTTTTCACTCAAACTTGAGATTTGGGATGTACTCAAGTAGATCTACAAACTAAAAGTTTGTAAATGGGAATCCTAGCAAATTTCACTCTAAAATTCCTAGCTATAGGAGACTCATTTTGGAGTTGTGTGTCAAAAGTTAGAGGAGTTTTGGTAAACTACACTTGAAACAACACTCAAAACAGTTTCAGGATCACGACACAAAGAGATTTTGTGCTTGTATCTTGGCTTCCAGAGGGTATTTTTCACTCAAACTTGAGATTTGGGATGTACTCAAGTAGATCTACAAACTTATGAAGTCAAATACCCTCACTATGTAGAGGTACACCGATCGGGATCGTTGACCCCATGTCACAGATTTGGAAGATTTTTGCACAGTGTCTTTGTATTTTTGAATTTGGAGATGTTTTGACCAATGAAAACCCAAATCCCAGGTGGTTTTGTGGTTATTGGCCTGATTGTGTAATTGGGACTTTTGACCACTTTTTTTGCTTTTTTGACCTTGCCCCTTTTGGAAAATATGTTGCACTAGATGTCAGCTACCTACTCACCAAGTCTCAACTCAAAATGTCACTGGGGTACATCGATCACGATCGTAGTTCCGGCTTCTTTTCAAGTGAAACTTGCGGATATGGTAGACAATGATGTGTACAGTCTACTCCTCAAATATTTTTGAATTTGGACAAGAGAAAGTCAAGTTTTTACCAGATCTTGGTTTGCTACAGTGGTTTTTTGACTGCCTGCTGTTTTTGGCTATTTTGGTGACTTTTTTTGAATTTTGACATCTCCTAGTATCTTATATAACCTAGGTGTATGTGTGGGTCAGATCTGGGAGTGAGGTACACCGATCACGATCGTAGTTTGGAGTCCAAATTGGATGAAACTTCACCAGCTTGTTCACTAGGCTATTTTAAGACTACGTGCCAGACACTTTTGTATTTGGACTCAAAAAAGTCAAGAATTAACAGTTTCTTGGTCTGAAGTGCCTGATTTTCCAATTTTATCAGGTTTGATTGATTTTGATGTTTGATTTGGGATTTGAGAGATACCTAGGCTTGTCCTATGCACAGCTATCCCTCTGCATGGTTTCTTCCCAGTTTTGATGTGTTTTGGTCTACTGAAAGTTAAATTTAATGCAAGTTTAGCAGTTTTTGACTTGGATCTGTATTCAGTGGTTTTGACCAGTTTTTTGTGGTTTTTGACCCTAGGTCCTTTAGACTTTTATGTTTGTATACCCTCGAAGAGTCTACTCATCAAATCTGGTACAAATCTGAGGTCTAGCTACTAGTACACCGATCGCGATCGTAGTTTTGAGCCCAAATTCAACCAAATTTGGCATGCTTGTAGACACTGATGTTTTAAGACTATCCCCCAAGTCGTTTTGCATTTGGATCACCAAAAGTCAAGATTTTACAGTTTCTGGGTCTGTAATGCTAGTTTTGCCCAAGTGGCCTGATTTCCTTGGATTTTGATGTTTTTGGGTGTAGTTGCTTTAGGGTGTTTTTGGGTGTAGTTGCTTTAGCCAAACTTGTTTAGAATCTTATCAGGAAGGCACATGTCAAATCTTGTACAATTCTGACACTGAGGTACACTGATCGCGATCGTAGTACCAGAGCCAAATGTGATAAAATTTTACAGGCTCTCTTTGACAAGTATTTCCCAGTGTTTGGTGCTACCACTTTGTGATTTGAAACAATTTCAGCTCTGTTTGGTCATATTTTCTAATTTCAGAGTCTTATGGCCCTTTTGCCATAGTTATGGTTTTCTTGGGTTTTTGACTCTATCTTTTGTCCCAAATCTGACTAGAATGTGATTTACTTATCCTACTCCTAAGTACATAAATGAAAGAACATAAGAAAATGAATCAAACAAAACAAACAGGATAAAAAATGGATGATGGATCAGTACTCAATCAATACAAAGAAATTTGAAGAGAAAAAAATGCTTAAAGCAACCTCACTCACAACTCCCTATATCTCTCAAGAGTAGATCTAGCCAGTCCACCGACCCTAGACTCCACTAAGCACTAAACCCCTGTCTAGATGCTTCACTGGAATGTAAATGGAATGGAAATTATATTTTGGAACAATAAGAAAACTTTGAATACGCACTCGGTCACTCATCACCTAAGATTCATTCCCCAGCAACGGTGCCAATGTTTGCGGGTCGCCGCGACGGACGTCCATAGCATAGTCTTCAGGCATCAACATAAATATCAATACCATGGAAACGACTCGGATGAGGCATAGAAACTCACTAGGGTGTCAATCCTAATGAAGTGAACTCAAAGAGATGCAACTACTAACTCTACAAGCAAATCAAACGCACTAAAGCCAAGTAATCTGCCTATGTCCTTCTACACAGCTCTACAGTCATCACGCCTCTTTACCATGCAAATCATATCGGATTCGCACAAAACTTGAAGGGAAGCTACAGGGGACTATCAGGAGCATATCCTATCACTGTCACACAACATTCTGGATGGGTACACGGATCGCGATCGTTCGTCTCAAAGTACGCAAAAATAGTAAACGGATGATCCTAAAGGGTCGTTTTTGGGTCCCTAAAGCCTCTCCTAGGGTCAAAACAACATAAAATACGCATATAAACACTCAAAACAACGATTTAAGTCCACAACGGTTGCGTTTGATACCTACACCGAATCTTAAATGCTTACACTTGAATGAAAGAGCAGAGTAAGAAGAGCACAATGCAATAAACAAAACTGAATCTGGATTACCGTAGCCACAATAGCGATGATTACAAGGTGGAGCCAAGAGGTCGCTCGTACAACAATAGTCACTTATCTTCAAAAATAATCCCCCTTTCCCACTAACCTTAGTGTATTATATACCTAGGGCTTTCTAAAGTGGCCGGTGGCCAACTTCTCATGGACCTTTACATACATCATTGGAAAAATTACATCTTTGACTTAGAATTGACATAGACGATTGTCATTAGGATTTTACAGGATTTGATGTATTAAACATCGAAAAAATAATGTTGCCACATCAAAACTTTGGCCGGCTGACCCAACGGGCGCCTTGGCTAGGTGGGCACTTGTATGTTGTTATCACGTCCAAACACTTGCTAAAGGTGGCATGAAGTAGTTATGGGAGTGGAATAGGCCAAATAGCTCCAACAATGAGATAGTTGGAGCCTATATAATACAAAAGTGAAATGGAATAGACGAGAGGGAAGAAAAGAGGACTTCGAGGAGTAACCAAAGAGAAGAAAAGAGCTAGACACTTTTTACTTTTTGTGTCAAGGCTATCCTCATGACTAAATTCCACATGGTCTTTAATAAAGAACCCGTCATGGTCTCTACAAGAGAGGACTAGGCGCAAGCGATGCGAGATAGGCTCGGTAATCCAATTTTAGCCAGGCGTGTCCGAGTTTACGATTTGTTTGGTAGTTTACTTCTTCCTTTGTCCAAATTTACGTATCATGCATTTGTTTTCCATCATGGTCACCATACATGCATGGGAGGGTTGGATAGGCTACAAGCCTTGCAGGGCGCTCGTTGGGTATAAATCTCGTGAGGGGCATTTTTTGGAACCCTCCAATGTCCTCAAGATTTGTGCACGCATCCCCAATTGCAGATCCCATTGCTCCCCCTTACTTAATAGCCCACGGCCTTTAGTGTCAAGGCAAGCCTAGAGAATTTCTCTTGTTTTTTTGCTTATGTGGATCATTGAAGGGCAGGCCTCGTGATTTCATCACTTGTCACTAATGAAAAAGGGACGGTTATTTTAAAAATGTGCACAATTTCTTGATTGGTTAGTGGAAATAGAAGACACTCATTTCAAAGATTGAGGGAATCACTTATCATGATGGCTTTCACATTTAAAAAAGGTGAGGAAGCACGAAGGCTTCCTAAGTAAAGGGAAGGATTAGATTTATGGAGAGTAAGTTTTAATGAGTGCTTAAAATCACATGGATTTTTTGTTTTTCTCAATATAAAATTCTATTATTCATTATACATACATAATTACAAATGGTTTACCAAAATACCCCTCTAATTTGTGAAAATTTCCAAAATACCCTTCAAATTTTCAAAAAATTCCAATATATTCTCAATATTTTTTCTTGCAAAATTTCCAAAATACCCCTAGTTGTGAGATTAAATATCTCCAAAGATTTTAAAAAATGTATCTTTTCATAAGAAGACTAACTGTCTATTGATACAAATGCTTAAACTAGACTTTGTTTTGGTTATGTAAGGTAAAGAAGCTAGTTTAGAGACGCAAAAATTTGACCTCCATGTTAGATCACACATATCCACCCCCAATTTAGAGACAATAAATTTGTAATGTTTTTAGAATCTTGCTTATGGGTCATGTTGTGATTTGTTGAAAAGTGTACCATTACTATTACCATATACATGTGGTAGTGATGTGTATGAACACACTTAGGACCGCCGGGGCATTTTTTTCCCTCTTTAGGAGGTTTCTCGCCCCATGCATTGTATATACGCCCATCACTCTAGGGCTATCCATATTTCCATTGCACACTAAGTAATACACTCTTTGTTGTGTGCCTTGAGATTCCTTTGTCTTCTCCAAGTTGTGTGTGTTTTCCTGCAACCCTAATTCCAACAATTATTGGGCCTTGAGTGTCTCTCATGCTTCAAAAAGCCTCAAAAGCTGATTTTTTTTTTCATATGGAGCATTCAACCAAAATCTAAAAATTATTGATTTTGGTATCATTTGATTTGCCTCTTCATGAGGAGTCTCGTGCAATGCATAAATATTAAAAATGAGGAGATTTTCAAAATCCGCCCAAAAAATATCACGTTTCCACAAAACGCCTCTAGACTGGCTCCTTTATCGTAGGCTTTGGAGATGAATTTCTTCATTAATTTTAAAAAGTCGTATTTTTTTGTGAGGTAATTTGTGACAAATTACATGCTAAGCATTCAAAAACGGATCTGAATTGTAAAAAAAGAATCAAGATAAAAAAATCTTGAACAATGCAACCAAAATAGATACAAGAGTATTTTGGGAATTTTTTAAACTTGAGACATATTTAGGGAATTTTCCAAAATTAGAGGGGTATTTTGATAAGTTTTTAAAAATAATAAAGTGAAAGGTGCACATTACACATTATCATCTGAAACCAAAATACAAAAAATACAAACAATAAAATAAAATGACACTTTGAAAAACTAAAACAAAAGAATATTTTATTATCTTCATTAAAAAAGTTAGATTCATTAAACATAGAAAATAATAAACCAATTCAATGAGATGAATTTTTGTGAACTCCTTAAATGAAAAGACTCTCTCTCTCTCTCTCTCTCTCTCTCTCTCTCTCTCTCTCTCTCTCTCTCTCTCTCTCTCTCGCTCTAAGTGTCTGTGTGTGAGTGTGTGTGTGCAACGGGCACACTACATGGAAATTGGAACTTAGGTAGTTGCACTACTTCTACCTCGTAGGCATATCGTTTCTTGGTGCAGGTTTGTTTGTCACGTCCAATCGTATTGCCTACTCTATTGCTGTGTATAACAATATAATAGGAAATGCGATGCCATCATCCTTGGCTACTCTTAATAACATCAATTTCCTGGACCTTTGGATTGGAGATGAATGGCATGACCTACCCTATTGTAGCTAAATCTCTCCATCAACAACCTATCTGTACCATTCCTTTTCAATTCAACTACTGTTAACTCCCTATGACAAGCAACAATCTCTCCAAAATCTTACTAGCAAAAGTTGTCACCCAATTTTGTAGCTAATTGGGGAGCTTGCATCTCACCTTCAATGCCTTGATAGGCAGAAATGGTGATACGTCCACTCCCATAGGACGGACAAGGAAGTGTCCACCCATAAGTGAACCCACACAAGCATGGTATCAAGGGGTTGGGCGTTCCTACTTGGGGGTGGCTCCCCTCCTTTCTCTATGCCAGGCCTCCTCTCTCTCTTGCCTTTTTCTCACAAACCCTCACACAAGCAACCCACTGTCTGCACACCATACTATGGTGTTGACAACCCTAGAGGAAACAATGTTTCTCGTGATGCAACCCATGAAAGTGTCAAAGAGGAGACTTTGCATGAAGACGATGTGCAACAAAATGTCTTTCATGCCACTGCAAAGAGGACAAGATGATGGGGACCTCGTGTTGCAAAATGGAGAAGAAGGGCATGAGTAACCTGGCAAAGGCACACTCGAGCCAAGCCATGGAGAAGAAGGACAAGAAGATCATGTCACAAAATGACTCCTAATTGATTGAGAACCTGCAAAAATTTTAGTTTTACAAACCCCCAATGAACCTCAAAGTTCTTATACATTGGCGAAAGGCCTCCTTTGGCCAAGTCACAAAAATAAAGTACATGATGAAATAAATGATACAACAATTAATGCTATTTCTCTTTGCTTTCAGGATTTCCGTCAAGCATTTTATCAAGTACCATATGTCGGGGAGCAATTTGTCTTTCCTGCTACGTGCACTTCAAGAGATGATCATTTGAATTGCGGTGTTGACTTTTTATGAAGATATTTTATGTGAATTACAGGACTGCAATTCTCAACCTCGTGTCAAGATGAAGTCCAAAATTTGTCTCCTTCGCCTCATGAAGAACTCTTTGGACCCTGGTGATGGAGTAGATGATACGAATCATGCATTGAATAATGCTCCTCTCTCAAGCTTCCCATTTCACTTGAGGGGGAGAAATATGGAACAAGTTTGTGAGAAGCTTGATGTGCTCACAATGAAGCAGATGATGACTTCACATCTAACCAAATATGTGTTGGATCTGGGTTAATTGCATCTCATGATTGTAATGAAATAAGCATGTAGATAGGGTTAATATATGTGAAGCACCAAGAGGCAAACCCAATAGGGGAATGTGGTGCATCTTTTCATGTGTCTTTCATCACTACCGTTGTGCGGCCACATTCCTTGAGAGGGAGTGTAGGACGGACAAGCATTTTATAAGTGTAATGTAAATGCTGTAAAGTGTGAGCTTTGTCCTAAAGTGAGTCAAGGAGAGAAAAGTGGAATTATCCCACATGCTGTGGAGCAAGGCTGTAGAGCTACTTAAAACTCATTTCATGAATGAATAAACACAACTCTATTTTGCACTACATGCTTGTCTATGGTGAGCTTGTGCTAAGCTAATTCAATACTCAAGATTGTGTTTATGAGTCCAAGCTAATTCTATCTTGGAACCTAATTCACTTGAGTGATAATCTTGCTTACACACACACACTCACACACTTACATTATGTTTCTCTTTAATCCACCCTAGCTAGCACGATCCCATTCCTAACACATGCAACAATTGAAAATGGTAGAAATGGGCAACAATAGCTTATGAGGACCTACACCTATCAATAGAAAATGCCACCAAATTTATATAGATCTCAACAACACATCCTTGGTGGGCTTATCCCTCTAGGGATTGGGTGCCATGTGAATGGGCCCAAAGATCGCCTCCATGGTCAAATTCATGCATTCATGCATATATGGGGTAGTGGTTGTAGAGGATGCGGGACTTTATTAGAGTTTGCACGTGTAAATCCAGAAGCTCTCACCCCAAATCCATTGATGAGTTCATGAAAATCCTCTAGACTCCACACAAGAGACATCTTAAAGAATGATCTAGACCTCAGTATCATATAGGTATTGGACCTCTCCCACAAAATACTAAAGGGCACTATACCCAAAGATAGCAGTTATCTCACTGTTCTAATGATGTTGCACTTGGGCACAATTAATTGGTGGTGGGTGTCATCCTTGCTAGTTATACATTTCAAATCATATTGAACCTCTCCTATAACAAGCTTGAAGGAGGCCTTTGGCCACCTGCTAATTTCTCCTTTGTGGTTCAAATTGATGTATCTAACAACTACTTCACTTGCCCAATCCCTTCAACCAGGTAGTTCTTCAGGAGGTTTGGTGATGAACCCCTGCCACTTTGTGCCACTGTGTCAGAATAAAACATGACAACTGAGAGATGCATCAATGGTGGTCCAAATAGAGTATGCATCAATCAAAATCACTTTACTCTGTTGCCATTGGCTAGCATCATTTTTATGGGAATTCTCAAATCTCTTGCACTCATGTGTGCTAATAGTGTGGGGAATCATGCAAGATATTGATGAGTGCTCAAAAATATTCATTTAGCGTCATGCCATGGAAACAAAAACCGGAACATAGGAGGGAAGAGGGAGCCCCTCAACGTCAATGTGGCTATCTTTGAGAGGCCTCTTAGAAAGATTGATTTTGCAAAACTTAAAAATGCAAAAAAATGGTTTAGTTAGGAGAGCATTAGTGGCATAGGGAGATTTGGCCAGGTGTACTAAGTTGAGTTAAAAGATGGGTCTATGGTTTCCATCAAGAAGCTACTACAATTTAGCTCTCAAGGAGACATAGAGTTCACAACACAGATGAAGACTCTTGAAAAGTTTTAGAATAGAAACTTGGTGCCGTTGTTAGGCTAGTTGTCAGTGTATGAGTACATGGAAGGTGGAATCTTAGATGATAGACTGCATGGAAATGAGAGGATGAAATAGAGGCTGACATGACAACACTAGAAGAAAATTGTGTGCGAGTAGCTTGAGGGTTGTGCTTTCTACATCAAGAGTGGCTGCCCATATAATCCACAGGGACATAACATATAGTGTAGCAATGCATTTGATAAACATATTGAGGATAGAGTGTTTGAATTTGGCACGTGAAGGCTAATAAGTGCATTGGAAACTTCCTTGAGTGAGCACACTAGCAGGGGCACCTGGCTAGATGCCTACTAGACACTCACTTGAGTGTAAGCACATCGGCAAGTGCACTTGGCTATGTGCCCAGTGGACACTCACTTGAGTGCAACCACATTAGCAAGGGCACCTGGCTACATGCCCACTAGACATTTGAGTATGAACACATCAGTAGGGGCACTTAGCTACGTGCCTCTAGACTACTACCAAATATTTAGGTGCCCTTTGAAGGGGGACATCTACCCATTTGTGATGACCTTGCTAGAGCTCCTCATTAGGAAGTGATCAATGGACAAGGAGTTATTTGAAGACACAACTCTGCTAGGCTATGTAAGGAAACTTGTGAATGAGAGGCCTATGTCTAAGGCACTAAATCCACGACTTGTGCAAGAAAATTTTGGGGAAAGTCAATGTGAATTGCTACATTTCAGATCGCATGAGATTGTGTTCAAGACATTCCTTCCAAGCGACCCATGATGCAATCGGTAGCCTCTATGGTCACGGGAGTTACTGTTACATTGTGAAGATCATGGAGGAGGCAACCATGCAGGAATAAAAATCTACATCTAGCTTGTTGGTGCTTAATTTTCAAAATAAGGTAGTGGTGATGAGAATTACTACTACTAAAAACTTTGAAAAAGTGGAGCAGTGATAATTTGGTTCAACAAGTTATTAGATACGTTTATATGATGTATAATTTTCCATTTTGTTTTCAAACCATTAGCTAGTCAAAATGGTCTACCCATGTAGGCACTTGAAAAATAGAAATCAAAACTCATCACCATAAGTTTTGCCAAAGACTTTGCTTTTTAATGAATCCAAGGAACACATTGAATGATACATGCTCGTAACATGACACTTGATCTCGCACTCTATAAACTTCAATAAAGGACACTTGATGTGGAACTCTATAAACTCAAATAGAGGAGGACATTAAGCAGAGATTATTTTCTCACCAGCCTTGATTTATCCAAACATCAATAGAACTTCAAAAATGAAGTCTAGGGGACATCTATAATATATATAATGGAGCTTAAAATTTTCAAGGAATGAGAGGGCATCCATGTGTCACACATTGATTGACTTAAAAGAAACCCTTATCAAACTTCTAATCTTAAATACAAAAGTGAAGGGTGAGAAGATTTAAAATGCAAAAGTGAATGAAAAGCCTTTTGGCAATGCAAAGTAAAAAGACTTTTTTTTTTTTTGCAATACTCACAATTTGTAAGTGAGGAGCTCTAAGAAATTCTTGGGACAATTGCATTTTTCCAAATTCCTATTTGGTTGAGGGCTACTACTATGAGCTAGTTGATGGTATTGAGGATGTTTATTACATACCTCTTGACCAACCAAAAGTGTTGTTTGGCATTGCACTTGGTTTGATCCATCAAGATACCTTTGGAATCTTTGCATGGTGAGCCACATTATCTCTAGAGGTTTATGAATCAATGATACAAAGACCTACAACATCATGCCAACGGTGTTGTAGGTCTTTGTATCATTGAGCCTAATAAACAAATTTTTTTCCGCATTTACTATTTGTTCTACTTGAGTCCTCCAAAAACACCTAATCACAAATGTAGCCTCTTGATTCTCTTTTCTCTTTCTATAGTCCATGTGTGGTGTGTTTCTCTCTCTCCCACTATCACTTCTAACATGATATCAAAGTGCTGATTTTCAACGACCATACAAGGCACATGCAGTAGTGTTTTCAACACGTTTTGTCATATCAAAAATTTGAAATTCTGAGTATTGAATTTATTGTAGCAACCTGTAGAAATCTCGACATATCAAAGCTTGGCAGTTTGATTTCTACATTGTAGAGCATTGTGCAGTCTGCATCTATGGCTATGTATAGCACACTGTGGTGCTATTTGAGAGGGAATTTACCTTGATTTTGTATATAAAAGTGATGATTTGGGATGTGACTTTTAGATTGTTACACATTCAAATGCGGTTTTGTACGCATTGTATGATTGTGTGGGGCATTCCAGAGAGTGGTTTAGCATGATTTTGTGCAATTTATGCTATGTACGCATTTGTGGATATAGCTTGAGCTACGATTAGCTCATAGTTACCAGGTTTACAGGTATACAGGTGTTTTTCACAGGTGGAGTTTTCCATAGAGCTACTGGTGCAAGAGTGAGCTCAGTTGCCATACTTATGGTACATGTATGCCATATGTGGATTTTTGATTGAGACAGATTGGTCTCAAAAAGGTTTGTGCGCTTTTTTATTATGGTCCATAGGTTTTGTCTTGCTTCTCTCTGGCGTCGTCCGAATAAAACATATTTTGATTGATTTATATACTCTATAAAAACAAGTGCCACGATAGTTTGTTCGAACTATTGCGAACATGGTGCTTACGATAGAAACAAGACATGATTGCTATGAGTTTTTTAACAACAGATGATCTTTTTTTTTTTCTCCAACTTTGTCTTCGCTAGCGCTGTTGTTATGGAGCATTTCTCACACCTCAGTGTTAGTTTACAGGTCAGGGCCCTCTCTTTGGTTGTGTTGCCCCCATGTCACACTGTGAAGAGAGATAGGGTTTAGACACCTGTCCTTGCTTGTGTGATCCTCGTGTCACATTTCAAGGGGGGTTTAGACTTTAGAAACTTCATCCCTGATTGTTGCTGACCTCCCTGTCGCATTGTAGGGAGTAGCTTAGGATGTACAATTAGATTCCTCATCTCTTGTGGTTGCTGACCAACGCATCGCACTACAGGAAGATTGGGTTTAATAGATTCCTTGCCTCTGGCTATTTTTGTAATGGAATTGGCCTATTTAGTTTGAGAGTAGTGGAAATTAATGAGAGTACTTTTGAGAAATGAATTTGTGAGCATAGCGGGTGAACATAATTGAATATAGCAACATAATCATAGCAATTAGTTAACTTGGAATGAACAATACTTTTGCAAGAGAGAGAATTTAGAGGACATGACAACATTTGAGGACCGGATTTATGTGGAGCCGGTCCCCCCTCCAATAGGCATTTGTATTATGATTTCTCCCATTAAGAGAGACTTGTTACAATACAATCTTTGTGTTCCTTGTGACCTAGGTGATGCAATGAAGATGGAAAGCTTCATGCATCACAAACCTAACATAAAATTGAAGAAACCTTTAACTATCCTGGGCCTCAGTCCCAAGACCTCAAACGCCTTCGAAGGTGGAGAGAGCTACAGGGAATGAGGGTAGGGAAGAGGAAGAAGAAACATTTCGTAGGAGAAAGAATTAGTTCCTTACTTATCATAACTCTTGTTTCTAGCATACATAATAACATAGTAATGAAGAAGAAGGAGATGGCAAGCTTAAGCATTGAAGCATGGATTTTGTTGGATTTGCACTCCATATCCAAGAGTGTTGGTGTAGGCTCTTAACCTCTACTTACTTGGAGAAGGAGAGGAAGCTCTTGCACTTTGCATAGCACACAATGAGAGTGTTTGTGAGTGTGTATGGGTGAGTATATCCCCTAAGCAACCCCCTAGCTTGCTTGGGTCGACCCCCCCTTGTAGCTCATGCTTGAAGCTCATTGGACCCCTCCAGGCCTAGCCAATCACAAGCAGGAGGCATTACAAGCAGCAAGGGTTGCCTTGAGACAAGTGTCCCCCTTTCCCCTTTGAGAGAGAGGGCTAGATAAATGCTAAAGCAATTAATTAAATATCCTAAATTATTATTGGACCCCTTGGGTGGCCAACCAATAGGCTTCAGGCACACCATGAGGGCAACATGAGAAGGAACTTGACAAGTGTCCCTCTTGCTTTCTTTGTACCATGCATGCCTTGTGTGAGTGTGTGGGTGTTCTCTCTCATCCCCCCTCATGTAGGGATCGCCTCCTCCTTGTAGGGATTGAATATTTGACTTTTTGACACCTCAATCCCCTCATACATAGGCCCAGTTCCCACTACAAGCTTGGCCGTTAAGCATTTTAAGCTTGGGCTAGGTTCTCACCTTAAGTGCAACCCTAGCATCTCAAGCATGTCAAGCACCTCTAGCATCTCAATAATTAAGCACCTCAAGAATCTCAAGAACCTCAATCATCAAGCACCTCAAGCACCTTAGTCATCAAGCATGACAAGCACCTCGATCTGGGTCGGGTTCCCGCACCTCAAGGTCAGCCGTAGCTTACCTAAGGTCAATGGACTTTTACACACATTATTGGAGGTCTTCAATGAAGCTAACCCTAAGGTCTTATGCTCCGTTGGTTAGCCTTGCTCTTTGATAGACCATCTCTCATTTGGGCCCCTTTACCATTTTCCCCATGTTGAGATAGATCTATAAGCACATGTCTATATCCTAACCCTTGTTCCCTGTTTATTCTCCCACATTAAGTGATTAGTTTAATATGAGAGAATCATTTGGGTTAGTTAGATATTAGATATTAGATTTTATGAAATTACCTCTGTCTTGAAATCATAGTCGTCCTCGACTATGAGGTAGAAGAGATAAAGCCTTAGTCATTAGTCAATTGTACTTAGCGGGTAGAGGATCCCTTTTCACCCTACGACAGCTTTCCAAGATGGATGACTAATCCATTTGGTGCTTGGGAGACATAGCTGCCGCAAGCATGTCTGCTCTTTAGTCCATTTCATTCTCCCAAAGTAGAGTAACAAATCCTACTTGGTGTTTGAGAGACGTCATCATCATAAACATGAGTCTAAGCATGCATAATAGTTAAATTTGTGCACAATTAAAAAGAGGACTAGTCTTGTAAGACAAAAACATGAGTCATTTAAAATAAATTTGTACATTTGCTTACTCTAATGTAGCATTGTAAGCATTGACAAGGTTCATACTATCCTTAAACTGTATTCCTTGCATCCATCTAGCATCTTCAAAAGGATAATTTTTGAACTTAATAAGATACCATCGGATAATCTTACCATGTCATAGTACCTTGTCTTCATGCCGAAGGATAGCTTCGGGTTGTAGCACCTCTTCTTGGTCTCCAACTTCGGGAGGGTCTTCAATAATTGGTTCAGTTGGTGGCTCTCCTTTGTAGGGCTTAAGTAGGCTTACATGAAAGGCATTGTGTATGAGCCAATGGTTGGGCAACTTGAGTTGATAAGCCGTCTCATTGATGGGCTTCAAGATTTGGAAAGGACCATAGTATCTTTTTGCTAGTTTAGCATAATACTTTTGATGGCCCGTAGGATTTTTGCCCGTCGTTTGCCTTAATCGAGCCTTAGGAAACTTGAGTAAGACCCAATCATTTTCTTTGAACATTAAGGCTCTTTTGTGCTTATCAGCAGCAGCTTTTTTCCTTTGTTGAGAGATGGATATAGCCTCCTTAATCTTTTGAAAAGATTCTTGTAGGTCACGGCTATACTCATCGGCGGCGAAGATCTTCCCATGTACTTTGAGTAGCAAGGGACTTTTAGGTCTTCCCTCAATGATCTCAAAAGGTGCTTTTCTCGTAGAAGTATGTACATTATTATTGTAGACATACTCTACAAGAGGTAAGTACTTTTCCCATTGTGAGCGTTGATCTACTTCGGTAACATAAGTCTTGAGTAGATCGAGTATCGTAAGATTTTCTATCTCACTTTGGCCATCCGTTTGTGGGTGATAGGCCGAAGATAAATTCAATCTTGTTCCTAGATTTTCAAAGAGACCTTTCCAAAAATTATTGGTCATTCTAGGATCTCTATCTGACACGATGGATGTGGGTAATCCATGGTGCTTGAAAATTTGAGATATGAAGAGAGTTGCCATTTGATGTGCCTTAATAGTCTTTTTGACACGAATAAAATGTGCTTGCTTGCTAAACCTGTCAACTATTGTCCATATTCCTGTATTCCCATGGATAGACTTGGGTAATCCAAAGATGAAATCCATGGATATACTCTCCCATGGTGAATTTGGGATAGGCAATGGCTGGAGTAATCCAGGTTGCTTTCCTCTATCATACTTGGTCTTTTGGCATACTACACATTTTGAAACATACTCTTGTATGTCCAATTTCATGGTAGACCAATAGAAGTACGTCTCTACTCCTCGGAGAGTAGGTTGAATACCTCTATGCCCCACATATGGAGGAGCATGGGATTCATACATAACTTTCTCACGAAGGGAATGGGTACAACATAGCCTATTACCGTGGAGAAGATAACCATCCTGCAAGGTGAATGGTTCCTCTTTCTTCCCCAAAGCAAGGGCTGACATTATGTCTCTAAAGTCAGGGTCAGTAGCATACTCATCTATCATAGAGGATAGATCATTGTGAGTAGCTATAGACACCGCATTAACTTTGGGTCATCGTGAAAGTGCATCGGCCACTTGATTGTGCTTACCAGCTATGTGAGCAATATGGAAATTAAATTGCGAAAGAAAATTTGCCCACCTCATTTGTTTGTCGGAAAGCTTGGTTTGCGTCATGAAATACTTGAGACTTTGGTGGTCGGTTCGTAGGTAGGTAGTGCTTCCATGTGTCTAGGGCATGTAGAACAGCTAAAAGCTCTTTCTCATAAATGCCCAAGACTCGTTCATCAATATTGAGCCTTCGGCTCTCATATGCTATGGCATGCCCTTCTTGAAGCAAAACTGCTCCAAGGCAATCACCACAAGCATCACATTGGACCTCAAATGGCTTTGAGAGATCTGGAAGCACGAGAACTGGTTGGGAAGTAAGCTTCTCTTTGAACTTTTCAAAAGCATTTTGCTCCTTAGCAGTCCATACAAACTTAATGTTCTTCTTAGTTAAGTCGTGTAGTGGTCCTACTACTTGAGAGAATTTTGCTATGAAGCGTCTATAGTATGCGCACATACGAACAAAGCTTCTTAGCTCATGTAGATTTCTTGGGTTAGGCCATGCTTTTATTACCTCTAACTTTGATGGATCCATTCGGATACCATCTTTAGAGATAATATGACCTAGGTATTGAATCTCTTGAAGGAAGAATTCGCTTTTCTTTTGGTTGACAAAAAGCTTGTTCTCCCTCAATGCTTGAAAAATCACTTGGAGATGTTGCTTATGTTCCTCCAAAGACTTGGAGTAGATGATGATATCATCAAAGAACACTCCAGTGAATTTGCGGTATGGTCTAAAAATTTTCTCCATCAAACGATTGAACGTAGCTGGTGTATTAGTCAAGCCAAAAGGCATGATTAGATATTCATAAAGACCAAACGTTGTGCGAAACGCGGTCTTTAAGATATCTTCATCCACTATCCGTATTTGATGATAGCCACTCTTAAGGTCAATCCTACTGAAGTAGGTAGAGCATTGTAGCTTATCAAACAGATCTTCTACCCGAGGTACAGGAAATATGTTTTTGATAGTGATATGGTTTAGTGCTCAATAGTCCACACACATACGGTATGTACCATCTTTCTTTTGCACTAAAAGGACTGGAGAACAAAAGGGAGAGGAACTAGGCCTCACCATCCCTTTGTCTACCAGCTCTTTGTACTTGCCTCATGATCTCCTCTTGTTGAGCTTGTGAGACTCAATAAGGAGGCTTGTTAGGTGGTGAGCTTCCAGGAAGGAGCTCAATGTGATGGTCATCATCCCTTTGTTTTGGAGGTAAGTCCATAGGGATGTCATTGATGAACACATCTTGGAATCCTTTTAGAAAATTAGACAAGTCTAACTCTTCTTGATTCCTACCATTTACATTTGATGAAACATTAGTATCTTTTAGAAACTCTTTGACAAAAATCATGTACACAGAAACTGAGCTCTTCATTGAATTATCAAAAGCAAGAGGATTTACAAGTGGAATAGTGCGACCACGCTCACTAGCATCTATATACATGTTCTTTGCCTTGTAGGTGAAGTAGATTCTCCTTTCCGGGAACTTCATGTTGGCAGCCTTGCGATCAAACCATGGTGCCCCTAGGATAACATCCTCATGTTGGAGAGGAGAGATGAAGAAGTCTTCTTTGTCGACATAGCTTTGGACATGAAGCCTCAACTTCCCAATCAAGGGAGTAACGGAGGCTTGTTGTCCCTTGAAAGCTACATCAGCCACTACTATATCTCCCATCTCAAAAGCTTGAATGCCCAACTTGGTGGCCAACTCCGTTGATATGAAGTTGAGAGTAGAGCCAGGGTCAAACAATATGAAGGCATCATGCTCTCTTACCTTTCCCCAAGCATAGGAAAGTGATGATCCTTTGCAATGAGCATCCTCTTTTGGAGCTTCGATGGTGGAAGCCCTAGGAGTCTCATTGCGAGTATCCTTCTTGGGGCAAGAACGATAGCCATGTCCTTGCTCCCCACACTTGAAACACTTATGGTCCTTGCAAAAAGCTTCAAGCTCTTCAGGAGAGAGTTTGTTTTTACTTTTGTAAACTCCCTTCTCCTTGGACCGATTGTTGTTGTTGTTGGAATTGACTTGGGAAGTATTTTGAACATTGGTTTTTCCCTTTGCATCATTTTTGTCTTTGTTTTCCATGGGCTTGACATTACGTCTAGCCCCTTGATGGAAATTGATGCATGAAGAAACCATGGTGTGATGGATTACTTCACTAATAGTACGAGACCGTTGAGAGTTGATGTATTTGGCCATCTCTTCAGGTAATCTCGCACAGAATTGCTGCCTTTGCTCGGCAAAGTCTATCTTTTGAAAGACATAGCCTTGAGATGTAAATACCAAAACTTGTCTACATATTTGTGGATAGACTCATGGGAGAGGAGCTTCAAGCTACGCCATTTGGTAAGCACTTTGTACTTTGCATCGCTTGCAAGGAATTGCTTCATGATGGAAACTCGTAGAGTTTTCCATGTCTTTGGGGCTTCACCATTTCCACGAAGTCTAGCCCACCATTGACAAGCTGATTTTTGGAAGTGCATAGCTACATGGCGTAGCTTGGAGGACTCTGTGAAGCCCTCATCTCCAAAGGCTGCATCAAATTGCTGGATGAAGGCCAACACTTTGTCGCTAGCACCGAAGGTGCCATCATAGGTGAGAAAAGAGATACTCTTTCCTCCCTCCTTGAACTTCTTTAGCTTTTGTGACCTTCGCCATGAAGGAAATGATTTGCGATGTCCTCCCCTCTTGTATTCTCTAGGAAAATAGCCATAACTTTCATCGGAAGAGGAGGAAGGTGAAGAAGAAGGAGAAGAGGGTGACCTCTTCCTAGCCCTTTTCTTCCTTTGTTTCCTCTCTTGCCTTTCAGAGTGATGAGGAGATGGACTATGTGTTGATATTTTCCTCTTGGGAGGAGTGGGCGATCGTCTAGACCACCGTCTTTGTGGAGCCACATCTTCAGAGGAACTCAAACTTTCATTGCTTTCTTGCTCTTTGGATTCCTCCTCTCGAATGGGAGAGAGTCTTATTTTGGGGGTCTCTTCAAGAGGCCTCCTAAGCTCTCTCTCCTCTTGGAGAGGAAAGGAAATTCCATAAGCACGAAGTTGTTGAGTAACTTCGGCTTGCAAAGCAGGGTTGCCCATAGCTTGCTGCAACCTAGTGACGAGATAATTCACAAACATGGCAGCATCACCATTAGCACCTTCATGTGCAAAATCAAAGCTATCAATGTTCATTCTACTCTCTTGATTATTGTCAGCCATGTTAACAAAATTTATGTATGTACTTAGTGTATGCTTTGGCAATTCAAAACCTTAGTTGCCACTCCTCTTAGCCTTTGAAAATTGGCTCTTAAGTATCTACACCCACGGCTCGAAGTGGTTAATTATAGAGAGTAGAGGAGTAGGTCTAACATAGCAGAGTTGCCAAGGGCTAGCTCCTTTCGGACTTCTTATGGCTCAATAATGGTAAAGCCGTAGGAAAGTCTAAAAAGACTCCATTATTAAGTCCAAAGCTCCCGAGGTGTGCACCATCCCCCACATAGTGGGTTCAACAAAACCGATAATAGATCCCAGTTCCACTTACCCTAATATAATTTATAGGCTACTTAAAGACCTCTCTTATTAAGCAAGAAAAGAGAAACCAAATGCTCTGATACCAATGTAATGGAATTTGCCTATTTAGTTTGAGAGTAGCGGAAATTAATGAGAGTACATTTGAGAAATGACTTTGTGAGCATAGTAGGTGAACATAATTGAATATAGCGACATAATCATAGCAATTAGTTAACTTGGCATGAACAATACTTTTGCAAGAGAGAGAATTTAGAGAACATGACAATAGTTGAGGACCGGATTTATGTGGAGCCGGTCCCCCCTCCAATAGGCATTTGTATTATGATTTCTCCCATTAAGAGAGACTTGTTACAATACAATCTTTGTGTTCCTTGTGACCTAGGTGATGCAATGAAGATGGAAAGCTTCATGCATCACAAACATAACATAAACTTGAAGAAACCTTTAACTATCCCAAGCTTCAGTCCCAAGACCTCAAACACCTTCGAAGGTGGAGAGAGCTAGTAGGGAATGAGGGTAGGGAAGAGGAGGAAGAAACATTTCGTAGGAGAAAAAAATTAGTTCCTTACTTATCATAACTCTTGTTGCTAGCATACATAATAGCATAGTAATGAAGAAGAAGGAGATGGAAAGATTAAGCATTGAAGCATGGCTCTTGGTTGGATTTGCACTCCATATCCAAGAGTGTTGGTGTAGGCTCTCAACCTCTACTTACTTGGAGAAGGAGAGGGAGATCTTGCACTTTGCATAGCACACAATGAGAGTGTTTGTGAGTGTGTATGGGTGAGTATACCCCCTAAGAAACCCCCTAGCTTGCTTGGGTCGACCCCCCCTTGTAGCTCATGCTTGAAGCTCATTGGACCCCTCCAGGCCTAGCCAATCACAAGCAGGAGGCATTACAAGCAACAAGGGTAGCCTTGAGACAAGTGTCACCATTTCCCTTTTGAGAGATAGGGCTAGATAAATGCTAAATCAATTAATTAAATCTCCTAAATTATTATTGGACCCCTTGGGTGGCCAACCAATAGGCTTCAGGCACACCATGAGGGCAACATGAGGAGGAACTTGACAAGTGTCCCTCTTGCTTTCTTTGTACCATTCATGCCTTGTGTGAGTGTGTGCGTGTTCTCTCTCTCATCCCCCCTCATGTAGGGATCGCCCCCTCCTTGTAGAGATTGAATATTTGACCTTTTGACACCTCAATCCCCTCATACATAGGCCCAGTTCCCACTACAAGCTTGGCTGTTAAACACTTTAAGCTTGGGCTAGGTTCTCACCTTAAGTGCAACCCTAGCATCTCAAGCATGTCAAGCACCTCAAGCATCTCAATAATTAAGCACCTCAAGCATCTCAAGCACCTCAATCATCAAGCACCTCAAGAACCTTAGTCATCAAGCATGACAAGCATGACAAGCACCTCGAGCTGGGTCGGGTTCCCGCGCCTCAAGGTCAGCCCTAGCTTACCTAAGGTCACATGACTTTTACACACATTATTGGAGGTCTTCAATGAAGTTAACCCTAAGGTCTTATGCTCCGTTGGTTAGCCTTGCTCTTTGATAGACCATCTCTCATTTGGGCCACTTTACCATTTTCCCCATGTTGAGATAGATCTATAAGCACATGTCTATATCTTAAGTTTATTCCCACATTAAGATAGATCTAGAATAGATATAGCTTTGACTTATATAGCTTCAAAAAATCATTTGCGTTGGGCATTTGATTCACTTCAGGTAAAGTTTGATGATTTTGCGATTGAACTTGTGGAGTAGTGTTGGCTAAAACTATGCAGTGCATTCCTTGTTTCATTCAACCTAGCTTTCCGTACTAATTGATTTATGCACAAATTATTAAAGCAATTATCGGGCCAAGTGATTAGAAGCTTTGAAAGTATGGTTCATCCAAAAATAAAAGCCAAACATGGAATCAAAGAGCAAATGCAGCCTGTGTCACAACAACATTCATAATTGAAGAGCAAGGATAGAGCCAAAGGCTCTTCCAAACATCCTAGGAACGAAGAGAATGTGCCTCCTCCTTCATATGTTGAGCCCTCAACTGTACACCTAGATGATACTACATATTCTCATGTCCTACACTTACTACATCTTTCACCTGCAAGAACCCCATTTAGGTGAAGGACATTTTGCAAATGTTAAACAAGTTTCAGTGGCCCATCCCCGCTTCAAAGATCTTGTCTATGCGGAAAAAATCCTTAAGGACTAAATTGGAAGCAAGCCAACTTTACAAATAGTTCTAGAGGAAGCAACAACTACTAGAGTCCAGCATCGTGTCATGATATTTCCCCGAGCTCTTGTTTGTTATAACAAAAAGCCCATGTTGATCTTCAAGCTTTGGAATGGAGGTCACCTTGAGTAGTGGATTCAGACCTGCCATAAGGATGGAAGCAAGCCTACAATCAAAGTTTTTTAGCACACATCTGGAACTGTACAACAGTTCATAGACAATGCTCTTTTGCAGACCATGAAATTTGTGCACATTCACGATTTCATTCACAACGACCTACACACTAGAAATATTCTACTACATTTTGGTGAGCAAGGAGTGTATGCTAGGGTCGTGGACTAGGGACAAAGCACACTATTGAACACTTTGGCAACATTTCCCAAGCTCTCAAATCTTAGCCCTCAAACTAGAGCTCAATTCGAGCGAGATTATCTATGGACTACCCTTGAAAATATCAACAACAATCCTCCTCCTTTCACCAAAGCGTCTGATGTATATAGTTTGTCATATATTCTTAAGCACTTGGTTGCATGTACCCATAGCAATGCTCTTTTGCAGACCATGAAATTTATGCACAGTCACGATTTCATTCACAACGACATACACAACAAAAATATTCTACTACATTTTGGTGAGCGAGGAGTGTATGATGGGATCGCGGACTAGGGGCAAAGCACACCATCAAACACTTTGACCACATTTTCCAAGCTCTCGAATCTCAGCCCTAAAACTAGAGCTCAATTTGAGTGAGATTATCCATGGACTGCCCCTAAAAATATCAACACCAATCCTCCTTCTTTCACCAAAGCGTTTGATGTGTATGTTCTGTCATATATTCTTAAGCACGTGGTTGCATGTATTCCAGAGCCCCCTGAGGTCCCCAAGCGTGAAATTTTACAGAATGTAAACAAACATCTTACTAGCAAAAAATTCTCCAAACCCTTACATAGGCCTAAAATATGGGATTTAAGCCTTTGTTTGAATGGAGCCCATAATGTTGGCTACCATGTTGTAACCGATTCTGGCTGATGCCTATTGATGATTAAACAAGTAACAATATTTTTTTTGTCGTTGATGGTGTGCAATGTGTGCTGTTATTTTAGACTAGATCTTTAAGTCTTTAAAGTTCTTCAAGTTGGGGTTTTAAAGTATTTCAAGTGGATCTAAATCCCTTAAACTATCTCTCTTTTTCAAGTACATATAAACTTCACTCATTCAAGTTTATTGTTTTTCAATTTAGATATGGAAGATATTTCTCCCAACCAAAATGCACAACAGCCTGATGATCCTTTGCTTAATCACGCATTGGCACGACAAATTTACAAAGATAAATAAATATGGGTGCCAAAGGGGATCTTAGGGCTTTGGCTGCATCCCAAGAGAACGAATCAGAAGAGAGCCATTGAATTACAGGAAATGCAGGCAATTGTGCCCAAATCATTTTGTATGAATACATTGTTTTGAGTTAGTGAAATGCCAAGGGATCTTCTCCCTTGAAAGTTTCGGATTTGCAGCACACTGTACTCATGAGAAATATGCTTTCAAGATTTATCCAAGTATATAGATCGCCACCAAATAATAGTCAACAAGTGGCAAATTACTTAGTGCAACAATGCTATTTTTATTATGTATTGCGGCTCAAAGTAGATTGGAATAATTGTCCCACTAAAGGAGGCATTGACATAGGGTGCCTACGGACTGAGAAGATTCAATCCCGGGAGGACAATGAAGAAGACCCTCCTTGATAAAGGAGCTACACATATTTTCCCGAGGAAATAATGGTCATTTAGTAGCTTGTAACCCAAGGTGTGGATCTAGCAAGTCAAGGAGAGACCCCAGCCATGCTGCGTCCTTGTATAGCAGAGCTGGAAAGAAAGTTAGCATGGTATGAGGCAAGATATGGGCCTGTAATCGAAGAAGAGATAGGCAATGTTGGTCCAAGAAATTCATTCGGCAATTCAAAGTTTTGCAAGCCCATGATCTAAATTAAATCTCCCAACCAATGATGAGCTCTTTTTGTATCTTAAATCTTAAGATTTGTAACTAAAACCTCCTTTTTATATGTAAATCTCTATTTTGTTAGAACAAATGAACATATCAAATGTTGTTGCAATTGTGTAAGTCTTATTCTCTCTCTCTCTCTCTCCACCAATGATAGAAAGAAGAGGGAGAGAAAGAGAGACAATGTGTGTGCGTGCGTGCGTGCGTGCGTGTGTGTGTGTGTGTGTGTGTGTGTGTGTGTGTGAGAGAGAGAGAGAGAGAGAGAGAGAGAGAGAGAGAGAGAGAGAGAGAGAGAGAGAGAGAGAGATTGTGAAGCTAAACTCCACACAACTTTTGTATTACAAAATTAATTGTGATTATAGTACAAACTTTATAGCTCATCCGTTCCCTCGATCACAGGCACCATGTCATCAATTTCTTCGACATCTGAACATTCTGGATCAATGTCTTCCAGATTCCATTCCATTTCATCATCAGATTTGAGTTCATTTGCAATTGCTTCATGTGTTTAAAAGAGCCCAAAGCTTTCTTCAATAGCATGTGTGGCTAACTTTGCTGGCTTATGCATAAGTTGCATGTTACAAAATACATACATTAAGTCCGCAGGTCGTTTTGGATTTAATTGATTGCATTTTCTAGTATGCATGAAATCAAATGAAGACCAACTTCTTTCACAAAGACCACTTGAGGCAGCAACATACAATACTCTCACAACCACATGTTGAAGTTCCACTTTTTCTCCACCATACTCCTTCCACCAAACTGGTGCGCTCATCGTCTTGATAGCATCTATATGCTAAGGATCTCCAAACATTCCTTTCGTGCTGGTATAGTCCTTCTTCTATGTGTATGCCACCTGTTTATCCACATTTCCTAATAGTTGGGCACACACTTTCTTGAAATCACTTATCACTTCATTGTTTGAAGATTGATCGTGCATCTGGAACTTGGGATCTAAGACGAATCCTGCTCCATGTAAAGGAGTATGCAGCTGCTCCCATCATCTTTTGACAAATGAAATCATCATGGTTTTTCCCTTTCCTGCATAAGATGTACAATAATTTAACTTACAAGAGGCTTCATGCATGTACCGGTACACCCGTCCAAATATAGAGGCTTCTTTTTCTACTAATTGTATCAAGTGAATGAAGGGCTCTCTTATAGTAACAATTTATCTATATTTCTCCAAAAAATAGGAGAGTTTACAAGCTGATAGCATTTGGAAGCAACATGATCATACTTAGGATATTTATCAAGCCAAATGTCCCATCTTCTATCTGCCACTGTTTCAACAAGGGCTGCTTTAACTTGTGGTAGTGTCGTAATACGCTGTGGCAAAACGGGTCACACAAAAAAATTGTAAATTTTTGGTTGGGGACTTTGTTATAAATAAAGTGTAATAAAATGAATGCTCTCTTATAAACTTCACCAAGTGGTTTGCATCTAGAAGAGTTTCCTTAATAGAAGGAACTTTTCCAAAGTCCTTCAAGAGCAGATTTAAAGTGTGGGCAGCACATGGCACCCATGTAATCTTTGGATACTTTGCTTCAATTTCTTTTCAAGTTTCTTTTTAGTTAGATGCATTATCTGTGACAATGGCTGTCACATTTTTAGTCTCCCCTTTTCTTTTGATCGAACGCTCATATACACCAGCAAGATATCCTAGTTTTCGCTTCAGGAATGTTTACATTACGATATTTGCTATCATTTTTAAAGAAACATAGATTTGCAACCTCTTTAAATTCTAAATACCGATTTTTTTTTTTTCAAGTGTGAACTTTCACTCTATACATGAATCATGATAGAAAATAACTTAATCTACATCAATAACTTCCAAGTGTGAGTGTAACCCTACACATGGCAGGCAATCATAATTCACTACTTATCTAAATCTCTTCCGGGTGTGAGAATATCTCTACACAAAGCAAGACATTATTATTTAATCTACCTAAATTTCCTCCAATGTGAGTATTTCTCTACACATGATAGACAACCATAAGATAAATCTAACCTAAGTTGCTTCTAGGTGTGAAAATAGTTTAACACAAAGCAAGTAACTACTAAATTTAACTATCTAGCTTTATTTACTTCTAGGTGTGAACATAGTTCAACACAAAACAAGTAACTGCTAACTTTAACTATCCTAAATCACTTCCAAGTGTGAGTTTCCTCTACGAAAGGCGCGCAAACACTCACTACTCTACTTAATTTACCTCCGACTGTGAGATATACTCCACTTATCTATTGGAAGACAGGAAGACCTAGCATGTGTGCACGTTTTTGAAAAATGCTATTTGATGCCGAATCTAGGAATATGCCTTTTTGTAATAAGAATGAGTCACAAATTTGTGTGTGTGTGTGTGTGTGTGTGTGTGTGCGCGCGCTCAAGGGCTTTTCATGGCTTTGCATGAGAGACACACAATTTTTTATTTCTCTCTCTACTTCTTTCTCTGCCTCTCTTTTTTTGGTGGTTGGTGTTCATGAAGAGGCCAAGTGTTCTCTTCCTTCCTCTAAAATATCCTTACACTCTTGCAGACATCTTCACAAATAGGCCTTCCAAAACATTGTTGTTTTGATCTTTCGACACATGTAGCTTGCCCTTTTGATTGATTGAGAGAGAGAGAGAGAGAGAGAGAGAGAGAGAGAGAGAGAGAGAGAGAGAGAGAGAGAGAGAGAGGTCATGGTGATGGTGATGCTTAGGGAAGATGCATGTACAATGTTCAAGAAGCAAAGGAAGGCTTTGCTCTAAAACAAATCATGTGAATCACCTCTGCTTTCACCATGAAGATGTATGCCCTTGAGATAATTCACGAGGCAATCGATTGGTAGGTAGGGCTACAAGGGTTGTCGACTGCTTTGCATACAACCTTAGTAGCAGGGGGGATAGGGGGTGTTGAAGGCAAAGGGGCAAGGCAAGGACGAGGGCAACATGGTGTTCTAGGTGAGGGCGAGGGAAAGGCAAGGGAAAGCTAGTGGACAACAAGAGAACCTTCCAAGAATCCTAGGATTAATGGATTTTATTTTGAGTATGCCAGTATGTGCACCTCATATATTTCATTTTATCTTATTAGGTTCCACCATGTCATTTTAAATGAAAAAATCATGGAAAATTATGGAGATAGTGAAAAGATTTTAAATTGAACGCTTTGACCCTTAAAATTTTTGATGGATTCAAACAACCATATTGACAATCAAAGAGTCACCTTTGTGAATAAGTTTTATAAAGTGTAAACATTGATCTCTTATTGCATCATAGGCAATGGCAAGCTATGTAGCATGCTAAAGTTGCAAGGAGTGTGTTGTTTCCATAGACTACATTTGTTATTCAAGAATAGATGAAGTTGTGCTAACTACATAAGGTGGGTTGGGCCATCTATAGCATAGGTGACTTCTTGTGCATATTGTGGGGAAGTGCTACTCGTTTATCTCATCCTTTCGGTCTTAACGGAAATTGTTTTGGCAGAAATTGTTGGGATTGGTTAATCAAGAGTAATTTTCCATTTTTGTGATAGTCTTATATGGTTGTTTGCCATATCATTGAGCACCTATCATTTATGAAAAGTAGTAGAGCTATTGACACATGCAAGTAGGCTAAACACATGATAATAAATCTCTTTGCTCATGCTAGCAGAGAGGCACCCAAGTTCTATCCAGAAAACAATGTTCTAAATCCTCTATTCAACAAGCATATATTCAAGAAGACAAACTTTAGGTTACATAGCCTTTCCTCATATTGTAGTTCCTTGATTTGCATTGTAATCAGGTCCTAGGATTTTGGGAGCGATCATGGTTGATTTCTTTGGAGTGTAATCCACTCTTGTTAACTCTTGACTTGTGCTCACCATGCCAAAAAAAAACCTTGTTTGTAATACTTTCAATTTTTTTGTCTCCCTTATTGGGCTTTCAGATACTTTATCATTCTTTGCAAAAAGAAAAAGTAGGTACCTCTAAGAAAATGCACGTGTCGAACAATCTTGTGAGGTGGAGTGGAGCTCTTGCGTATCAAATATTTGTAAGCCAAGATGGTGAAGATGTTTTGAAGGCAAAAACAAAAATGAGAATCAAATTCACTTATAACTTCAAACTTGTCTTCCACGTCTTCCATTTTTATTTGGAGAGCACGTCTAGCTGAGTGAAAGTTGTTGTAGTCATAGATGAATAAGTGAATTAAGCTTGTTAAACTTGGAAGCAAGCTCATCATGGGCTACCATGAAAATTAAGCTTCTTCCACTTGGAAGAGAGCTTGACTTGGCTACCAAGTTTATTGTAGATGATGTTGATGCTTGCAAAGATTGGATGTCATTTTCAACAACATTCTATGAGATGCATGTACAAGACAAAGGAGTAATCTAGGATGGCATCATGCAATGGATTCATAAGCAATGAGAATAGGCTTAGAGAGGACACTAACATGTAGTTTATGAGTGTTTGACATGGGAGGCACACAATTTACATCCACATTAACGAGTTTCAAGATTTAGGGCAAGGCCCAAGTGTTGGGCATGTTCCTCATGTACAACTCCACTCTCACATTATCCATAAACTTTAAGACTGCATACTTAATCTATCACCCTATAATGCATATATAAATAAGGCAACCAATAGAGTGCTATTGGATGAAATTTTGAAAGTAATATCCAGCATCATGAAGACTAATCTTCAAACCTATCTCCATAGGAGGAGCAATGGGATTTCAAACTTTAAGACCAAATCCATGCAGCAATGCTTGAGTATACTTTGTCTAACATAAGGCATCTATCACACTACTTAAATTTGTTGGGTTAGGGTTGCAAGAATGCACATACAACTTGGAGATGGAGAAGAATCTTAAAGCACACATAGAGATTATATTGCTATGTGTGCAAATACAAGATAAAATAGCACTAGAGTGATGAGCGTATATATAAAGCACGGGGAAAAGATCTCCTAATGAGGAAAAAAAGTTCCCTTGCAATCCTAAGTTTGTTCATACACATCACTACCATATACATTGCAACAAATCCCCCCTAAGAGAGTGATGCAGTGAACAAGAGCTGGCACATATAATATAGGGAAGTGCTTTGCCCTATGGATATGATCTACTCACAAAGGGAAGCAAGCCCAAAGCTTCAAACTTCTTTCAAGGAATTTCCTTTATGAGAATACCTGCAAGGTTGTTTTGTGTCAACACAGAAGCCAAGATGATCTCTCCAGCTGATAGTCTCTCCCTGACATAGTGATAATTCACCTCAATTTGCTTTGTGCGAGCATGAAAGACTAGGTTCTCCACAACTACCAATGCACTTTGATTGTCAGTGTATATGAGAGTGCCAAAAGATTGTCCAACTCCCAAATCACCCGTAAGGTGTTTGAGCCACACACACACACACAATTGTAGCCATGAAAGCTGCCTTGTACTCAGCGTCACAACTAGAGGTGGACATAGTAGGTTGCTTCTTGCTTATTACTTATTGCTCAACCAAGATATGCATGAACTATTGAGTGTGGAACAAAAAACACTCCTAGACACTCATGTGTCATGGTAACAAACCCAATCCAAGTTAGAAAAGTCATGTAAATCTAGTGGCAATGATCCCCTCTTGGGGAAAAACCCCAAGATGTATAGTGCCCCATAGGCAGTAAAAGATGCTCTTAATCTACTCACTTGTGAGACTAAAAATTGAATATTTGGCCTTGTAATGCATACATATATGAGGCAACCAACATTTTTCTGGTAGAGGGTAACATCTGCAAGATCTCCAACATCATGTCGACTTAACTTCAAACGTGTCTCCACATGAGTGGCTTGCAATCATCAAGTCCAAGTCTGCTTAGTAAAGTTTGCGCATACTTTGCTTGACATAATGCAATACCCTCAATACCCTCACCACATTGCTTAAACTAAATGCCCAAATAATGATGCAAAAATCCCCAAATTTGATGTTTTAAATGTGGCATTCAAATCAGCCTTCATTTCAGACTAGTGAGCAGTAAATCATGCACATACACAACAATGATAAGATATACATCATGCACACAATTTACATGCAAAGTGATCTCTGTTGGACTATTTTGAAAGCCACATGCAATCAGATGGTTGTCCATTTTCTCATACCAAGCATGAGAAGATTGCTTCAAACCATACAATGGTTTATTGCATATGCACACTTTCTTTTCTCGCTCTTTCTTCACAAAACCATGACGTTGCATTACACACACTTCTACATACAAGTCACCTATTAAGAAAGAAGTTTAAATTTTTTATTAATGTACATTCCAGCCAAACTAAGATGCCAATGCCCAAATGAAACAAACAATAATCATACAACAAGTGGGATAATCAAGACACGACATCTATTCAAAGCATGATACATATTGCAATTTGCTTACTAGACAACATGTGTACCTACTCATGGCAGAGTCACGACGGCCATGGAAAAGGAAGAAGAAAGCTATACTGAAGCATCTACATCAACAACAAGGAACACTCTCTCATAACTGACAAGGAAGGGTTATCTAAGCCAACCACCAAGAAACAAGAGCGAAATACAAGGTTCCAAAGAATCTATGGGACATGCTGAAAGGCAAAGTAAAGAAAACATCAAGAGAATTTGAAGACAAGCAGGGTGAAGGGTCACCTGAACTGGCAAGCAGATCTCTAGCCAACACTACCCTAGTACCCTTACCATGTTCTACTTAAGAAATAGATATCAGACTATATAAGGACCTACACAAGCCAAGCCAGATTAAAGCAGCACAATGACTTGAACTAGCACTAGTACAACACAAGAAACCACAACCACTACAACTGTTGTCAAATGACTACCTCATAGGCTGCAAGCGTTACAAAAACAACCACTTGATAAAAAACTACAACTGGATACTTCATCACGATTGGCTTTATCTTATTTTGTACATGTGATGAGATTTGATAGTGATGAGAAGGATGTTGACTCTATAACAAATGGCTACATAGTCACTATAGTTTGGAATACAAAAGTTAATGCACTCACCCAAATGACTAAAGCCCAAGCCATTCAGGAGTTTATTGAACTAGACAAGGTAAAGCAACAAATAGCACATGAGGTCAACAACACAATTGAATGGAAATATGAAGCCCTTAAGCTCCAAAATGTTCTTCAAGAAGATCAAGAAAATGGGGAGCACTATAGGAAGGCCATCACAGAGCTAAAAGAGGATTATGAAGAATTGGGAGTGACCAACTCCAATTTCTAATTGCTCAAATTAGAAATCTGGTAAGAAGGAGATAATTGAATATGAATCACAACCCTTAGCTAGAAGCAAGTAAGTGCTGACAATTTAAAATCCACAAACAAGGCCATGAAGTAAGCAATCTTGGAGAGTATATCTAGCAATCTGTGGTAGATATCAAAAATCATTGAAGGGAATATAACTCTTAATCTGGATGAGTAAAGAAGTCTTGTGGAAAATATGAAGAGTAACTTGAAAGATTCTATTTTCACATACACTAATACACTAGCTAACCAAGAGCTAATTGAACATCTCCAAGCAAGCCAAAACACTAACAAAAGATCAAAAGATGAAGATAAGGAAGATGACACTACTAAACATGATCCCGATTTTTTTATGAAGTCCAATGATGATGATGGTATAGATGCTCCAGTCCAAAGACGGCCGATTGGTCAGGGCTAAGCAAACATCAAATCAGTCCAAGGAGAAACCTGATCAGCAGACTCTAAATAATTAATATGATCAAACTCCAAAAAATCACCCTAAGTAAACCCCAAACAATGGATAGACTGATCAAACTCATCATCAGATGGTATTTACACATAGGGATACATGAAAGGCTATTCAAATAGAGAGAGATTTAGACTCTCAACTTGACCCCTTTTCTCCACGCAATTTTTAAAGTATAAACGAGAAGCTAAGGCAAGAGAAGTAGCTCTAGATCCAAACCTATTTGAATGATGACGATTCTTACTCCAATCTAGAGAGGTTCAAAATGCTTTATGTGGGTGCAAGATGCATACTTTCCAAGTGGAAGATAGTTTCATGCTGAAGCTAAATGCCATTTGCCAGAACATGTCAAACATCATTCAAGTCCTAAAATCAATCCTTGAGTATATGATCCCACAAGTAGACGTCAATGGAGTCCTCATATAAGAAAGATGACCACAATGAATACCCAAGGAATGGATATTCAACTGGAAATGTTATTAGGAAATTTTCCCACTTAAAAGTGCAAGAAGACAATAAAAATGAAATCAAGACTATCCTTTACATGCTACACATTTCTAGGAAAATACTCGATCACAAGGTGTTGAGGATAATGCATCAACTAGTAGAGGCAGAGTTATACTGATGAAAGTAAGGAAACAGGAATGTTCCCTAAATTTCTTGTTTCATTTGGTCAAAATTATTAGGAAAATAATGTTCGTTAAGAATGAGATCATCACGAGCTACATTGAAGTTGTGCTAGATTCACTTGTCTTAATGTATGCATTGCCTATGAAAGAAGATAAGCTCCTAAGGTTCTGCCCATCAGTCTATCCAATGTACAATGAATTTGCAAATCAAAAGGCCTATATTTAGATTTTTGACCAGCTTAGAGACTGGTGTGAGTATACCAATGCTCTATGGGTGGCCTAGAAGATGATACTCTACACCACTGAAAGAAAGCCCTCCTTGCTGAACTAAAAGAAGATCTGGTTAACTTCTAAGAAATGATGACCCAATGGAAATAATTCTTAGGGAATCTTGTTAAGTACACCAATGATCCACTGCAATTTTCCATTCAAGCACCAAGGATTCTAGAAAAAGATCTCCCAACACGGCTAGTCATGAGCCTTAATCCAAAGAAATGACTAAGATTTTGTTTGAGGCTCCAATCAAAGTAAATTAGCCGGGATCTAGCTAGGTGGATGACAATTGTATCTATATGTCACAAGTTGGCCATAGCTAGTCACAAGTTGGCCATAGCTAGACTCACAAAGGGAAAGGAAATGATGTATGGTCCTAACACAAAGAAATAACAATAGCTCACACCCTATGAAGTTGAGATGATGACCACCCATAGGGAGAAACTAGAGCAAGAGGTCATCTATAGAATAATCATGAAGAATGATGCAACCTCCAACATTCTTTAGAATCAAGTGGTTACTTAAAAAACCAGAACTAGTTAGCAAAGTTGTGGGCCACCGACTCTATTTTCTCAAATGTCACCTTGTGCAATCCAAAAGCTTGCAAATGAACAAAGCGCCGGACAAGATAAAGGGCAAACACAAAAGATGAAACCCCCTACATCTAAAATTTTGGATATACCAAAATTCAAGAATGGGGAGGAGGAACATAGATGGCGGTGTTAGGCTCTAAGCTATGGTGGGTGCCACCGGCTGCAAGTCATGGCGAGAGAGAAAAGCTGCAAAAGAGATTGAACAAGCTGACATAGCAAGACAAAAACATGCTATACTTAATTATATTTCCTTTGTAAAAACTTACAATATATAGCAAAAGTTGTGCCATGCAAACTGCTTCTCTTAACTGCATGCCAGGGAAGATGTTCCCACGGGCTAATGCCACTGAACTTGGGCTTGAAACCTAACAATCTCCCCCTCAAGCCTGAACATCACTCGCATGATACCTCGAGTTTTTGATATACTCGGAAACCGTGAGTTTTAGGTTCTATCACAACCAAGGATTTTTGGTGTATCCATAACCTGGTGCTATGATAGTAAACCCCCCTTGAACAGATAGGGTGTAGGTCAAAAAATTAGCTACCAATATATGGAGTTTTTGGTCCACTACCAAACCTTGGGTTTAAGGTGTACCAATAACCTCATGAGAATCGGGACAAAAAATGGGCTGAAAACAAAAGCTTTTAGGAGGTCTTACCACTTATGGGTGGTAGTGTCTATATCCCATACAATTTTTATCATGGCAATAACTAACAATAGACAAAACTATAACAAACCTATGACAACATAAAGAAATGACAAAATGTGACTTTTGACTAGGATAATAAGACCGAAAAGCGTCTGAAGAAGACTGCCAAAAAATCCAAAACGAGTTGAAAGCGACCAATCCAAATTTGCTCCCCTTCATTTGTATCAAGCTAGATTTGGATCCCAAATCCTCGACAATTTGTTGAACATGTTCTATCTCTTTGCGTCGACAAAAAATATCATCGTGCACCATTTTTGAGAATCCAACCTCCTTCACTTGCCGAGCGACTAGATGCTACAAATAGGGCTTTGAGAAGCTTGAAGTCGTAGGCTTGTAGTGTTCTGAAATGCGTACAAAATCACTTTTTCTATCTATGCCTCAGAGATGCATAAACACTGTTGTGAACTAGCTTCACAATCTTGACCGATCTTTGGGTGATAGGAAGACCTTCTTGGTCAAGGTATCTTTGACGTTCCAATAAAAGGTATTCTTTGTATGAATAACCCCTAAGGTGGTCACCTTTAAAAAAATATTTGAAATCACAAACAAAAAACCTTTGCAATAGCGACCTGCAAATCTGCGCCTTGTCGATTGCCCTCTAGCTGGAGATGAAGGTAGAACGGGGGGTGGTTACCTTGTCAACGCCTTATTTTCAAGCCAGACGACCATTATGATGCAGATGTTGCTCATGTTGTAGGTGGACGATATTCCTCTCTCCTCTGCAAGCGGTGGTTCTTGTGAGACTCTTCGAGCACAGGCCCTCGCGGCTCTGATACCAATGTTAGGCTCTAAGCTATGGTGGGTGCCATCGATTGCAAGTCATGGCGAGAGAGGAGCTGCACAAGAGATTGAATGAGAGAGAGAGAGAGAGAGAGACAGAGGGGGGGAGAGAGAGAGAGAGAGAGAGAGAGAGAGAGAGAGAGAGAGAGAGAGAGAGAGAGAGAGAGAGAGAGAGAGAGAGAGAGTTGACACAACAAGACAAAAACATGCTATACTTAGTTATATTTCCTTTATAAAAACTTCCCGGGGAGGTCACCTAATAAAAATGTAACCTATCACGTGAGTTCAACAGAAGGGTATTTAAAGTCCTTGAAACTTACAGAAATATATATACAGAAGGGCATTAGTTTTTCAAACTTGAAAAAAACTTACAGATTTTAAAAGAAAAGGGTACATTATATTCTTAACAAAATTCACATATAAGGGGTTTTACAAACATGTCTTGAATGCATGTGATATGGTAGTTTTACACATAGTGAACCCCCCGAGAAAAACTTACAATATATAGCAAAAGTTGTGCCATGCAAACTGCTTCTCTTAACTGCATGCCAAGGAAAATGTTCCCATGGGCTGATGCCACTAAATTCGGGCTTGAAACCTAACAGGTGGTACAAATCTCTTTAGAGACATGCCTTGAATTGGTCCTCTCTAGACACTACAAGTTGAGGCTTTCCAAATTTATCACTAGCAGTAGATGCCATGTGGACGCACAATGGGAAATTCCATAAACTACAACTACACAAAGCAATCACAACACAATGTTGACTACAAATAGTACCCGTTAATCTCATTTTAGGACTCTTGACTCTTGATTCTTAGTTCACGACTCTTGCATTGTGTCACTCAAGAGTGCATAGGAGAGCTTAGGATCACTCAATATTGATCCTTTGTATCATTTGTAATGTTCAAGCTAGAGCATGATTTCAAGCTGTCAGACAATCATTCCAAAGTCTTATAACCCTGTATTTGAATTTGAATCTGAATTTGAATAATTGTATCCAATTGTACTTTGAACTCTACTATGTAATCTAAACTACAATCTGATTTGTCTCAGAATGTAATCTGAACTACATTCAGAAGAGTTATCTCATTTACATTCTAAGTTGTCTCATTCAATATCTCATAATTTGAACTTGGATATTCATTTTAGTCTAGTCATTTGTCAAAGTTTGGTGCGATTCTCATTTGAATTTGTCATTTGATGTGTGCTTGTTTGATTCTACATCATCCGGTTATTTTGTATAAGACGATCTGAATTCTTGATTAGTTAACCTAACTTTAGAATAGCTAAAACATTCCACAAACCTTGTAATGTTGGAAATTTAAAGGTTAGTAATAATAAAAATTATTTACTACTAGATCACAAGATCATGATCAATGCATTACCTGCTCTCATGTCGTGCCCACAAAAAAAAACCATACATAAGTATGGCGAAGGACATGGCACCATCCTCACTTAAAAAATTATAAACAGTAGGGAATGTGTCATTCTCCATATGGTTATTTCCTTCTATAGTGTTGAAGGCCCGGGGAGTCCACTATGTAAAAATTGCATATAGCACGTGCAAACAAGAGGTGTTTAAATAATCCTTTACATGTATATTTTCAAGTATTATATGTACCCCTTATGTATACATTTTGTAAAAAAACTAGTCCTTATGTATGAAAATTTTCAATTTCTCAATTAAAAAACCCTTTATGTAAGTATATATTTTTTCTAAATGTACCTTATTTTTAATTCCTTATTTTGTTTGCACGTGCTATCTTACATATTTTCTAGTGGACGCCCCGGGGTTGAAGGGGTACGGTATGCTTCTCCTCAAGTGTTGAAGGGGCATGTTTGCTTCTCCTTTGGCATATGAGGGTCATGTTTCTTTTGAATTTGCAAATGCATTGAGAGGAATTCATTACCTTCAAGATTTTACAAATAGTGGTTCCATGATGATGCTATTGCAAAATGGTACATCCCACAAACATCCACAATTGTCGAAGGTACTTAATGAGCCATTTTCATCCTCATTTCATCCGCCTCTATGATCACAATTCTAGAAAACCCTTTAAGATGTGTTCTGCCATCACTGCCAGCATATTGATTGTATCCATCCCTACAATCATCATGCTCTCTTTAAGTCCTTTGCTCATTATCGATGTGGCTACAACCCCTTCTATAAAAATCCTCCTTATCATGGTCTTTTTGTCTTTTGTACCTTCTCTCATGTTCATCATGTCTTTCACAATCTCCACCATCATGTCAATCATGTCTACTAGTGAAGTACTATGCACCTATGATGCTATTTTGTGTCTATCTTATGTCACGTCTCATTGACTAAGTGCCTATCTATTTGCTACACAATTTTCCACTCATATAATCAACATGGTGAAGCTTAGGTTTCATCCACCATAGATTCAAGTGTGCACAAGATGTGTGGGAGAGCATGATACCAATGTTTTCATTAGTGTATTCTTAATGTCAATATACAAAGATAAGACTTGCCCTTAGAGTTGGGATCCAAAGTATCAAGAATTGTTCCATTCTCTTATTTGGCTTCTCAACACCTGATTTGATGTCAACTTCTCAATGGGACCCCTTTGTTCTTTCATCCAAATATGTGCCAGTCACATTTCGAGAGGGCTCTTTGGACTCTGCAATATTTAAAGGCGACCAAGTCATTAGGCATTCATTTTGTGGTTAGAGGTACAAACTCCAAGATCATTCTACGAGGATGGAGTGATTCAAATTGTGGTAGAGATCCAGATACACGATGATTGACTATAGGCTACAACTTTTCTTTTGGCTCAGGAGAAGTTTCTCTTGGAGCAACAAGAAATAGCCAATAGTTGCCTTACCCTCCACAAAGGCAGATCAAAGGGTTGTTTGCAGTGCTACATGTGAGTCAATTGTTGAAAACACACACAGCTTGAAGAAGATGAAGGAAGCTCAAGGTACACAACAGAGAGTGTATTACTTAGTGTGCAATGGAAAGATAAGATGGCCCTAGAGTGATGAGTGTATTTACAACGCACGGGGGGAAAAACCTCCTAGTGAGGGAAAAATGCCCCGGCGGTCCTAAGTATGTTCACCCACATCACTACCACATGTATATGGTAATAAATCCCCCCTAGGAGTGATGCGGTGAACGAGAGCTGGCACATAGAGTATAGGGAAGTGCCATGCCCTAAGGACATGATCAGTCCACAAAGGGGAGTAAGCCCAAAGCTTTGCGGAAAGCTTGGAACTTCTCACAAGACAATGCCTTTGTAAAAATACCTACAAGGTTGTCCTGTGTTGGCACATAAGCCAAGCTAATCTCTCCTATTGAGAGCCGCTCTCTGACATAGTGGTAATGCACCTCAACATGATTTTTGTGAGCATGAAAAATAGGGTTCTCACAACTGCCAATGCGCTTTGACTGTCAGTGTAGTTGGCACTGTCCTTTCCAACACCCAAATCAGCCATAAGGCATTTGAGCCATACACACTCAACCGTAGCTATGAAGACTGCCATGTACTCAGCCTCACAAATAGAAGTGGCCATAGTAGGTTGCTTATTGCTCAACCATGAGATACATGAACTACCGAGCATGAAACAAAAACTACTAGTGGACCCATGTCAAAAAATCCAGCCTAATCTGAATCCAAAAAAGCATGTAAGTCTGGCGGCAATGATCCCCCCTTGGGATAAAACAAGCCAAGATGTAAAGTTCCACTCAAGTAGCAAAAAAATCCTCAACTTGCCAATGCTTAGACCTTGTGCTATGCATGGATCTAAAGACCTGTGAGACTGCAAATTGAATATCTGGCCTCATGTTGCATACATAAATAAGGCAGCCAACAATAGTTTGGTAAAGAGTGACATCAACAGGATCACCAGTATCATGAAGACAAAATTTCAAATCTGTTTCCATGGTAGTGGCAATAGGTTTGCAATCCTCAAGTCCAAACTTACATAGCAATGTCTCTAATTAATTTGTCTGACACAATGCAATACCATCATCACACTGCTTAAATTGTATACCCAAGTAATGATGCAACAATATTTCATCTTGAAAGTAGCATCAAATCATCTTCAACAATATGTCTCTCATTTGGTCCACAAATCATCCACATAGAGAACAACAATGAGAAGTACATCACCCTCACGCTTTACATACAATGTGCTTTCTATAGGACTGTTACAAAAGCCTCATTTGACCAAATGATTGTCAGCCTTCTCATACCAAGCACGAGGTGACTGCTTCAACCCATACATAGATTTCTTACATTTGCACACTTTATCCTCTTGTCCTTTCTTGATAAAACCCTGAGGCTGTGTGAGTGCGCAGAGAGTGCAAAGGGGAAAGAGGGAGAGAGAGAGCACGACACAGGATGTGGGTGGAGCTCCCAAATCTCACTGTGTGAGCACCATGTGAGAATGTGAGTGAGAGCTCCATTAGGAAATAAATGGACTCATTTTTGGGCCTTTTAGCTCTAGTGAGAGAATGCTCCTTAGCCAATAGGAAGAAGACTAACATTACGTTGAAAAAACCTTTTTTCTCATTTTGAAAATGTCTTGATAATGACGTCTTGCACAAGCACCGAACGCCTTTTTATGACCCATTGTTGCTATCCTATAAAGTGAAGTACTTGTACTTGTGCATCTCACACAAGTATCAATCACCTTTTTATGAAGTACTCGCAATTTAAATTCGAACAGATCGTACTTGATAGTGATTGATATGTACTATTTAAAACTATGAAGGAGTCAGAACCAAGCAAATAGAGGCCCTTGAGGGGTCTCTGGGACCTCTATTCGCTTGGTTCTGACCTCATGAAGCCCTAGGATTAAGATATAGCATTTTTTAAACCCACGGATGCATCCGAAACGTCCAAAAAACTTAGGACAGCTCTTTAAAACGCTGAAATCTGACGTCTCTAGCTCAAGATATAGCATTTTTACGCCTAGGGCCTCATGAGGTCAGTACCAAGCGAATAGAGGCCCTTGAGGGGTCTTAGGACAGCTCTTTAAAACGTTGAAATTTGACGTCTCTAGCTCAAGATATAGCATTTTTAAGCCTAGGGCCTCATGAGGTCATTACCAAGCGAATAGAGGCCCTTGAGACCTTATGGACGTTCCGGATGCATCCGTGGTATTATTTTTGTATTTTGAAAACAAATCTTACGTGTTTTATCTCATCGCACATCACATCACTCATTAAGATTCACAGACATGGATTTTTGTGTACACTTAAGTTGGGGTCTCGAAAAGCATTTTGTACGCGCATGCATTTAAGTGATTGAGAAAAATTTTACGTATGTACTATGAGAAATAGAATTCCAAAAAAAAAAATGCATTTTTCATAATTACCTCTCTCTATGCTGAGTTGGTGTTTCTTACAGGGCCCAAAATTGAGTCCAAGTTTCTCCTAATGCTTATTCTTTGTATGTATAAAGAATAAGGAGATAAATGTGGGCAACTGGACACTGGCCGGCGGACATGGGCAAAGCACGGTGAGGCACACCGCCTTTACCTAACATTCTCCCACTAAAGGCTATGTGCCAATAAGTGGCGAGAAGACTAGCCTACAACTAGTATATACAAGAGGTGAGAGAAGACGACTCTCAACCGATGCCCACTAGCTCACTCCAAACATGCTCTAGTGCAGATGCAACATGCATACCACTAGGGCTAGAGCTACGATGACACTCATGATGTAGGTATCGAGTGACGAACTGCATGGCTCCACAATGCACAATGCCAGTGTCAGTCATCGCACGACTGGCAACTCTCACTGCAAATGCACCAACCGCATAAGCAAGATCAGGTCTCGAAACCAAAAGGACAGATAGGAGAGACCCGAAAGCCGACGAAACATGCACTATTTGTGCCAACCTATCCCTGTGAGCAACCACAGTGCCATATGCATCCTCATCAGGAACCACCTGACCATGCATCACCATGTCAGCATCATCTGGCAAAGGCATGTCTGTTGAGAATGACTGCAGAATTAAAAAATTAGCACCACT
Organism: Adiantum capillus-veneris; assembly: GCF_014529385.1. Classification (NCBI taxonomy): domain Eukaryota; kingdom Viridiplantae; phylum Streptophyta; class Polypodiopsida; order Polypodiales; family Pteridaceae; genus Adiantum; species Adiantum capillus-veneris. The sequence goes on from NC_140931.1 coordinate 61,914,878, forward strand.
GCAATCACACACAGCTGTCTGAAGGACACTGTCGCTCTCAAACATATCAGACGCATCATAGAACAATGCATCGGTCCGATCTCTGGCTCAATTATGTCACCTCAACTGATGACTCACAAAGCTGTGCATTCCCAGAGATACCGCTGTCTGTGTGAACGTCACCACAAGACAAATGCACAACCTGCTCTCCATGCAGCACATCTGCAAAAGAGACACGCCTCGTCTCTCGCTCCAAACATGGCTGCAAATACACAAAGACTATACCGCCTCGAGTGTCAAAAATATGCAAAGGGTATACCAGACCACTCCTAGCACCTCCGTCTATCACCAGTGATCCCCTATGCATCTGAAATGATCGCTCTCCAAGCAGTACACAATGTCCACTACTCTGCAACTGACGTATTGAAATGAGACTCTGACTGAGTCCTGGTACATAACGTACATCTCGTAGCATAAGCAATGCACCGCTAGGTAAAGACATGCATACATCTCTAGCACCCTTTATGTCATATGCTGAACCATCAGCAAACTAGACAAGTCTCTCACTAGAGAAAGGGCAAAACAAATCACGACGTGGCGTCACGTGAAAAACTGCATGCTCGTCTAGTAGAAAATGCGTAGACAATGTGCTATCCCAAGACACAAAGTAGTCTGAAGGCAAGCTAGACTCAAAAGTGACATGCCCGTCACATGCATACTCTCTAGCATCTGTCCTCATAATAGCACCATGCATCTACCTCTTCCATTGCCTCATACGCCTGGAGCAACGGCGCCTAATATGCCCCTTATGGCCGCAGTGCCAACATGTCAGTCGTGATCGTGAACGAGAACCGCCTCTAACCTGAAGCGTCTCCATGCCAAAACTATGGGAAACAATGCTCGAGATCACAAGACTCTCCCACCCGAGAGCAAACCACTGTCTCAAGCAAAGAAGGATACACAACTCCTCACTCTTGCGAGAGTGGATACAAAAACACAAAACTGTGTCCAAACTGACAAAACCTATCAAAGTGAGAGTAAACACTCGATCACAAACTATGGCGAGAATCTGGAAAAACTCCGGCAGAGTTTCCCCTGAAAACCGAGCAAAAACTCAAGTACAATCTCTACCATGACAATGAGTAGAAATGCCAAAATGGCTCCACATTTTCACATACAATGGCAATCTACACTCAACGTACATCAACGGAGTGACCGCGCATAAGCAAGCGCCAAAAGATTTGCAATCCGGAAACTTGATCAATGCGAAAACAATGCTCTCAAGAGAGCTCACTGGCACTTGAAAGTGCTTGCCAAAATGCATATATAATGGACGTCAACTATGCACCATAACCATATGCAAACCCATTCACAAAGACCATGAATCCAAGCACAAAATCACTGGTATCCTGTGAAAACCAGTGAAAGAAGATCCACCTGTGTGCTCCAACAACCGTGTCTCTCAAGAGACCGCTTCGGTGGTGTGTAAACGTCTCCGTACTTCGTTGCCCAAATCTACCAAAAACCCTCAAACCACAAGGTATGCACAAGCTCAAATTGCATCTTCAGCTCAGAATTGATGCACCTAACTTCGAGCACCTGCCGTGCTTCCAAAAGTGCATCAAACTCTCACCCTATGCGAAAACAAAAAGCCTGCAATTTCTGTATATAGTCAGTCTGAGCTGAATATCAGCAAAACGGTGAGGAATTTGCAAAACATGTCTTCTAAAAAGTTGTAGATCACGTCGAAACAGATGGGCATGACGGACAGAATTCTCAGATCTGCATTCTACAAGGAGAAAAACGAATCTGAAAACAGTGTTGCTGCACACACAGTTTTTAGGGCAGCACCTTCACTTACACACAATCTTTCACACTCCTTTCTGAACTTCCACAAGAGCATACATCACTCTCAACTGATCTCACAATCTCCCATTGAATTCTCACAAAGCTTCCAAGCTTTCTTAATCTCTCCACCGCCGAGAGCCGAGCGAGCTATCGCCTCGAACCTCTCAAAGTCGTCGTGCTCTCCGCGGTCACCATGGCTCTGATACCAATTGTGAGTGCGTGAATGCGGTGCGTGTGCGCATAGAGTGCGAAGGGGAGAGAGGGAGAGAGAGAGAGCATGACACATGATGTGGGTGGAGCTTCCAAATCTCATTGTGTGAGCACCATGTGAGAATGTGAGTGAGAGCTCCTTATTCTTTGTGTGTATACAGAATAAAGAGATAAATGTGGGCAGCCGGACACTGGCTAGTGGACATGGGCAAAGCACGGTGAGGCACACCACCTTTACCTAACAGGCTGGGTTACATAAACTTCCTCAAATACGTCACCATTCAAGAAAGCAGTAACAATGTCTGACTGATGTACGTCCCAACCAAAATGAGCTGCCAATGCACATAGAAAATGCATAGTAGTCATACGACAAGTGGGAGAAAAAGTCTATTCAAATCGATGCCTTTTTTGTTGTGCATAAACCCTTTGCAACAAGTCAAGCCTTATAGCGATCAATCTCACCATCCGTCTTGGCGTTTCAACTTGTAAAGCCATTTCGTACCAATGGCCTTTTTGCCAAGAGGCAAATCGCATAAAGTCAGTGTGTCATTTTCTATAAGTGTATCATATTCTGATTGCATGGCAGCCATCCAATTTTTTGGATTCTGTGCTTCATCAAAAGGCAGAGGTTCCTCAACATCACATAAACTAGACACAACTAAAGCATAAAAATCTGATCATAAGATGCATGGAGAGAATCTGAACGAGTACGACTAGACAAAGGTGCATCCAATTTATTGTCACACAAAGTATGCACGAACCATTTAGGCATACCTCTAGCCTGCTCATTCTCAGTCCTTTCCTCATGAAGTACATCATGTGCATCTGCATCAGTAATAGGCTAATCTGTAACATTTTTAGAAATCCCCATAGGTTGTACATTTGCCTCATTGGAATTTACATTCGAACTTCCACCACTGAAAAGAGGCAAAAAAGTGTCATAAATGCCATGTGAGCTTACATTACTATCTCTTGTACATGATAGCAAGGGATGAACAGAATCTCCCACAAACACAACATCTCGTGAGACCAAGATACGCTTTGTTTGTGGATGATACAACATGTAACCTTTTCTTTAAACACTATAACCAACAAAAATACATTTGATAGCCTTAACATCCAATTTTTTGCGTTCCATTTGTGGCACCAAAGCATATGCCAAATAGCCAAAAATACACATGTGCTCAATAAAATTCTTTCTATCATGCCATGCTTCATAAGGAGTCATAGACTGCAAAGCTTCTGTAGGACACTTGTTAAGTACATAAAGGTACACATGATGGCCTCAAGCCAAAACAAAAGGGGCAAAGCTTGTCTTCTGATCAGACATCGTGCCATTTCTGTAAAAGACATATTTTTCCTCTTAGCAACACCATTTTGCTGAGGTGTATACGGAACTGTACATTGGTGTTATATCTCACACTAGCTGGAAATGCATTAAATTCATGAGACATATACTCCTCCCCTTGATCAAAACAGAGGGTGCCCATAGTACATTTTGAGACATTGAATACTTGAATATACATTACCGGAACAACCGTATCTACAGGTAGCAAGGGTCCATACTGGGTCTCTATAGTGTTGTTGTCGTTGTTGCTATCCTCTGCTTTTTCTCGTCGTCGTAGTCATCGTTCTCATCTTCATCAAGTGCCTCATCAGTTTGCTTGTCTTCCATGGTTTCCTCCAAGGTCTTTTCCTCACCCTCCGTTGGCCGGCTTGCCTCATCTATATCCTTTTGGGGCTCCTCCATTGGCCGGATTGCCTCATCCATAGGCCTGCTTTCCTCATCCATGCTTGCTTGCTTTTGGGGCTCCTCTTGAGACTAGCTTGCCTCATCCAGGGTTTCCTCCATGGGCTTTTTTGGCTCCTCCACTGGCCTACTTGCCTCTTTCATTGTCTCCTCCATAAGCCCCTCTGTTTGTACACTAGCACCTTGCATATCCTCATTTGGCCTTTCTGCATCCTCAGCCCTTTCATCTTTGGCTAGTATGACCCCTCGGGCCATTGTGGTTCCATTGTGTCTGATGCAGGGGCTTGTGGTGGTGGCTCGTCACGTATTGTCATATCGATTGTGCAGTCGTCCAAGCAGCTATCTTCAGCTTCTCTGGGGTTCGACATAGTGAGTAGGTGTTGTATTAGACTTGCCCGATATCTTTGCAAATAATCATATGTGTAGTTCTCCACAGCACTCTGCAAAATTGAAAGACCACATAGTGAGAAGTCTTGTATAAAGAAAACCAAAATTGACTGAATGCATTGCCAAATGGTTACCTTAGTCATGAAAGATTGTAATGCAAAGTAGCTTTGTAGGACATATTCTGCATGGAGAAGACATCTCCAGCTGCAAGAAGTTGCATCGGTTTGATTTGGTACATGCACATCTTTGATTGGGGCCTTGTATAGTTCGTACCTTCCACATAGCTTGCCATAAGCAAGCAATAATCTCTCTACACAACTGCATAAAGGAGTATCATGATGTTAGCTTGAGGCTTTCAAATTTACATGGATATCCATAAGAAACACTTTCTGATACATAACACTTACAACCTAATTTCAGGGTGGGTTTCTTTTATTGAATTGAACACCCACATTGCTGGCTAGTCAATATCAAGGCATATGCTCGTTATCTTGATCAAGGGCCCGGAGCTCGCCTTTCACTGCTTGCTTTTGACCACTTGCAACTCTCTGTCTCCGGCCTTGCACGCCGTTTCCATCATCGCCAAGTTGGTTTCCACCCTCAAATTCTCTCGGTCTAGCTCCCTGGTTTTCTACTCGACTTCAACCACCATCACAAGCAAGCCATTATCGAGCCTCTTGGCTAGCCACCTCCCAAGCCAATCAATTCTCTACATTTACTGCCGCTCTCTAGGATTTGCAGCAACCAAGGAGCCTAGACTCCCCATCAAGTAATGCCTCCTATCCGGTCCAGTTTTTCTTCAACAGCTGTTAATTTCCGTGTAGCAGAGCAACTCGATTTTCCCAAGTTATTTTGCCAATCTATAGCCCTTGCTACCTCCCTGCTCCTTGCAAAGAAGCCGTGCCTGCACAAGAAGATCTCATCATTAGTAGCCCTCCTTGCCAATTAGAGTGTCGTATTATATTGTCGAGGCGTCACAAGAAGATTTAAACATTTTCTCATGTAGGAAAACGAAGTCTTTTTTAGTGTTTTTCATACAATGCATAAGATCATGAGCTTCTGCTCGAGAGGCACTGCATACCTAGCTAGGTACAATCATTAGGATAAAGTTGGACTCACTTTGGGCCCCTTTAAGAAGTCCCACGTTGGCTTAGAGAGATAAAATGAAAATGTTAAATTGTGCATTTTATGTGATACTTTTTTGCGCCAATAAAAAGCCAAAATGACATTCTTTGGTAGGTAGCTGTTGTCTTTATCATTCTTATCCTTTGTTCTCTTGTCAGGAATCTAACTTACCGTATGACTAATGATTTGAAATGACAACTTACAAGCGTTCCCTCCAGAAACATAAGCCACACGAACTCTATCAACTCTAAACATGAGAATATGGTCTTCCCTCCCAAAACTCGAGATATTTCATGAGTTTCAAGTGTCTGTCTTTTTCTCTATCAACTCTACGAATGGAGAACGCTTCTTTTTCCGATGAAAACACCAATTTGAACTTGCAATCCTCAGCCCCTTCATCTTTAACACTTACCCAAAGAAAGAACACACATCATCTTCATGTTGATGTATTGCAAGAGTACGCACCGTTGCAGAAACGTAGGAGGGAGTCTTTCTTATCTCAACGGGAGAAAGAACTTAGAAGGACAAACAAGGAACATCATTTGGATTTGTGGACCGATGGGTCTATTTATCCAAAGGATCCTACAAAAAATGAGACACCTCTCTTTGCTAATATCACTAACCTCTTACATTTCACAAGCGATGGCAAGGATGGGCTATTGGGATACACAGAACATTTGGAAATGAGAGGATTGAATGCGGAAAGGCAAAGAAACTTCCTGGCGATGGAGAACATGCAACTGAAGAAACTTAATGAAGCATGCTCTCAAAAGATTTCATCAAACTAAGAGACAAATCCAATGCCTTGAGAAGAAGATCACAATTTTGCGAGAGAAAGACACCATGCTTGGTAGTCGGAAAAGAAAATGAGATCTGTGCAACATGCGAAAAGGCAAAGAAACTTCCTGGCGATGGAGAACATGCAGCTGAAGAAACTTAATGAAGCATGCTCTCAAAAGATTTCATCAAACTAAGAGACAAATCCAATGCCTTGAGAAGAAGATCACAAGTTTGCAAGAGAAAGACACCGTGCTTGGTAGTCGGAAAAGAAAACGAGATCTGTGCAACATTGAGAACATGAAGATTGGTAGTGGTGGCCTGAAAAACGAATACGAGCTTTAAGGTAACTCAAATTTTGTTTTTGCTTTTGTATCTTCAATGTGCTTCACTAAGAAATGGGTCTAGTTCCGAAAGAAGTAGTTAAAAAGATGATAACTCAGAAAAAATTTTGTAAGTTGAAAGGGAGACTCCTTACCTCCTTCATGAACGAGAATCAGTTGGAACCAATGGAAGTGCAAGCAATACTTGATGAGAGTGGATTCTTGCAGATAGGATACAGGGCACTCTTCAAATCATTAGCTAAAAAGTCTCAAAATAAACTACAGAGAGGATCATTGTTGCCAAATCCATCAGATGTAAAGGCTGCTCGCCGGCACGTAAACGATGAGGTGTTTGAGAAACTTGGGTCCCCATTCCATATTGAAGCAAAATTCTTAGGAAAGGGCGGCAGAGAGGTACAGTTTAATGAGCACAACAACCTCTTCGTTGATCTTGAAGCATTGGAAAGCTATGCAGTTCACTTCTTTGACATCATTCGAGAGGAGTGCAGTGGGGTTCTCAAGTTTGTTTTGAAACTCGACGAGTGCGAGGTCCTAAAGAACAAGAAGCTGGAGAGAGTCACCATTACCCTCATGAACAGAGCTCTGGATCCATCAATAACGAAAGAGGATCCACAATACTTCAGCGTGCAATCCAAAAACAACATTCTAACACTAGGATCATTTCAGGTATACTTCGTTCAGTCTATAATAACAAAAGTATTGATTATTTGGTTGTTGATTTTGTGTTTTCGTTTTTCACTGCAGGTTGATAAGGAAAATTTTGAAATCCTCGATTGGGTTTTTAGTCAAACCCAAAATCCTTCTATCATCAATGAACAAAGAAACGGAGTTGTTCTTTCAGTGGAAGGATTTGGTGACTATACAATGGAATGGCACATGCCAGGTTACTCAAAGACTCTTAAGTGTATGTCCAACATAACACACGGAGTAGCTGTGGCAAATCCATGCTTATATTGCATGGCTGATGCACAATCTCTTGGAGTGTGCAATGGAATAGAGCTCCCAACAGACATCTTCAAGATAAAACTTTTAGGCCAGTGCTTGATATTCCTCTGAGTAGAGTTCACGTCTGTACACTTCATGCACTCTGTCGAATAATTGAAAAGGTGGTTCATTTGTACATATGTTTTGCATGGACATTAAAGCCAGAGAGTGAGTCGAAAAGAGTGATCAAAAGCATTAGAGGGAGTGCTCTCAGACATTGGTTTGCATGGAGGCAATGTCAAAATCAAAGAGGACCCTAAGATGTCTCAAAGTCGTTACAAGGTACCTAGGAAAGCATCGATAAGTGGCATGAAGGCCAGAAGGTTTCTTGGGTTTAGCCTCAAATATTTAGATAGAGAAGAAAGGAGAAACCTGTTCAACAAATGGAAATAGTTACATAAAGTGGTTAAAGACAATGCTGGTGGTGGGGCAATCCAAAATCACAAGGCGAACGTGTGAAAATCACTAGATAAAATTTTCCACTATGTTGAGCAGCATTCTTGGAACCAAAGTAAGCTCACATCTGGATTGGAAGAAGGCTTACCTTACAGGGTGGAGTGGGCAACATATCACACATTACATGGTGGGTTAGCATTCTACATATACAAAACAAAATTTTAAATTGTACTCTACTGACCATTTTGTTTTATTTCAATGCAGCACATACTGTTCAACCATGGTCCATATTTCTGCCAAGACATACGGCTCACTATCAATATGGTCCACACAAGGTATGGAAAAAACCCACTACATGGCAAGAACAGGTTATTTTAAGCACACTAGACATGGGGGAGGAAAGGATAAGGCCAATAGCCTATTAAAGTTATACCAATGGACTTATAGACGACTAATTCATAGAGCAAGGCAGGAGGAGCTTCTTAAGAGTTCAGAAATTACACGGTCTTTACAACACATCCACAAAGAGAAGAAAACAGATGGCTTGGGGAAATTCAAATGCGGGGGAGCACCATGTGAGGTGGCGACAGTCACGAGTCAGGAGCGGGAGAAGATGGACCTGAGCTCGTCGTTTTTATCCTCTTTGATGCACCTCCTTCTTCCTCACTTTGTACCTCTTCGATGTGCAAGTTCTGTAGACGAGCTCGTTCCTCTGTTGATGGCAGCATCCCCACGGGCATCATGCGTCTTCTTTCCCTAAAAAACAGGCGCTTGTTGTATGGATCTAAGCTCTCTGGGTCTTCAACCCCTGCAGCCAGAGCCTGAACTATGTAGGACATGAAATAGGGGGCTCTGAGTGCTTGGCACCCAGACCCAATGCCAAAGACGTGTAGAGCAAATTGTTTCTCAATCAGAATTAGTCTTTCTGCGTTTAGTGGGAGGGGGTGCCCACCACACAATCTTGTAATAACTTTCATTGCAAGCAGTGGGAACTTTGCATTGTCCTCTGAGTATTCCTTGTGGTATATTATGATCTACAAAAAAAATAGTAAAGAATTTATGGGCCGTAAGTGAGATGAGTACAATTGCCAAGTACTTGAATATCCTTGCCTTGTACTCCAGTGACAAGCCCTTGCCATGACCCTCCCGCTCTTCTAAGGAAACTATCGTCATACAGTAGCACCTGTCAACAAAAATATTGATCATGATATTTTATCAGTGGGCCATCTCCAATACCATTTGAATGCCTTTAAAAATTACCATCTAATTCTCGTCCATTTACAGCGTCCACCTTCTCCACAAGTGAATAGACTGACTATTCATTACTTGAGCTCTGGTTGCCACGGGCCTACACATGTTTTCCAAGCCGAGTTGTTTTGTTTTCGATTGAAAATTCTCATCTGTTGGAAAATTGGCCTCTCCGGACTTCGCTTCCTTGAATGTATCTTTGATCAGTTGCCACCTTGAAGTAAACTGTGAGTCATGGACAACTGTGTCAGCAATAAGATGTTGGTCCACTCCATCATCATCCACAAATCCCATGTCTACCTCACTAAAATTTGAAATTGCAGCTAGGCAGTAGTCCTCCCGTATATTCAGCTCATGCATGATATCTGTGAGCAGAACGTAGTGGGTGTTGCCCGCCATAACAAAGCTGGGAGCAAAATTCAGAGGCAAAGTCACTTCCTTATTTAGGCTTTCCTGCTTGCACCCTATTGCTGCATCCTCAAGAGAAGCAAGAGTTAAGCCCGCATCAAATGTTTCCTTTAATACCTCTACCCACTCTTCTTTTGGGTCAAATTGCACCTCCACATCCTCTACCTCTTTCTCCGGCGCCAATGGACAACTAACGAAAGTTGTTGACTGAGAAGTATCTGACTCACCATCCGTCTGCAAGTATAAGTAACAGACAAACCCGTGGTAGAATTCCACTAAGTGACACTTTTTGAGTGCTTCATACACCTGTCTTGTACAAGCAGTGCATTGGAGGGACACTTTTCTAGACTGCGATTCAGTGTCCTTGAAGAACTCTTGTCAGGGTCAAGGTTGGCTGGGTGCACATATCTCATGCCATCAACTGTCATGGAATTGCCATGAATGACTACCTCATACTATTGCAAATGGGTTTGTAGGTACTCAAATGAGAAATCTATAATCCTTTGTATAGAAAACTCTGCATTAAACATTCCTGATAGTTCTGGTGCAAGGTGATAAGCACGGGTGTTGTATAAGAACGTGAATAGTTTTTCTTCACATATATCCTCGCCCACAATGTCTGTCTCCAGGACTATGATGCCCATGATTGAAAGAAAAAGCAAGCCAAAACTACTACTCAAAATTGGTCTGTATTTGGTGTCATAACCAAGCGAATATTGAGCCTCGAGTATCCCTCAAGGTCTTTATTTGCTTGGTTCTGTCCTGTGCGCTAATTTCATGATAGGTGACGTCACTTGAGTCAGAACCAGGCGGAACCAGGCGAATAGGGCCCCCAAGAATCTCCGAAGGGCCCTATTCTCTTGGTTCTAACCCAAGCTGAATTTTTGTTGTACCCACAAGGTCTGTCTCTAGGACTACGATCCCCATGACTAAAAGAAAAAGAAAGCCATAACTACTATTCAAAATTGGTATGTATTTGGTGTCATAACCAAGCGAATATTAAGCCTCGAGTATCCCTCAAGGTCTCTATTCGCTTGGTTTTGTCCCGTGCGCTAATGTCATAATAGGTGACGTCACTTGAGTCAAAACCAGGTGAATAGGGGCCCCAAGAATCTCCGAAGGGCCCTATTGGCTTGGTTCTAGCCCAAGTTGAATCTCCACTATACCCACAACGTCTGTCTCTAGGACTATGATCCCCATGACCGAAAGAAAAAGGAAGCCAAAACTACTATTCAAAATTGGTCTGTATTTGGTGTCATAATGAAGCGAATATTGAGCCTCGAGTATCCCTCAAGGTCTCTATTCGCTTGGTTCTATCCCATGCGCTAATGTCATAATAGGTGACGTCACTTGAGTTAGAATCAGACGGATAGGGACCCCAAGAATCTCCGAAGGGCCCTATTTGCTTGGTTCTGACCCAAGTTGAATTTCCGTTGTACCCCACGTCCATTTGAAATGGGTCAATTAGAACAGAGCATTTAATGTTATCAATAATAGATATATAGGCCTACTCATTCACTATGCCCCAACATAGCATTGAATAACAACTCAGGCATGGTCACATAAGGAGTAATTATTCCAACCATGCGGTGCAAGACTTCTAATCTTACCCTAATGACCACTCTTTGGCCCTTGGAGTGTTGTTCCCATTTTGCTCTAACCCCGTAACACAGTGGCTTCGGTGCACACACAGTTAACAACACACAGGAAGGGGAGAGAGAGAGAGAGAGGGGGGGAAGGAGGGAGAAAGAACCTATCTCTGCAATATACAATGGCGCCAAGTTGGATGGTGATGTCACAGGTCGCTGAGAGCAAGAACCAGAATGTGGCCAGGAGGAAGAGGAACAAAAGGCAAAGGCAAGGGCAATGGCGACACGGTAGCAGTGAAGGTCGCTCAATGCAGTATCACAAGAGGTGGCCAAGGGGAAGAGCGCAGAAAAGGAAAAGGCAACGACGATCTGTTTGTTCTACTTGGAGATGGAGATGGCGACTGCAAGGGCGATCAACGTCTAACTCTAAACGCAGGATCACGAGAGCTGGCCAAGGGGAAGAGCGCAGAAAAGGCAAAGGGAACGGCGATCTATTTTTTCTACTTGGAGATGGAGATGGTGACTGCAAGGGCGATCTGTGTCTGATTCTAAACGGTCACTTGAAAAAGGCACGTGGGTTGTGCTCACAAGGACAACTAGTAATAAATGGGCTCAGATTCCCATGTCGTACGATCTACCAAACACAATCTCTGGTGTAATCATGCGCATAAGTGAAGTTGTCACCCTCACCAAAGTAAGCATTCTAAGTTTAGAGGCAGTACCCCCACCAAACATTTTAATTATATATACCCTCGCCCCAGATGAGCGTTCTTCTGCATATTTTTGCATCCTCTACTGCCCATCATTTTAACTCTACCCCCGTCGATGCTACACGGTAAGCAAACCATCTCTTTTGTGCTCCCAACCCTTTTTGCGCATCTCCTCTTACTCTCTAGTGCTCCTCGTTTTTGTGCATCCTCCTCTTAGTCCTGTTCTACAGTGCTTTAGTGACGCAGATCTCTACACACAATGAAGAGGCATGCTACTACACTTTTGTGCACTTGTATTTTGTGTAGTCAGTACCAAGCGAATAAGGGAGGTAAACCCTGTTTGTTGCACATGTTCGCTTGGTACTAACCATCGTCTTTATTAATGATGTTTGCTATTACACTTTTCTGAGGTCAGTACCAAGCGAATAAGACAAGGCAAACTTTGTTCGATGCACCTGTTCGCTTGGTACTGACCTCGGAAAATATAAATGATGTTTGCTATTACACTTTTTTGAGGTCAGTACTAAGCAAATAAGGGAAGGTAAACCCTGTTTGTTGCACCTGTTTAAAAAAAAAAACCAAATACACGTTTTGAATTTATAAGGGAGAAACAAAATTACAACTTAACACCCATGGAGGGGGATGAGAGTTAAAAACACTAGGGACAGGCCCAAAGGCCAAGTTTCAAACTTTACAAAAAGTGGTCTACTAATTTTCGGGGGATACAACTAGCAATAAACAGTTAGAAGTTAATCCTTTTTACTCACAACGAGTCTATCTCTTCCTGAAGCTTGTTGGCAAAGTTTAGGGCTTCCTCATATTTACTAGCTAGCTCAAGCACTTCATCCTTCATCTCTTATAGATAACATCTAGAGAGCCATTCTCGGTGAGCAATCCCTGCAGGTCTTCAACCCTTCTTGCATCCAGAGAGTCTTTGAGGATTAAGACTCTGTGCCCGTAGATCCTCATTTGTTCCAGCTTGAGGTTAGCATCCTGCACAAAGCATCCAACAAATAAGATATTCAAACTAGGAGCTTGAAAATTAAGAACAAAAAGGAATGAATTTTTGAGCTTCCAAATAATTCATAATAATTATGCCCTAAACCTATTCCAAAAGTCAGAGAGGAGGCCAGGTGAGTCCCCTGAGAGTAGCTGTTTCCACCCTAATTGGTGGCCAAGGTTTGATACTAAGGAAGAAAGGATGGGGGTGTTACCATATACATGTGGTAGTGATGTGTGTGAACACACTAGGACCGCCGGGGCATTTTTTCCCTCTTTAGGAGGTTTTTTCCCCCGTGCATTGTATATACGCCCATCACTCTAGGGCTATCTATCTTTCCATTGCACACTAAGTAACACACTCTCCATTGTGTGCCTTGAGCTTCCTTCGTCTTCTCCAAGCTGTGTGTGTTTCTCTGCAACCCTAATTCCAACAATTGGTATCAGAGCAGGTCACGTCCTCCCGGGCTTAGTCGCCAGCTGCTCCAGCACACGCCTGCTCACTTTCTCCGATTTCAGTGAGCTTTGGCAAGCGTTCGCAGGTCGACAAATATTTTGGGGGAGCTCGAAGAGCTTGGTCTGCTCAGAATTTTGATTTGGGCTCATTTCGGCCACCGTTTCCACTACGGGCAGTACTGCACAGGTTATTTCGTCATTTTGTGCAGATTTTCTGTCAGTGCCGTTTTCTGCATAACAGGTGCCTTATAGTCTTCTACGGTTTGTGCTATATAGCACAAGTTGTTCCCGCTCCATTTCTCCTATTTTCGGGCAGTTTTCACATCAGGTGCAGCATTTACCATGGCTGACAACAACAACACAGATGTGTTCAAGATGTTTGCTGCTGAGGACAGGTTGGATGGGGACAACTACCCTATGTGGGCTTATATGATGCAACATGTTCTTGTGTCAAAAGGTGTCTGGAACATTGTGCAGGGCATTGATGTACGTCCTGGTTCTGAAGATGTAGGCGATATTGAAGATGTTGCAGGTCTTGCTGCAAGGATTGCAGCTGTTAGAGTTGTTTTGCCTACAGCAGAACAAGCTCGTTGGGATGTTAAGGATGCGCAGGCTCATGCATTGATTGCGTTGTCTGTGAAGCGCACCATTATTCCTCACATCCGTTCAGCAAAATCTGCAAAACAGGCTTGGGATATTCTAGCAGGTCTTTATGCAAGCCGCAATGAGGCTAAAATTGCTTTGCTGCGTAAAGAGCTAGAGTCGAAGATTATGCATGAGGAGGATGATATGGACACTTTCCTTGCTAGTGTCAAGGATATCAATGAGCAACTCATTTCTGCAGGTGAAGTCATTTCTGACAGTTCCCTTGTGCAGACTGTTATTGATGCCTTACCAGATTCCTACCAGACTTTTGCTAGTACTTGGAGACTGATGACCCAAGGAAATCCTGAAGTTGTCAAGTTTGATGCATTATGCACATTGCTGTTGCAAGAGTCACTTTCTAGAAAAAACAGGACTAGGCAGCGTGCAGTTGAACAGGCTTTTATTGCTTCTCAAAGAAAGGGTGGTAACAGTAATGCAGCCACTTCTTATGGTTCTGCTGCGAGTGGCAAAAATTCTGTTCCTAATGCTTCTGCTGGCAGCACTTCGTCTGGAAATTTTGGTGATAAGGGCAAAAAGAAGATGCGTTGCCATTATTGTAAAGCCAATGATCACTTGATCAAGTCGTGTCCTAAGTTGAAGGCCAAAGAGGCTAAGAAGAAAGAGGGTGGTTCCACTGCAAATGCTGGTTCCACTACAAATGCAGCCATTGTTGAGTCTTCTGTGAAAGGAGATTTTGATGCTGATGTTGATGCAGAATGGGCTTTTAGCGCAGAGTGCACTTACAATCCTGCTGTCCATGATGCATGCTTGTCAGTTGCTGCAGATTCACATGTGTGGTATTTCGACAGTGGTGCTACAAAGCACATTACCTCACATCATGAATTGTTTACCTCTCTCGAGTCTGTCCCTCATGGGAATTCAGTCACTTGTGCCAACAACGCCTCTTATCCAGTTCAGGGAGTTGGAAAGATTGTGCTCACTGCTGCTAATGGCAGTTCCTTCACACTTGTTGATGCACTTTATGTACCTGGGATCAAGAAGAATCTATTGTCTGTATCCGCACTTGCTAGACTTGGACTTGTAGTCAAATTTGTGGATGACAGATGTACAGTTCATGATCTCAGTTTTGGTGATGAAATTGTTGCATCTGGGCTTTTGTGCCGTGGGCTGTATAAGCTCACTTTGTATGACAAGTGTGGACAAAATTTTGCAAATGCTGTTGCAGATTCAAGGGCTATGTCAGATGCAAAACTTTGGCATGCACGTTTTGGTCATCTGAATTTTGCCAGTTTGCTGCGTTTGCAGAAATCTGATATGGTTGCTTCTTTGCCTCCTCTTGAAGCACCTATCAAACATGTTTGTGAAGGCTGTATTCTGGGTAAAATGCAGCGTTCTAAGTTTCCAAAGGATGGTTCAGTTAGGGCCACATGCAGGTTGCAGCTTGTGCATAGTGACGTTTGTGGGCCCATGCAAACTCCGTCCTTGGGCAATTACCTGTACTTCGTGACTTTCATTGATGATTACTCCAGGCATGCGTGGGTATTTCCGCTTAAAGCGAAGTCCGAAGTTTTTATGTGCTTCAAACAATTTTTGGCTATGGCTGAAAATGTCTCAAAATGTACTATGGGCACCCTCCGTTCCGATCGAGGGGGGGAGTATATGTCTCATGAATTTAATGCATTTCTGGCTAGTCGTGGGATAAAACACCAATGTACAGTGCCTTATACACCTCAGCAAAATGGTGTTGCTGAGAGGAAAAACAGGTCACTAACGGAAATGGCATGATGTATGGTCAAAAGTCAAGCTTTACCGCATTCTTTTTGGCTTGAGGCCATCATGTGTGCCACTTATGTACTTAACAGGTGTCCTACGAAAGCTTTGCAGTCTATTACTCCATATGAATCATGGCATGATAGAAAACCTTCTATTGAGCACATGCGTGTTTTTGGCTGTTTGGCATATGCTTTGGTGCCACAAGTGCAGCGCAGAAAATTGGATGATAAGGCTGTCAAATGTATTTTTGTTGGTTATAGTGCTGAAAGCAAAGGTTACAGGTTGTATCATCCGCAAACAAAACGTATTTTGGTTTCACGGGATGTAGTGTTTGTGGAAGATTCTGTTCAACCCTTGCTGTCATGTACTAGAGACAGTAATGTAAGCTCACAGGACATTTATGACACTTTGTTGCCTCTTTTTAGTGGTGGAAATACGAATGTAAGTTCCAATGAGGCAAATGTACAGCCTATGGGGGTTTTTGAAAATGTTTTAGAACAGCCTATTACTGATGCAGATGTACATGATGTACTTGATGAGGAAAGGGCTGAAAATGAGCAGGCTAGAGGTATGCCAAAATGGCTGGTGCACACTTTGCGTGACAGTAAATTGGATGCACCTTTATCTAGTCGTACTCGTTCAGGCTCTCGCCATGCATCTTATGCATCAGATTGTTATGCTTTGGCTGTGTCTAGTTTACATGATGTTGAGGAGCCTCTGTCTTTTGATGAAGCACAGAATTCAGAAAATTGGATTGCTGCCATGAAATCAGAATATGATGCACTTATAGAGAATGACACATGGACTTTATGTGATTTGCCTCCTGGCAAAAAACCCATTGGTACGAAGTGGGTTTACAAGTTGAAACGCAAGCCGGATGGTGAGATCGATCGCCATAAGGCTCGACTTGTTGCAAAGGGTTATGCACAACAAAAAGGCATAGATTATGAAGAGACTTTTGCTCCCACTTGTCGTATGACTACTGTGCGTTTTCTATGTGCATTGGCAGCTCATTTTGGTTGGGATGTACATCAATCAGACATTGTTACTGCTTTCTTGAATGGTGACATATTTGAGGAAGTTTATGTAACGCAGCCTCGCGGTTTTGTCATAAAAGGACAAGAGGACAAAGTGTGCAAATGTAAGAAGGCTTTGTATGGGTTGAAGCAATCTCCTCGTGCTTGGTATGAGAAAGCTGACACTCATTTGGTTAAACGAGGCTTTCGTAACAGTCCAACAGAAAGCACATTGTATGTAAAGCGTGAGGATGATGTATTTCTCATTGTGGTTCTTTATGTTGATGATTTGCTGATCACTGGACCAAATGAGAGACATATTGCTGAATTTAAGGCTGATTTGAATGCTACTTTCAAGATGAAAGATTTGGGGCTGTTGCATCATTACTTGGGTATACAGTTTAAGCAGTGTGATGGTGGTATTGCCTTGTGTCAGAAAAGTTACATAGAGACATTGCTATGTAAGGTTGGACTTGAGGATTGCAAACCTATTGCCACTCCCATGGAAACAGGTTTGAAGTTGAGTCTACATGATGCTGGCGATCCTGCTGATGTCACTCTTTACCAAACTGCTGTTGGCTGCCTCATTTATGTATGCAACACGAGGCCAGATATTCAGTTTGCAGTCTCGCAGGTCAGCAGATTTATGCATAGCCCAGGGTCTAAGCATTGGCAGGCTGTCAAGAGGATTTTCCGCTACCTTAGTGGCACTTTACATCTTGGCTTGTTTTATCCCAAGGGGGGATCATTGCCGCCAGACTTACATGCTTTTTCGGACTCAGATTGGGCTGGTTGTTTTGACACGCGAGTGTCCACAAGTGGTTTTTGTTTCATGCTTGGCAGTTCATGTATATCATGGTTGAGCAAGAAGCAACCTACTGTGGCCACTTCGAGTTGTGAGGCTGAGTACAGGGCAGTCTTCACAGCTACGGTTGAGTGTGTATGGCTCAGACGCCTTATGGCTGACTTGGGTGTTGGACAGGACACTGCCAACACTATCTACACTGACAGTCAGAGCGCATTGGCAGTTGCGAGGAACCCAGTTTTTCATGCTCGCACAAAGCACATTGAGGTGCATTACCACTATGTCAGGGAGAGGCTCTCAGCAGGAGAGATCAGCTTGGCTTATGTGCCAACACAGGACAACCTTGCAGATCTTTTCACAAAGGCATTGTCTCGTGAGAAGCTTGAAGCTTTCCGCAAAGCTTTGGGCTTACTCCCCTTTGTGGACTGATCCTGTCCTCAGGGCATGGCACTTCCCTTTACTCATGTGCCAGCTCTCGTTCACCGCATCACTCCAGGGGGGATTTGTTACCATATACATGTGGTAGTGATGTGTGTGAACACACTAGGACCGCCGGGGCATTTTTTCCCTCTTTAGGAGGTTTTTTCCCCCGTGCATTGTATATACGCCCATCACTCTAGGGCTATCTATCTTTCCATTGCACACTAAGTAACACACTCTCCATTGTGTGCCTTGAGCTTCCTTCGTCTTCTCCAAGCTGTGTGTGTTTCTCTGCAACCCTAATTCCAACAGGGGGTGTTCATTTGGCAGTTGACAAAAAGGTGTGGGATATCTTCCACTGCTCTTCTGCACCTGAGGCAAGCCAAATTACTAGCGGCTTACCTCAAGGATTGACTCCCGTATTGACAGCATCCACTCCCGGGCTGTGTCGGTGGAGAACGCTAAGGGCACCATCGGGGGAGGACCTCATGAGGAGGGCCCGGATGCGGTCCTGCTGGCACTGCGGGAGTGTCCCTTGGAAAGGCATCACCACTTTTCCAAGCTTCCTATAGTTGCTTTGCAAAACCTTGAGGGAGGTTCTGAAAAAGCTGTTGGTTAAATAGACTAGACGGACATGCCTGAAAAGCAGGACCTAGGTTCTGGCTGATGAGTGGTTTGTGAGGTGGTGGGTTGGAGTATCGCCATGCGTTTTCCTGAGAGTTAGACGTGGGAGGGAGAAGCAGTGGTACCATGCCCCCTAGATTAGGGGAGGTGATGGGAGGGCACGACATGACAGTTAGGTCAGCATGGACTCATCTTGAGTTCACTGGAGCTCTCGTTCGTCTACTTCACATTGGTATTTTGTTGCACCTGTTCGTTTGGTACTGACCTCAGAAAATATAAATGATGTTTTCTATTACACTTTTCTGAGGTCAGTACCAAGCGAATAAGGGAAGGCAAACTCTGTTCAATACACATATTCGCTTGGTACTGACCTCAGAAAATATAAATGATGTTTTCTATTACACTTTTTTGAGGTCAGTACCAAGCGAATAAGGGAAGACAAACTTTGTTTGATGCACCTGTTCGCTTGGTACTGACCTCAGAAAATATAAATGATATTTGCTATTACACTTTTCTGAGGTTAGTACCAAGAGAATAAGGGAAGGCAAAGTCTGTTCAATGCACCTGTTCGCTTGGTACCGACCTGAGAAAATATAAATGATGTTTGCTATTACACTTTTCTGAGGTCAGTACCAAGCAAATAAGGGAAGGCAAACTCTGTTCGATCGATGCACCTGTTCGCTTTTTACCAACGTGAGAAAATATAAATGATGTTTGCTATTACACTTTTCTGAGGTCAGTACCAAGCAAATAAGGGAAGGCAAACTCTGTTCAATCGATGCACATGTTCGCTTTTTACTGACCTTAGAAAATATAAATGATGTTTGCTATTACACTTTTCTGAGGTCAGTACCAAGCAAATAAGGGAAGGAAAACTCTGTTCGATGCACCTGTTCGCTTGGTATTGACCTCAGAAAATATAAATGATGTTTGCTATTACACTTTTTTGAGGTCAGTACCAAGCGAATAAGGGAAGGCAAACTCTGTTTGATGCACCTGTTCGCTTGGTACTGACCTTTTTTGAAATCTTAAGTTCCTTGTGCTGACAAATGACATGTCATTTTTTGTTATGCTATTTGTAGAGATGCCTCGTGCAAAGGCCACTCCTAGAAGGGCAACAAGTGACTCTTTGAATGCTCAAGCAAGAAGATGCTGATATGAGGCGCACAGAGGTGTACTGCAAGAGCTACAAAGGATCGAATGACACGTGCAAACGGCTATTCCACATCTTCCTTTCTAGCAAGTAGTGCAAGACATTTGCGAGTAGTGGAGAGTCAGCATGCGATGGGTTAGTAGTGCACTTCTCTGCCCACAAGAAATTGCAGAAGACTACCTCGTTGAATTCTTCAACAATGGATATATATTGGTTGCCCATGCACACCGCGTTACTATCATGCCACGGGATTTTGACACTCTTCGGAGGCTATGCTTCTGCTACGATGGGCTGCTTCAGCCTATACCTATCCGAGATATGAGAACAATGGATATTCTTAACATCCCCCCTCTCCATCCTCTTGCACGACAGACAGAGCCTTCTAGTGCTGAATTAAATAGCAGAAGGAAAAGGTCACGGGTCGAGAGAAAAACGACACAGATGGGCAGGTTGAACCAACCGCAGAGGGGTATGAGCAAGCCAGGGTGGACCCCAAGGTAGTCATGGAAGAAACAGAGACAGTTATGGAGGAGCCAACTAGACCCCAAAATGAGCAAGACATGGAGGATCGAGAGCCAATATGGGAGGAAAATAATGAGGGGCATGAGCAAGCCAGGGTGGACCCTGAGGCGGTCATTGAAGAAACTTCTAGGGCTGGATTAAACAATAGAAGGACACGATCGTGGGTCAAGAGGAATGACACAGATGGGGAGGATATGAGGGGCATGAGCATGCCGATGAGGGGCATGAGCAAGCCAGGGTGGACCCTGAGGCATTTATGGAGGAACCAATATTGAAGGAGAATTGGCAATGCATGAAGGATCCGGAGCGTGTGCGCATGTGCCTGTATTAGGGAGGACCCTGTGCCTATGCGCATCTGTTGCACGTGTCAATGCAAGGAACCACAAATGGCTCCAAGCACGCAACTAGCCTAAACTAGTAAGCTCAAAGATGACGATGGTGTGTCACTCACCGCTCTACACTTACTGTCGTGGAGGATTCCTCGCCGCGAAGAAGAGGGAGATGCCACTACGCCATGCTCAACCGCCTCGCCGCCGTCGTGCCGTCGTCGCAATGCTCGATCGCACTCTCTCTCTCTCTCTCTCATATACACACACACAAGGTGATGAAGAAGAAGAAGATGGAGATGGAGCAAGAGCACTCTTCAATTGCACAAATGAGAGAATGAGTGAATTTTAGGTTTAGTTGACTTTTATATGAGCTTGCCCATTCACACTTGGGCGCCCATGCTTAGCCAACTAATCCCTTGAATGTTCCAGTTAGAGTGCACCTCTCATCGACGATCACTCTTACCCTTTTCCTATTGGACCAACAAGCTCGGTACCTGAATCTACCAAATAAATAATACGGCGTTCCTCTTAGGTGATAGGAATGTGCGTGAGGGTTAACGGGACCCCCTTCCTAAAGTAGATTCCGTCCTTGAAAGCTATTGAGTTGAAGCTCGTTCGTTGAGGTGGAAGAGCATTCGAGATGAATGTCTGTAGCCTTCTTCAGGCACTGCAAAATCAAACAACATTGGCACAGTAATTGCATTCTCATATACAATTTAAAAGCATATGCAGTTGTAGGCAGACAATTTGATTGGTAACAGAATTTTAAACCATTTGTCAGCAATAAACATTAAATTACAATATAATCAAACGCATAAACAGTTGTAAAGATAAAAAAATTAAACAAGTATGGGGTCGCTAATTTAACGGTCGAAAGGCACTAAAGATCGACTATTAATACCATGGGCAAGCCTCTCAATTTGCTCTGGTCAATTAAGTTGTTTAATCGTGAGAGCCAAGTATTTCATGTCCGAGGGCTGACTAGAGGCTATACCTAGAAGACCTCGTAGTTAAGCTACGATAAAAGGAATTCTCATGAAATCATTGCCTGACTTATTTACTTTTCTTTGACCCCCCAAATTCTTTTCACAGTGATTCAATTTTGATGTGTGTGATTATTTTGTATGCCTTGGGTTTTTTTCTTTTCAAGGAAAAGCGCCCACACTTGGAACCTCTAGGGCTCTAGTACCATAGGCGATACATGTGAGTGAAGTACCAAATCAAGTTGAGATTTCTCTTCCAGCTTAAGATTTTACATTGTGGCACTTTGATTTTTTTGTTTGTACGTTTTTAGCATTTTAATTTTTGTAACTTTGGGGGGTTATATAACATTGTTACCCTTCCCAAGCTCATTACATTAGTAAACTCTGTTTATAATACTTAAGCTAAAGGTCATTAGGGACTAAGCCCACTAGAAAGCCCTAGTACATTGCACACAATGCTGCCTAAATCGAATTAAGAACCTAAGTAACTATAGATTATTAGGAAGGCATTCCCCATGGTATCAAGAGAAGATCTCTAATACCTAGCTTGGTTAAACTAGCTTAGTCGAACTGCTTGATTTTTAAACATAAACAAGTGATTATGACAAAAATTACATTTAATTTAATGTTTGATACTAAGAAAATGCGTTGAATATTATGCTACCAATCACAATTAAAGCAGACAAACATGGATGCAAAAAGATAAGGGGCAATGCTAATGGACAAGAAACACTTGTTTGTGTTGATGGTCGTGCTTGATTTGAAGTGTGAATGAGAGAAAGATTCCATGAAGGTCCAAATCCTAACAACAGGAACACGTTCCTATACACACTAGGAAACACAAAGAATACCTCTAGGAGGCACATCAGTGGGAAAAGGTACCAACACTTATTGAACACAATTAAAAAACATAAGGAACCCTAACCTAATTATTTGCACTCCCCCTAGAGAGTCAAGGGAATAGGATATTGTAGATATTGGGGGGAAACTCTAAGGCTAAAACCCTATCCTCGTCGTCGAGAAAAACAAAGTCATCATCCGTGAGACGATATGTGTCATCCGTATAATCATGTAAATCTTCTTCATCATCAGAGGCACCAATGTTTACTAAGAAGGTCACTAGACGCCTATAGTCATCTTGGTCAAAAGGATAGGATTGTGCAATGGGAGATACACTCTCTACTAAGAATGGATCAATCGTGGTCAAGAGATGTATCAGCCATTCTAACTCCTCAAAATTCCTCTCACATGCTAGCGTACCTACCAAATCCCATTCACAGGCAAGCACCAGAAAGACCATGTGAAACATTTGTGAAAAGTAACGAGGGTACCTCTCACCCAAGCAGGAGTGGATGACTCTAGCGTACTAGCCATATCTGTACACGCAAATAGATGATGGTTAGAGTGCAAATGTTACAAGGGTCGTGTTCTTGTGTATAATGTGTTTTTAGGATTTTGTGTTATGGCTCTTGCTCTTTTACTTTTTTATCTTGTTTTTGTGAGTATAAGGCTTTATATATACATTCCCTAAGATTGGAGATTGAGAGGTCAGGGAGGAAGCTTGAGAGGGAAGCAAGTGAATGATGGGTGTCAGCAAACACTCCCCCCTTCCTTGGGTAGATCATACCTTTTGGAATGATGTCGTCACCTTTTGAAACCAATTGTTCCAGTTGTTATGGTTGAAGGCTTTAACCAATAGTTTTCGACCGCCCTATGCGTTTCATCTAGTTGCAAGGGTGGTAAGGTACTCTCCCATGATTTTATTTGCAACATTGTTGTAGGTGGTGAACTTACAACGGGAGGTGCAAACTCTTTCTTGCTTGTATGGATATGTACAATGGTAGGTGGAGGTTGTGTTGAAGCTTCTATTTCTGTATAGGAACTACACAAAGAGCAAGAAGCTTCATTTGATTTCCCTGTTCCTAAGCTAGATGGAACAAATTGTTCTTTCTTCGGTACCCAAACTAGCTATAGAGAGGTTGTGTAGCATTCCGTGATTTTTTCCTTTTCGCGATCTTCAATTTGTTTTGGAGCCACAAGATTGAGCTCACATGGGCCCGGTGACAAGTAAGAGCACAATTTATGTTTTGGCACCACCCAGATTTGATCATTTTCTTTATAGTAGCCTTGGGCTTCCAATAGTTTTTTAGGAATCCAACGCAATGCTTCTTTACATTTCTTGGGACGAATGGGACGTCTCTTACCAGGCTCCTATCTTTTAGCACTAGCTATGGTCACTAAAGAAGCTTTAAGGACCCACTTGTATGTTTTCTTTGTTATATTGGGATGGTTTTTGTGTGTCTCAAGCTTTATTTCAACTACATCAGTTGAAGCTCTAGAGAGTTGGGCTATGGGGACATATGGTTCAACCTCTTGAACATACAATGTTTTGGGTTTTATTTCCTTACGAGGCAATATCTCAGGGACTATGGCTTGAGTTGCAGGGCTAAGAGTTGGTTTCTGTGTTGTGGCACCCCTTGTCCCCCAATCAATAGTGCATTTGGTGGCTATCATCCACTTGCGTCCTAGGTTTATATTACCCTCCATAGTTCCAACAGGCATGAACAAAAAGTCTTGAGCTACAACCCCATTGTCATAACTGACAGAAGTGTGCCAGATTCCAAAAACCATAGTTTTTTTCTTGTTGACACCCTTGACTTGGATAATACTCTCAGATAGAGGTGTCTTTCCTAACTGACACCACACCCCATATGATAGCAGATTATATTTAGCACCCGTGTCCAGTAAGGAGTTATATAGCACTTTTCCATAGGTGTTGTTTAGCTCAATAGGGTAGCGTAGAGGTGTGTGAGAGTCCAACCAATCCTCGTCAGTTTCAACATGGAATGCATGTGTAACTCCAAGGTTAGCCTCTCGTTTTCATCTTATGTGTTGTTGTCACTCCTTAGCCTCAGCTTGAGCTTGTATCTTCTTCAATTCTGTTTGTGCATTGGCTGCCTTTTTTGTATGGATGGCACGTAGCTCCTCTTGGCTTAAAGGATCATAGTATATTTTAAATTTGCTCCCATTGAGGAATCCAATGGTTTCAACTCCATCAAGAGTCTCCACACGAATGGTTCCTTGTGGGGTGATCTCACATACTCTATATGGTCCTTTTCCCGCATATCTCACATACTCTATATGGTCCTTTTCCCGCAGCATATTTCAACTTTTTCTTTTCATTACGCACTCCATACATAAGGAATTTATCACCAACATTGATATCTTTGTTCTTTAGATGATGGTCAAACCATTTCTTCCTCCTATCTTTCTCTGCAAGTGCATTTTGCTCAGCTAATTGCCTCTCTTCATCTAGCCTTTCAAGGATATATAATCGCTCAACTAAGGGGTTACCATCCCAACCTTCTTGAGAAGCTACTCGAAGACTAGGAACGACAAACTCCCATGGCATAACCGCTTCTTGGCTATACACCATCTTAAATGGTGTGCACTTAATGGCAACTTTGTACGCATTACGATAAGCCCATAGAGCTGATGTAAGCTTTAAATCCCAATCTGTGTGATGAGCTTCCACTGTTTTGGTTAAGATAGATATTAAGGTCTTGTTGGTGCTCTCAGCTTGGCCATTTGCTTGTGGATAATAAGGTGTGGACTTATAGTGAGCTATCATAAAGTTGGTAGTCAGTTATTTTATTACTCCATTTATAAAATAAGTACTATTGTCACTCACAATCTCAAAGGGACAACCAAATCTTGTAATAATGTTCTCAAAGAGAAACTTGGCAGTTGACCTTGCATTGACCTTACGTGTCGCCCTGGCTTCCGTCCACTTTGTCATATAATTAGTGGCAATGATAATATATCGAGATTGAGTGCTACAAGCTGTCGGACTAATTGGGCCTACAAAGTCCAAACCCCATGTTTCAAATGGTTGAGTCAATTTAACAGGATGTAAGGGCATCTTATCCTTTTTTTGTGTGATCTTGTAACGTTGGCATTCATCACATCCTTTTGCAAAAAGTGATGCATCCTTGAATAAGGTAGGCCACCAATAGCCTGATTGCAACACCTTTCTAGCTGTTGGTTCCCCTGAGAAATGTCCTCTGGCTATACCCATGTGGGCTTCTTGTAGTATGTATAAATACTCATCCTCACGGACACATCTGAGAATATCATCCTTCCCTAGCCTGTAGAGAGTTCTTGCAATGAGAGAGTAAGGTTCACATTCTTTTAACAGTTTTTGAGCTATGTCCTTACGAAGCTTTTTGGGTGGAAAACCATTAACTAGAAGGTTCACAATCTTCTCACTCCATTCAGGTATGATTTCGACTAGGAATAGAGAAGTATCGGGCAACTCATCATCGACTCTAGTAGGGGCTTCACCATTGGGTATGCGAGACAAATGATCCGCCATGACATGTCTTTTACCAGGTCTCATCACAACAATAAAATCAAACTCAAGGAGAATTAACAACCATCGTGTAATTCTTCCCATGGAACAAGGTTTATTTTCTAGATACAACAAGGCTTGATGATCAACATAGAAAACAAACTTGTTGGCCAGAAGGTAGTATCGAAATTTCTTCACTACATAAATCATACCTAAACCTTCTCGCTCTGTAGTGGTGTAGTTTCTCTCGGCATCATTCAATTGATGACTTGCAAAGCTAATGGGGTAGTCCAGTTTATGTTCTCCTGGTTAAGCTAAAACACACCCAATAGCAAAGTTCGATGCATCAATATGCACATGGAAAATTACATTCCAATCGGGCACTCATAGAATAGGAGTGCTAGTCAAAGTCTTTTTCAATGACTCATAAGCATGGTCACACTC
The DNA here is from genome assembly GCF_014529385.1 of Adiantum capillus-veneris. Taxonomy (NCBI): domain Eukaryota; kingdom Viridiplantae; phylum Streptophyta; class Polypodiopsida; order Polypodiales; family Pteridaceae; genus Adiantum; species Adiantum capillus-veneris. The sequence goes on from NC_140931.1 coordinate 61,941,114, forward strand.
CGCGATCCATTGGAACTCAATAAGAAGCTTGTACAAAGGACGGGCTATCTCGGCAAAGTATAAAGTAAATCGTTGGTAATAACCAACATGGCGCATGAACCTTTGAACTCCTTTATAGTTTGTAGGAGGTGGCAATTCAGCAATGGCTTTAATTTTGCTCTCATCTGTGGCAATCCCATTTTTGGACACTATATGCCCTAAAATGACTCCACGTTTAACCCAAAATTGGCATTTGAAAGGGTTTAAGGAGATGCGATACAATCTTCACTTCTCAAACACTTTTCATAAGCATGATAGATGTTCTTTCCAAGAGGAATAAACACAAAGGTCATCTAAGAAAGCTTCGCAAAACTCCCTCAAATATTCTCTAAAAGCAGTGTTTATTAATTTTTGAAAAGTAGCAGGGGCATTGGTTAAGGCAAAAGCCATAACATGAAATGTAAACACTCCAAATTCGGTTATGAAGGCTATTTTAGCTTGGTCCTCCAGCGCAATTGTGATTTAATTGTAGCCAGAGTACCCATCTAAAAAGCTATAAGCTTCCTTCCTTGCAACTCTTTCAAGAACATGTTTTGAATATGGAAAGGGTAATGGTCCCTCCTCGTGGCAGCATTGACCTTCTTGAGATCCACGCACACTCTGAGTTTCCCATTCTTTTTTGGCACAATCACTATTGGAGACACCGATTCTAAGTGCTCAATAGGGTATATGAATCCGCATTTCACAATCTTTTCAGTCTCTTCTTGAACGATTTTTGCATATTTAGGATTCATTGGGTAGGGTCATTGCTGAACTGGTTTAGCCATGCTATTCATGGGGATTGTGTGTTGCATCACAGAAGGTGGAACACCTTTCATATGATGATATGTCCAGGAAAATATATCCTGAATTCCTTGAGAAGTTCTTTAAGTACACACTCCTCAGTCTCTGTCAGATCTTGGGCAATGAAAAGAGGTTTGGACGCTTCTCCTGCTTTGCTAACTCTATTTCCTTAACTATCGCTGGACCATCATAGACTCCATTTCTTCCATCGATAGGTTTTCTTTGGGCCTTTGTATACACAACCTTAAGTTCCTCTGTGGTGTAGGATTTGAAATGTTCAGGTGCAGGGTGTAAGTCTGTGGGGTCATGTTGTTCTGTGGACTGTGATTTCACTTCTGATTCCTTTTGTTGTTGAGCTAACTCTCGATTTTGTCGTCTCCTTACGATATAGCTCAACTTTGGCTTCTCTGTAGCCTCTAGTTGTGTGATGTCAAAGGGTTGTGGACTACACCACATAATGCTTTAAAGGTATTCAACCCAGTTATCTACCAACTTCTGATGAGCATCACATGCCCTTATATAATTAATCCATTCTACAGTAGATTTCTTTTCATTTATTCTAGCATGCATATTTTCTCGATATCATCACCTCTTATATCTCTTACTCTTCTTGTCTAATTTTGGATTACAACCGATCTCTAGTGAAGAGTCACTAGATGAATCGCTACTAGTGTCTTCTGCTCCCTTGGATAGATTGTCATCTAGGGTACCACTGGGCCCTAAATGGTTTGTCCCCACATTTGCACTAAGATTTAACACAAATTATTTGTCCTCATATTCAATTTCACTTGATGATTCTGACCCCAAATCATGTGGGCTATAGTCTTGTGAGGCGCTACTGGTTCCAATGCCAGTCAAACCTTCATCTTGTAGGTCATCAAAAGCTATATGCATTGCTTCTAGCATATTTAAGGGTACGAGTGGTGGCATTTCATTCCCCACAGGTGTTACCCAGTTCGTACCCCTATTTTCCCAAGTGTCTATGGTTGCTGCTAGGGGGACCCAATCCACATTGTCCGACTCAGTCATCCTAGGTAGTACATCCATATAAGGAGAATCTTCCCCAACATCAGTGTTCACTTTACACGTGTAACAATACTGCAATGGGATGTGCTCGACCAATTACCAGATCCACTCGAATGACAGAATCTTGGAACCGCAAGTAGACATGGTTTTTAGACCAGTCATGCATCATTTTTTCTTCCTCATAAAAGGACATCCTAAGATCATCTCTGATGCCATAGTGTGTTTGGAGAAATCCATAAAAATGAAGGTAATTCTTATTAATTTCCAAAGACCTTGATCTTGAGATCTTCTAGCATCCCAATAGGTTTAACAATAGACCCATTGGCCATCTTCACCACGATGGTTGTGGTCGCAAGGTGAGGTCTTCCCATAGTTTCCCAACAATTTTTAGTCACAATGCTCACCCCAGCACCACCATCAAGGATTCCCTTCACAGTTAATCCCCTAGTAGTGATTGGTATGGTCGCATTGGATTCATCACCCTCGAAGTATTGTCCCAACTTGTTAACATGTATTTCTATAACAAGGTTCTCATCTAGGTTGGGTTGTGGATCTAAGTGTTCCTCCTCTGTTGGCATCTCCCCAGCTCCATCCATATGTGAAAATTGTGGTAGCCCAAACTTCAGTTCTCCATTGAGGAAGGCTCGAAGAGCTGAGACTAGCTCAGGGTCTTTATATAGTTTGGACATGATGGTGGTTCTAACTTCTGAAGACATGAAATCCACCAATTTGGCAATGTTTAACGGCACCTTTTGGACCTCAGTCCCTTGACGTGGAGAAGATGGGATCTCCATTTCTTCGATAGGATCAAGTAGTCCCTCTTTAAACGTTCTTTCCATCAAGAAGTGAGTACGCCCACTTTCCCATGACTTTAAGTCACTTTCTTCTTGGATGACACTAGGTATGGCTAAGGGTCTATGGTCTTGGTGAGGTTGTTGTTGCGTAGGGAACACGGTGTCTGTAATCTGGATCTTCTGAGGTGCTGGTTCTAGATCCCTTTGGGTATCTTCTACCAAACTCCTTAATTGCTTGACTCGCTCAATCTCCTCTATAGGGTTTGGATAAGTTCCTATCTTCTTCTTGGATCCTGGCCATTGTGGCTCATGAAGATCTTCCTTGTTGGTTTCTATCTTAGTGGTCATTTTGGTCTCCATGGTTTCACCTGAATCAGAATCCTCTTCAGCGTCGTTCATATATATGGGGTCATCACCAGTCCCTATGTTGGTCTTTGAACTGGGGTCTAACTTTGCTGCTTTTTGCGATCTCTTCCTTCGTGTTTTCTTCTTTTCCTGAGATTGGGCAATTGATGCCATGTCTCTTTCCTCAAGAATATAATTTTGTTTTTGGAGCATCGATCATGTGAGTACGTTTACTGGTACCACAAGTGTACTTTGTGATGGCTCCTCGATAACCTCAATCAAGTTTAATGGCATGATCTTCCGTGCATTTGGATTATTTGGACATTGGGCAATCAAATGATCTATGCCACATCGATTACACATGAGTATCGGCATTGTAGACGTGCTTGATTGATTGGTTTGTATTAGTGTGGCATTCTTTTGTAGCCTAATAGGACACTCGGACACACGATGCGGACCTCCACACTCATAGCATTGAAGAGGTGGTCTCTTCGCAGTGTAACTGATATTTTGGACTCTTGCAGCAAGAGCAACTACTTGATAGACAGGTTTGACTTGTCCCCAATAGTCCTCCATGTAGTATTGTGGAATTTCTTCAAGCATATCCATCCTACCTGGCAATACTAGGATCTATATCTTCCTCACAGCCTTCCAAAAAAGCAATAGATGACTCACAACCCACTTAATTCACAGAAGTGATTCTCGGATGTGGTGGTTGCGGTCCTAGCACTGAAGGTGGTAAGGGTGTTGTTTGAACAAAATTTTGGGCCCTAAGGACCATGTGCTGTGTTGTGTTGTTTGTTCAAGAGGTGGGGCCGGCATCAATGCACGCACTCAAGGTGTGTCTGTCCATGCTAAGGTTGTTCTATTGGCTATCGTGCACTTAAATACTATGCAATCCTTAGCTTGATGACCATACCTCCCACAGGCATTACAATTCCCATTGAATTTTACTCTAAAAGTAGGGCATTCACTTGTACTATGCGGTCCATAGGTTACTGTGCACCATTGCTGCTCCCTTCTTGGATACATATGATTGTTTTGTGGAGCATGATTGTCTCTAAGACTCTCTTGAATGGCCTTGGTGAGATCTTCTAAAGTCATCTCAGATATCTTTGGCTCCTTAGCAATAGGCTTTAGGGTTATTGATTGATGCCCCGATGCTTGCGAGCTAATAAATTTAAGCTCAACAGACACTCTTTCTCCTTGAATCATTAAATTATCCTCTAATTGGATCGCATTGGTGGTGACTGCTTCCCAAGTGGTGATACTTCTAATGACTAGGCCATTGTAGATATCCTCATGTCGTAACCCCCTAATGAATCTATCAAGCAATTGATTATTATTGAAGCACTCATTTGGATTACAACCAGAATTTAAATGATTCAATCGACTAATAAAGTGTCTCACCGACTCTCCTTCCTCTCGATGGGCTTTCTGGAGCTAAGAGGCTACACCCCAAAGCACTCTGTCTTGTATGTATTCTTTCAAGAACAGTCTCCTAAGAGTAGGGTAAATCGCTTTTTCTTCCACCCTTAGGGTTCTATACCAATCCCCAGCCTTCCCACTCAAGGTTAGGCTAGGCCCAAAGTTCATATGTGTGGCCCTAGGCATAGCATACGTCGGATGTGTCATGCTAATGCGAACCGGTATAGTCCCATGGAAATAAGAACTTGGGTATTGTGGTTGTGGAGCATAGGTTGTTGAAACAATGGGAGGGGTAGGGACTACATGAGTACAAGGACCCATGGGTGTATATGATTGGTACACACTTGTAGGTATTGTTGCAGGCATTGATCTACCATGTAGCGGTGCTTTACTAACAAATGAGGTCCATGACGTGTTTCTCGGCATGCCTATCATTGGGGTAGGCATGGTAGCCGTGGTGTCATAAAGGGAAAGATGAGCTAAACTTGGAAAGGTAAAGCTATCACTTGTGGGTTCAGATTGCACTGAGACCCTTGGCGAAACAGCATATGGAGGATCCATCGGACTTACCAAGGGAGTCTCCATTTGCGATAAGGTTGGTTGTTTAGCCTTCCCTGTATCCAAGAATCTCATGAGACCCGTTGAAGGCATGTGGATCCCCTTGTTTTGTCTCTCTAACTCAATGACCCTATGGATGACCTCACAAACTCTTTTTTGTTGACCCTCCACACTAGTAGCACCCATTGTGGATTGTAGGACATCTAACCAACCCACGTGATAGGTGTGATCTGTGTGTAGGTCGTTTAAAGTTTTTTTTTGTAGTTCGTACTCCCAATTCTCATTTAAGAATGCTCCATCTAGGATTGAGGTGCTAGGGGTGTCCTTTGAGCTAGATGCAATGTTGCTTTCTAGGGGTTGGCCCTTAGCGGTTGCTAAGTCAAGAGCACTCAATTGCTCTCCTAGCAAGGATATTGACATAGGGGCTTTCGCTTTTAACTCTCTTCCTTGCTCCGCCTTGCGTAAGCTCTCGATTTCCTTTTCCCTAGCCGCAATGATATATCGCTCAACCTCTTACACTTCGGCAAGGCTTCTACCACCATTGGATAATATGACCTCAGAGGGGAATAGCTCTGAAGAGTCAGGGGGTGCAGTGAATTAAGTATTCACGTGCACATTCTCTAAGTGTAGGGTCTATGTTGGTCATGAATGGAGAATTTACTTCCCCACCACCCTCATCTACATCATTAGCTCCATGTTCGGAGCAAGTGGCTCTACTAAAGGTTTCCTTCAAGTGGCTAAGCATGCTTGGCCCGGACCATGGACCAATGGCATGCATGTCTTGGCTTGAGCTATCGGGATTAGGCATTGGGAAACCCTCCATGACGTCGTAGTCAGAGGAAGAGTCACTAGCCGCTATGTTTGGGTCTTTGTTTGTACTACCTTGGGGCCCCGCCGAGGGCCCGAAACCTAAGGTAGGTGGATAATGAGAACTCGCATAAGTCAAAATTCTCTATAGTTGCTCCATCTCTAGCACACTACCAGAGCGCAGATGCATGTTCCTTTGACACCCTACAAGTGGTGGTAGATAACCTCGAAGGTTAACCGCTAACTTTTTTAGGCGTCCGTTTTCACTCGTTTTTTCTATGTTTTCTAATGATCGTATTTTTGATTAAAGTGTGTGATAGCTCAAAACGAGCGTATCACTCAAAGGGTCGCGGTGTGATTTATAGCACAACGTTCGGTCACCTAAAGTTCCGTTGGTCCTCAAAAATGTCAATTTTTAGCTATGTGTGAGGCTAAAATACGTAATTTTAAAGGGCGAGTGAGACTTGAGCCTGAGCGTGAGCTTGGGCTTGGGTCTGGGGATATTCCCCATACCGGTTCTACCTTTAAAAAAATTTATTTTTAATTTTTTAATTTTTGGGATAAGATCGCCGCGGCCGCGATGTGCGCGCGAGCACACACACACCTAACCTACCTACTTACCACTAATACACCTGCTGTTACACACTAACACACTACTACAACAATTCACTGTCTAACAGAACTACTTACTATACTTTACACAGAACTAACATTATGGATCTACAACCTTAATACTAACACCTTATTGCAGAGAAAATACAACACATTACCTTTCAAAACCTTATTAACAAAGAAAACACAGTACCTTTCAATTCCTTATCAACAAAATAATACACAGCAGCAAAACAAACTCCTTCTTCTCAACACACACACCTTCCTTCTCTACCTTTCCTACAATTGAAATTGCACCACAAAGTGTATGGAATTCCCTGGCAGCGACGCCAAAAATGTGCATGTCTGTTGCACGTGTCAATGCAAGGCCGACACACTGTGTGCGAGCCACAAATGGCTCCAAGCACGCAACTAGCCCAAAGTAGTAAGCTCAAAGATGACGATGGTGTGTCACTCAACCGCTCTACGCTTGCTGTTGTGGAGGATTCCTTGCCGCAAAGAAGAGGGAGATGTCGCTACGCCGCGCTCAACCGCCTCACCGGCCGTCGTGCCATCGTCACAATGCTCGATCGCACTCTCTCTCTCTCTCTTTCTCTCTCTCTCTCTCTCTCTCTCTCTCTCTCTCTCTTTCTCTCTCTCTCTCTCTCTCTCTCTCTCTCTCTCTTTCTCTCTCTCTCTCTCTCTCTCTCTCTCTCTCTCTCTCACACACACACACACACACACACACACACACATATACACACACACACACACACACAAGGAGATGATGAAGAAGAAGATGGAGATGGAGCAAGAGCACTCTTCAATTGCACAAATGAGAGAATGAGTGAATTTTAGGTTTAGTTGACTTTTATAGCTCGTCCCATTCACACTTGGACGCCCATGCTTAGCCAAATAATCCCTTGAATTTTCTAGTTAGAGTGCGCCTCTCATCGGCGATCACTCTTACCCTTTTCCTATTGGACCAACAAGCCCGGTACCTGACTCTACCAAATAAATAATACGACGTCCGTCTTAGGTGATAGGAATGTGCGTGAGGGTTAACAGTGCCGGGAGGAGCCTGAGGCAGCCACGGATAAAGCTCAAGAAAGGAAAGGGAAAGGCTCTGCTTCACAAGGGCCATCCAATGAGGAGCCTTTATCACATGAGTCGATTATTTTAGAACAAATCAACAAAGAGAATGAAGAGGAGGTGCAAGTTCTGATCAGCGCAGTGCCTCTGCATGCATAGATACTGCTGCCTGGAAGGTTAGAGGAGGCCTGCATTTTCAACCTCGATCAACAAGTCTTCCTGTGCATGTGCAGTTTCACCAACTCCAAGGCAACGGATGGGGTCGTCAACATTGCTTTGTGGTAATTCTCAAGCTCTTTATAAGTCACGGTTGGTCATTAAATGGCTCACTACCCAGACATGGTTCAATACCAAGCGAGTCAGTGGCTTATGGAATTGGATAGTGATACCACTCGCTCGGTATTGACCCATGTCTCCGCGGCAGTCGTCAAGGTTGTTGTGTTATTTCTCAAGTTTTTCTTTGTAAGTCACGCTTGGTTCATTAGATGGCTCACTACCACTAAGACATGGTTCAATACCAAGCGAGTCATTGGCTTATGAAATTTGATAGCTGCCCAAGTCGATCGGTATTGACTCATGGGTTTGTGGCAGTGACAGCCCGCTGAAATATCTGAAGTCTAATCTCTACCATTGATTCATGCTAGGCACGCTATCTCGCTTCTACCCCCTGAGGTTCAAAACAAAATACATGTAATAGATCCACAGATATCACCTATGCTGCAGAACAACGGAGTTTCCTTTTGGGCTCTGATGGGCTGGTTTAGCAGAGTCAATTTTGATCTATTGTGCTTTCTGGTCACTGCATACAATCAATCGTGAGTTTCTTCTTGCCTTGTAAAAACCATGTTGGATTTAGGATCTTTCTTCTCATCTTTGATGGTTTTGGTGTAGTGATCATTGGAGTTGTTATTTGACATTGAAGATAAGATTGTCTACTATGCAAACTCCAGGCAAAGCATGGTGTTTCATGATCGTGTAAAAACGTAAGGCACATTTGGGTACATTTGGAAGTAGTGTCTCTTTGTAATGTGTTACTGACTCAAGTGGTTACGTATGTAGTGCCGCAAAAAAACTTGTATGCTATGTAGAGCATGTTTTGCTAGAACATGATCTAGGGAATAACATCCGGCACGAGTGGGTAAATGTGCCCACGCAAGTTGATGACTATAGCTCTAGCTAGCAAAATTGTTTGAATGCCTTGTTGCTCCTCGGTCAAATTTTGGATGTACCGAACGTAAGTAATCGTGTTGTTTCATTGTTTGCTGCAACATTTGTATTAAAAGAAGCAACATCTTTACTTACTTTTCTATTATCACGCTCCTACAGGAACTTCAATTACATAACTACACCCCCAACGATGTGCGACATTTTTCTGTAATGGCCATCCAGCATATTATAATCTCGGTAAATAGACGTACAAGAGAGGAAGGGGCAAGAGCTGAGGAGTTCAAACAGGCTCGCGTTAACGAAATGACGCAGCGCTACAATCAGACTGAAGAAGAGGTTTGAAATATACAAGAAGCAATAAATCAATATTATGAGGACGCCACAGAAGTAGAGGAATGGGCACACGTCAACGGCAAGAGCAAGAACAGAGGGAAGTTTCACAAGTGCAAGATGCATGGGAAGCCATGGAAGAGGCCCATGATTTTGAATGACGCAAAAGGATGCCCAAGACCAACGTCCCCAGAGACAGAAGTAGCAGCAACAACTGGGGAGAGGGCAGGGGACCAGTGGTAGCAACAACCGGGGGAGAGGGCAGGGGACCAGTGGCAACAACCGGGGGAGAGAACAGGGGACCAGTGGCACAAATTGGGGGAGAGGACAGGGGAACAGTAGCTGGGAAAGGGATCAATAACTTGTATACATCTTGAAGCTCATTGCGTGCACAAGGTATGTGACCTAGTTTCCGATGGAAGCAATTAAGTGAAGTATATTTGAGAGTGACTCCTTGCACAATGTTGCTTTCTCCTTGCATCTTGGAATCTGAAAAGAAGAAAAAGTTAGATTCTATGTCTTAATGTATTAAAGACAATCAAAATTCATCCATTTAGTAAGCACCTTTCTGTTGTTGAGACTGAATGCATACAATTCTGGCAAAAGTGGAAGTCCTTCACATGTAAGATCTAGCCTGAGCTATGCAAGAGTTGTGCTTGACATTGTCTCCCCATCATAGTAAGTAGGCTGTCTCAAAAGTAGAGCTCCATTGATAAAGGTTTGTTCTCAAGGCTAGACTCTGTATCTTGGTCGAGTGGAATAAGCTACCCACTAAGAAGATGATATCTAAAATAGTAAAACGACACTATGAAATCTTGAGAGCTTATAATGAACTTGCAAATTATGGACTTCTTTTGCAAAATACAGATTTTTCCCTGTGATTGTTTCCTATTCCAATTATCATCTAAAAAGTCTAAACAACTCTCAGACTTGCAAATGAACATTGTCGCGGTAGTTCTTATTTGCTCATTGAATAAGAAATCTACAAACACTTCAAGAGGCATAAATAGTGTGAGCCGAACTATTTTTGTGGCAATTGAATACTTGAGGGACTTTTGTATATCTTGAAACAACTTATTCCTAAAGCTTTCACTAGTTTGCGAAGCTGGCAAAGACCAATCCTTGCTGTCAAAGGATGGAAGTGACAAAGGAGCTACACGACCCCAACCAATGGAAGTTCTTGGTTCCAAATATGACATATCATAAAAGAATGTTCCAATTATCTACAAGTTCCTTGTGTTGTCTTCCTCGGTACATTTGCTCACCAATAAATGCATGGAGAGCATAAAAAATCCCAAGTATGCTCTCAACTGGTTGTCAATCTGTCATATTCGATGGATAAATATCTGAAACATACAAAAGATGATATGCACCACTTAACCTTCGAATATAATCATGCACTAAGTGAGATGCTCAAACTTAACTTACAGTTGGGTCGATGCCGTGGAAAACTTGGAGGAGATGTTTGCAACCTTAAGTCTACATGCTGGAAAGCATGTTGTATGAGGACCTCTTTCACCCGCTTGCTTTGTGTACACACTTTAAACTCTTTAACTTGTCCCTTGAAAGCCTCCATGAAATCATTGTGTTTCCTCCTCCTAGTTTGCAGTAGAACCCAGCTTCTGATAGTTATTCGTGATGGTATCCATGCCTTATCATCTATAGTATAACTGTTAAAAATGCTAACAGAGTCAATGGTAGTGCTAGGCCTTCGAGAAGTAGTCATGGTGTGCACTAGAATACACAGAAAGGTTAGCGCAAATATGAAAAAAGGAAGAAGTTTTGAGAGGGAAGTAGAGCTACTCAAAGTCATATTTGGGCAGTAACATAGATACTAGATAGAGTCTTCAATGAAAGTTCTGAAATTCATTGGTACAGAGTTAGTACGACTTATGGCATTTATGCCTTGAAAGCGTGAAATTAAGCAATTTGATGAACAAAAATAATATTTTCTCCCTTTTTCTAAAAGAGCTTGGCTCCAAAATGTCAATTTTCAACGTAACGTTAGCCTCTTCCTCATTGGTCGAGCGCCAGTCTCTCTCTAGAACTGAAAGGCCCAAAAGTGAGTCCAACTTCTCCTAATGTGGGGCAGGGACCACCACACCCCCCACTAGGTCGGTGGTCCCCTGTCCCCAATCGTACCTAGCTAGGTATGCAGTGCCTCCCTCGCAAAAGCTAATGATGTTGAGGTAAGTCACAATGTGGGAATTATTGTGAGAATTTTCCAAAACTTTTTGTGCATCACAGTGACATCACCCTGTGCTACTTTCGGCATCACATTGCCTTCCGTTCGTTAACCCTGAGTAGCGCTAGTAGCTATCAGCTTGTGCCCCCTTCCTCTACAGGCCTCATTACCCTTGGCTACTCAGTGTTGCCCTTCAACCGGCCTATTGATGTCACCTACCGTCATGATCACCGCCTTATTTTGAAGCGCTCATCACGAATCATGATATGCTAATTGTAAAGCTTCCTCTTGATTAATTGCAAAAAAAAAATCAAGCTCCCTTTCCCACGTCAATCGAGTCTTGGCCCCACTTGTAATCAACTCCAAGCTACTTAGAGTTGTTTGATAGGCTGCCGCTCAAATCCATCCATGGCCATTCGTTCTCAGGTTGCTATAGAAAAGAAATTCACCCTACTTGTTGTATATCCCTCTTATGCCTTGACGGAAAGCCCAATCTTATGCAAGCCCATTATTTTATATTTTATTTTCTAAACATTATCCTAATTGATAAAGCACTTATTAGCTTTGTGCACCTTGTACCACATTCTCCTATGTATGCTTTTCTATTAGGAGATGACATTGTAATCAAGTACCTCTGAGAACTAGACACTACCGTATCTATGAACAGTAAGACCTTTCTCGTGATCACAATCACGTGCATGATGATCGTTCAACCCTTTTTTTTGACATGCCTATCAAGGAATTTGAAGTGTGCACTCACTACTAGATGAGTATCCACCCTTGGAGTTTAGAATAGATTAGCAATTCGAGCTTGGAAAAGGATGACTTATGTGAACTTTTTACTATATTTGAATTTGGCAAGATTACCTTACCAAGAATTGCAAGTAAAATGAGGTTTTAGCATGTAAGTTCCCGTTATAATTTAACTCCTTAGCTCAAAGTGCATAATAGTGTATGGAAATGGGAATTAAAATTTTGCCAGAACAATGTGTGTGTGTGTGTGTGTGTGTGTGTGTGTGTGTGTGTGTGTGTGTGTGTGTGTGTGTGTGTGTGTGTTCCCACCCAAACCCATGCACACTCACTCTATGTGACAGTAGACCCATAGAGTGGGGCCTACTGCCTCATCAAAGAGATGATGTTGTTTGTGTTGGCTTTAATCCCAAGCCAATCATTTGTATTAAGTGATTGAATAATGGTATTCATTATTTTAGGTTTTAGAAACCCATTATGTATAAACTTGTTAATTAATTTAGAAATCTCTTCAAAAGCTGTGAAAGAATCGCTAGAGGGGATAATATTAGGTAGATAATTCCTAAACAAGTATTAATCGCATTCTTGTATAGGCGATTACTTTTTTCTTTAAAAAATTCAATGGTAGTGAATTGAAATTTATCTCTTTTCCAACTGCATCTTGTTGAAAATTCTCCTGTAAATGGTTCTAGTAACAAAAATTCTAATGTTAGATAAGTTTTACTAGTTGTGAAAGGTTCTCCATTTAGTAAAATACTTGTGTCAGCTATTTCTTCTCTTTTAAGTACATCTAATGGATAGATGTCTAAGAGTTGTCCTTTGAAAGAATTATTATTTAAGCTAAGAACATCATCCATATATCTAATTGTATGGATAAATTATGTGAGTTTTTTCTGTGTTTAGAGTTATGTAATTGTCTAATGTACCATTTGTATTCAAAATACACTAAGTAGAAATTGCAAAGTACAAGTGAACAAGAGAAACCCATAGGAATCCCATTTTGTTGTTTAAAACAATTTGTATTGAGCTCTATAAAGCTATTGTTGAGAAGCCAATGGAGGTGAGTTATTAATTTCATTTGATTAAAGTGAAGAGGGGCATTGTGCATATGTTTTTTGACCCATGTTGGTTCCTTTATAAAGGGAAATCGCCAGGTAATGTTTCTTATCCCTATTTTTAAAGGCGAGATCAATCAAGTCTTCTAAAACATAGAGTAAACCATCTTCTAAAACATAGAGTAAACCATTATGTCCAAAAATAGGAATGTTTTTGTAGCATTGTGTAATGTCTGCCGTAAAGACATGTGTAATGTGATATGGGAGGTTTAAAAATAGTTCGTTACTTTTCTTAATTATCCAAAATGGATTGTAATTTATTCCAAGAAACTCGCGAGTGGTGTTTTGTTTTGTTGCACAGTGGAGTTCTAGTTCCATTAGAATTAAATTAAGACACTTGGTCAAGCAATCTGTAATTTTTGTATAGATTCCATTAGAGGCATCTGAGATCCATCTAAATTTATGTTTATGTGCTTTGTAAGTGGTAAAAAGCACAGGTAGTTTTTTGCTATCCGGATTGTAACCTAAATCTTGAAGTTGAGAAAACAGGAGATTCCCGGTATCAATTGGGTTAAGAGTAGAAATGGACTAGTTGTTTGCAAATAATTGTAGTTGTATTTCTAGTCTTGTCTAGTCCCACACTAAAGAATTTTGATGCTAGATTTTTTATATTTGTAAGTATATCTTGAGTATACCAGGTGGTGTCCATACTGATCCACTGTGGGTTCATGTTTACTATTTTGTTTGAAAAAATGTGAAAAAGAAGTTAAGAAAGAGTGTGGATCACTCCTGACCCCAGTTGGAGTTTATTAACCAAGTCGGTTAAACAATTAAGAAGGGCAAAAAAAGCTAAGTGAGGGTTAAGTGGAGGGAGGGGAATATGGTTTAATCCTTTGTTCAGCAAGGTAAGGATCTCATGATCCTTGCAAATGTCTAAGTTTGAGGTAAAAATGTGTGAGCCATATTTATCAAATTGTGAAACAAACTCTGTATGAGTAGAACAATGACAAGTAGGAGTGATGTGTAATCTCAAAAAGTCAATATTGTAAAACCATTTTTTTAGTGGAAATGTGTATTTCCATCCAAATATAACTGAATAACACCTGTCAACCTGTCAAGGAATTATAGACAATGGGTCAATCAAAGCCTATAGACAATAAATATCCAAAGCCAACGTCCCGGTCCACCCACTTGCCTGGGAGGGCCTGGTGTTTAGGGGTGTGTGTAGCTATTTTAATTTTTAATAAATACACACCAAGGAACAAGATGTTAAAAAGATGATTGGCTTTAGATGACTAGGCAAAGATTTGTACAGAAATAACTCAGTCTTTGATTCATAAATGTACAGCATAATAAGAATGAGGTATCATTCCAAATGAGTTCATACAAAGGTATTGAAACTATCCCAGTTGAATCATCAAGTGTTTTCAAAGTCGGACTGTAGCAAGCTAAACCATTTTAAGTCAAGATAGAATTCTCACATGCATCCATATAGTCAAGACAACAGATATGTTGGACTTGGCTACGTATGGTAGGCTTCAAAGAACCTATCAGTTGTTATCCATGTCAAACTTAAAAATTATTAGATAACTATTGTCCTAAATATTAAAGTAACCAAATCACAAGTAATTTCCATATTTTGAGTACTCCTATCAAAATTGTATCAAAGATTTATACCCTGTCAAAGCATCCCTGAGTAAAACCAAAAATATGTAAGCACAACTTCGAAGTGTTTAGAGAAGCTTTGCAATGTAACTATACTCTTACTGTATGGATCAAAGTTGAGCCCTTCAACTAGTAAAAAAACCTACAACACCATATTAGAGAGTTTGAGACTTTAGAGACAATTTGAGAATTACTAATGTCTTGAAGATTTGACCACATGGACAAATCTCAAACTATTTTCCAAGACCAAATCCTTTCACAAGGTAGTGCTTGAAAAGTTCTTCTAAGCCATGCTCTCAAAACTTTGGCTAAGATTTGACCATGTGGTCAAATCTTAGGCTCTTTTTAAAAGTGGGAATTGGGAGATTCAATTACCAGCAGTATTATAACCTTCAAACAAGAAGTAGAGACCAAAATAATTTAGGGTGCAGCCAGGCAAGCTCAACAATCTGTTATTACGAGCCACAAAACCCCAATTTTCCAAAAAAAATCCATAATGGAATTCCTCCAAGGCTCAGCAACAAAATAGTAATATAGCTTTAATTAGGTAGAGCTAGAGAATAATGCTAGAATTAAAAAAGCATGTAGTGGTCTACAAAGCAGGCCAGCATGACAAAATCCAATAAGGTCAGCAAAATAGAAGTGAAAAGATCTTGCTAAGTTAGCATGACATTGATCAAAGCTAGAATCAACTAGCATTATTACTAGACCATATTTAGGCCAGATATCAAGAACTAGAAGTTACTAAGTAATCCAGTAGTCTGTAGGTATGCACATTCATCAGCACTACACATAATATCATAAGGAATTTCCTTTGAAATTAAAGTACTAGCTGAACAATCAGTCCAGAGAAGTACCAGCCAGACATCCCCAAGCAAAATTCAATCTATTCCTTACCCTTATGATTAACACGCCTACAATCATCAGGTGTTTTATCACACATCCCTGTTTATAAGACCAGTACTTGGCATGTGTCAACATCAGCATGAGCTAGGAATCTTTATTCATGAGGCAAGCAAAATTTTAGATTAAAATGACCAGATTAAAGGCAATCAACGAAGAACCAAAAGCCAAATATTAATCCAGTATTCAGCAACATGCTGTATGTCAGATTTTTTGCAAGTCAAGGCCACCAAGCTCCCCATGTTACAACATCATAACCTCCTCAGGTAGCATGTTATGCCAATTCTCAGGTAGAAAAACCAATTTTCCATAAGTTTTCATGATAGGCAACCAAAACTACTACAGAGATTGCATAGATTAGATTAATAAATTCTCAAGCTCAGTAAAGTGAGCAGGATTGGAGTCCAGCAAAACCAGCTATTAGCTTTTTCTAGTAAGGGGACCAGTAGAAATCAGAAAAAATGCTTCTTAGTTTGTGTCCAAGCTTAGATTAGTTATCAACTTTTCTCAAAAAGGTCTCCAACACAAAACAAGGCCAGAGTTTAGCTATAAAAGACCAGTGTTAGGAACTAGTCTCACCATTTTTTTATGCCCAAGTCTTTCCCATTATAGGAATAAAGAGTAGGAATGTAGGATTTTAAGACCAGTACTTGGCATGTGTCAACATCAGCATGAGCTAGGCACCTTTATTCATGAGAGTCAAGCAAAATTTATGATTAAAAGGACCAGATTAAAGGCAATCATCCAGGAACCAAAAGCCAAACATTAATCCAGTATTCAACAACTTGTTGTATGTCAAGTCTTTTTGCAAGCCAAGGCCACCAGGCTCCCCCATGTTATAATCATCATAACCTACTTAGCATGTTAAGCCAATTCTCAGGTAGTAGGTCCAATTTTCCATAAGTATCCATGATAGGCAACCAAAACTGAGATAATGCACCCAACAGGGACAGAGATTTTCAATGCACTTAGCACCCAACAAGGACAGAGATTTTCAAAAAAACTAAGATTATGAGTGAAATGTAGAACCTGTGAAGTAGAAGCAATCCAAAAAAATCTCTAGAGTGCCCCAGGAAAGCCAAGCACATTTCCAATGTTTTCTTACTCTCCTTTTCCCCATTTTTAAAAGTATCATACAACCAAGTCGACCATATTTGGGTTTTTGTTGGGGATAGTAAAGCAGAACCCGTTGCCTATATCCTAAATAATAATCGCTTTTCCTGTATACTAAAAGGCAAAAGGCAGAAAAATGCCAAGTCTAAGTGAAGGGAGAAGAGCCCCTCACATTTATATAGAGTCAGTGGAAGGGTATGTGGCAGCAAAGAAGCACGTCTGCCTAAAATATGACAGGTATGGCCATTCCATGCAGGCTCACCACTACGAGCAATCCCATCAAGATTGTGTGCAACGCTAAAGAGGAGGGGTTATCATGCAAAGGATGAGCTACATGCCGCGCCAAGCCACCAACATCATCAGAAAGGGAAGCTTCAGTCATGAATCCTCTTGAGTGAAAAGGGTGGAAGAAATTTGTGGCTACAGATATCAAAAAAATCTCGCATCGGTTTATGCCAGGAAGAGCCAAAATGGGAAGGGGGTTAACCATTTCTTTTCTAAGGGTTCAATCCACAAGGGATTGCTCCCACTGAGATTAGCTTTTAGTGGTACTCATTCAACCATGCTAACCAAGATAGCATAGTAATCCGGTAACAAGGAATCAAATCTCAATTCAGTGATTTCATACTCAAGGTGGACAATTTTATGCTAAGAGTAGGCTACTTGTAATCATGTAGCAATAGTGTCAAAGGCTTAGTCAACTGCCATAAGTGTATGAGTATGTGTGTGTTGGGTAAAGTATTGGCTACATACATAGTTTGGGTAGCAATATCAATAGGTTGAGTGAGTGTAACTAGAAATATCTATCATGGTCAGATGTTGTGACCAAGTGTGTGTGTGTGTGTGTGTGTGTGTAAGAGAGAGAGAGAGAGAGAGAGAGAGAGAGAGAGAGAGAGAGAGAAGAAGAAGAAGAAGAAGAAGAAGAGGAAGAGAAGATGACTTCTACGATCATAGGAACACCTGTTAATTTATCTATTGTAATCTCTTGATTATCATAATCAACCCTTCCACTATTACTCTCACAATCTCTCACAATGAAAGACCCGTGTCTTCTTGGAATACTCACAAATTACCTTGACAACATGTTGTGGTGTGTGTGTGTGTGTGTGTGTGTGTGTGTGTGTGTGTGTGTGTGTGTGTGTGTGTGTGTGAGAGAGAGAGAGAGAGAGAGAGAGAGAGAGAGAGAGAGAAGAAGAAGAAGAAGAACAACAAGAAGAAGATGACTTCTACCATCATAGGAACGATCCAAGTGACCTCAAACATCTATCTAACGAGTCTTGAACTCAAGACATATTGTTCAAGAGGAAACTCGAATAACCAATCCACCACACTTGAGTGTGTGTGTGTGTGTGTGTGTGTGTGTGTGTGTGTGTGCGTGCGCGCGCGCGCGCGCGTGTGTGTGTGTGTGTGTGTGTGTGTGTGTGTGTGTGTGTGTGTGTGTGTGTGTGTGTGTTTGGTTATGTTTGAACATCCCCTCATAAATGGACTATACTTCAACAATTGTATTAAATAAGTCAGTAAATAAAAACACATTACATTATTAAAAAAAAGGTGTTTAAACCATTTTTGTACAAACACATGTTCGAATTGTATTAGATACAATAGACTACAATTTGTATCAACTACCAATCCTATTGACTTCAACCTTTGACTTTTTGTTTTATCTTTACAATACGTTATATCCAATATCACTACGTTATGTGAGAGATGTGTATGTGTTCATCCTTCGGGAAGAGCCTCCACTATTCCTACTAGTGAAAGAATCAATTGCTATTTGCATCCATACAAAAACATTTTATTAGAATTGGTTACGTTTATGCATAATGTATGTGTCGACATTGGAACCATTTGTTATCAACACCACAACACTAGACTAAACCTATAGCCTACCTTAAGGACTATCAATTAGTGAAACATGAAGTACTATAATGCATGTGGATTCAACCAATTCTCCAAAGAAAATAACCAGGTGTTTGCAATCAAATACGATGATATGCAATAGAAGTATAGAGAAATATATGAAAGCCTATCAAAATTGAGCTACTATTTGTCAAATAACATGAGTATTTTTAAAAAGAACCATCCTTCTTGATATCCTCTGCAAAGAGTTTGTGACAACCTTGTGTTGGGTATGCAAGCCCGAGTTTCACTGGCATCTGTCTGTGGGAACACCCTCATAGTGCATTCAGATGTAGGCCACCGGTTCAGTTGCAAGTCAAGTCTTGCATGACACACTTTTTCTTTATATACAATGTGAGGCTTTTACATTAAAACACAATATGAACAGTAGCGTGAGTTTTTTCTTTGCAAATTTGTACCAAGCGCTCTCTTTCTCTTTTGCTCTCTCTGCACCATATCACTTGTCCATGTGTCCATAGCAAAAGCACCCAACACATGGTATCAGAGCTTTGGCTCAAACCTCGGTGCTCGACAAGCAACGCGTGGGACGGGCCACTTTGCAGAAGGGGGAACCATCATGACGACCTGCAGCAAATCATCCATAGTCCACATCATGTTGTTCGCCTTGGCCTAAGCAGCAAATCTCGACACCTTATCATCTGCTCATTCGGTCTCTAAAGCACGCTACAATCAGACGAAGCCATCCCGCGCTATTTCGGCCATTGCAGAAAGCTGCAAGTTTAATCTGTTTTTGTTTAATTTACTCAGTAAAAGGATTTTTTTTTGTTAATCTCCTCTTGGCCCTCATTCACACCTCGCAAGAGCTGCCACATCTTTCGATGCTCGGTCGTAACAGATAGACAAGGTTTTGTAGGTAGATTTTTTATGGAGGATCAATTCAGCTTTATTGTGGATGCAATTTCTGTAGGTTTTCAACCTCCTATCGGACAACAAACAAAAATATAATCACCAGTTTGGTACTCAAGAGCTTATTGATTTGGTTGTGCACAGATCCAGTGATATGCTCAAAAACAATTCGAAATTCTATTAACCGCCCACGATCATTATTTGCAAGCATAGCAAACAGGACCAAGCTATCACTGACATATCGAATATGGCTTCAAAGGTGGATAAATTCAACGGAACCGGTTTCCACACTTGGCAAATCAAAGTTAAAGGCTATTTGATGCGGAAAAACCTATGGAACGTGGTCAAGCCTCTCGCAACCGACGAATCTGGCACATCTGCTGCAGTTATAAAGGCATTATCTACTGAGCTACAGAGGAAAGACGAATAAGATTTTGGTATCATTCTAACTTCCTTAGAAGACGACTTTATTCATTATTTGGACGATGTTGATTTTTCAAGTGCTGCCTCGATAGAATATAGAAGCTTTTCGGTGCCAAAGCTAAGTATTCCAAAATGAGTTTAAAAATGGAATTATATTCTATTCGCATGTGTGAAGATGAAAATATTGCAGCTTTAGCTAATAGACTAAAGAGCATCAAAACACAGCTGGTTTATGTTGAAGCCCGTGCCACATGAAGACCTTATAGCCATTTTTCAGAATAGTCTCCCTGCAGAATTTCGTCAAATTGTCACTATTTTGAAGGAGAAGAATCCTCTGCCTTCTTTGGATAGTATTGTTAACTCCTTACAGGAAGAAGAGAAACAAGTACCACGAATCAGCTCTTTCGTACCAACTGCATATGTAGCCCGTGGTTGCACTTCAATTGCCAATTCTACCAAGTCTACTACCAGCACTAGATCTTGTGCTATATATGGACGCAACAATCATCAAACCAAGGATTTTTTTAGCAAAAATCCTTGCACCCATTGTGGAAAGACTAATCATCCGTTGGACAAATGCTTTAAGAAGAACAAGCGACATATCAATATAGTTGAAGGTGATGAAGACGATGCAGCACCAATGCTTTTCATATAAAGTGATGTCCTGTAGTTTGTTTTGAGTCTTTCTTTATGTTTCTGTTATGTCAGTTATTTTTTCAATAATTGTATGGGTTATAGAGACTGCCATAAAATAAAATGGTAAGACCACCCTTTGTTGTTTGGTCAAGTTCTGGTATGTCTCACTTTGATGGTTGTTTGAGGGAAGTACACACACACCCCTATGCTATAGTCAAGGGGGGGACTTCTACTCATGGTTCCAAGTGAATGAACTCTGCCATGGTCTGCCTGTCTCGAGTCCATTGTCAGTGGTTTGGGCTTGGGGGGGGGGGGGGGGTTGTTGGGTAAGCAAGCCCAAGTTTCAGTGGCATCTGTCTCTGGGAACACCCTCATAGTGCATTCAGTTGTAGGCCACCGGTTCAGTTGCAAGTCAAGTCTTGCATGACACACTTTTTCTTTATATACAATGTAAGCTTTTACACTAAAACACAATATAAACAGTAGCGTGAGTTTTTTCTTTGCAAAGATGTACCGAGCGCTCTCTTTCTCTCTCGCTCTCTCTGCACCATATCACCTCGCCATGTCTCCATATCAAAAGCACCCAACATCTTGATGTCTATGTTTATATAGAGGAGTTTCAAGACATAGTTGACCTAGAACATTGTATTTATGCATATATCAAACAACAAGCTCTTTAGATAGTATCTTTTAAAAAAATGTTATCCTTCCAATTGGAGCTCCTTTCTCTTTAGAGAGACTGATGTTTTCCATCTAAGAAATGATTTCTAAATGAACTAAGGAACCATACAATTAATCTTAATCAAAATTGTGTAGCATTTTATCTATAATGTGGACATTTTTTCAAAAAATATAGCCCATGACATCGCTCTAAAGACCCCTTGATAGGAGGATTAAGGCCTTTCAAGCACAAAACAAGTATTCTATGTAAAAAAATTCCACCGCATGATGTATCAAACATCAAGTTCCTTCCAATGTCTCCCATCAAACAATGTTTTGTGTATGGAGAATAAGAAATTAATATATGACAGAAGCTGTCAACACTATATTAAGTTGATGTATTAAATACTTTACTGTCATAAGAAGACCAAATTGCAATCTTATTTGCTAGTGATTGCTACTATACCTTATGTCACCTCACTATATGTCTTGTCATTATGCATAGACTACCATATTAGGGACCTGTCATTGAGACACACACTCTTATATTAAGGGAAACCCTTATTAAATTCAAGAAAAAATGCACTAAACTGCATGCAAGTTATGCTAATTTAAATCAAACATCATATGTAATGTGGAATCAGCTTCTATAATTGCTAATTCCTTAAAATCCTCCATGAGAGGCTCATAGCAAAAAAAACTTAATGATAATCAAGATGTTATATCCATTCCATATCAAATTTAACAATCAAAATTGAGTATGATACCTATATTATATTGTCATAACATAAATAGCCACTTTGGGAGGCAATGATATTCTATTTTGTATCTCATCATTTAGAAGAGCTTGAAGCAAGGCAAAGCTTACAATTCTGAGTCCAATATTGTTCAAACCTTCAATGGTAGCTTAGACCTATGTCTAGGGATTTTGGGAGGAATTTTTAAGTTTATTTGTTTGTACTCACAAACGATAGTGTATTATCTAATAGATACATAAGGAAGGAAGAACTCAATAAATATCACCATGCTTGGCATTACTTATAATTCTCATCTATTCTAGATGAGTGGTTAAATATTTCAATCGAATACAAATTGTGAAATCCATAATGCTCTTTGGAAAGGGGTGGATTTTGTTATCAGGAAATTAATCAAAATTTTACATTTTTAGAATCAATTGTGATAAAGCGTGCAATAGAATGGCCTAGCACTTTATTGGTTTATCCCAAAAAAACGGGATGGGAGCCTAGGTTCATATGCTTCATTAAAACACTTTTTGCAAATTCCAAGTCACAAGTGTAGTCAATATGTGGTTCACCTTAGTCGTGCTACTGCTACTAGGTAAGAACATCTCATCTTCTAGTAAGTTGGAGATGTCCTTCTTGCTACATACCAATGAAGGCACATCCCAACAGTTTTGAAAATTTTTGTAGTAGATCACTTAAGTACAAGATCCAAAGCCAACCATAACCATGTTTGTAAATAAATAAAAACCATTTCCAATGTGATGAAGTTGCAAAGAAGAAGAAGAAGAAGAAGAAGAAGAAGAGAAGCAAGGGGCAATTATAAAAACTTACATTAAGTGTGTGCACCCAAATGGTTGTAAATCTCTCATCTTGAGAAATACTACGAAGGGCGTTCGACTTGAGGGCCAAATCTTCCTTGAGGGGAACTACATCTCTCTCAGGTCATCCACAAACTCCAATTGTCATCTTTTTCATTCATTTAAAATGATCCTTCCTACGATGGATCTATTGGGAATGAAGTTTAGCATTTTTCCCTCCCCTTATGATGACATGATATGAGCCTTCACATGAGCTCACATGATGTAAATGAGTATTTATAGCTCCCATGATGACTCCATGAAGCCAAATTCTTAGGAGATACTTTTGAATGTTCATTTACATAATTTAAGGTGTATTGGAGATGTGCTACACACTTATACTATCTATGAGATGCCTAGCTCGGGGCTTTAATAAAGAGAGGCCCCCTTGTGCTCTCTTCATCTAATTCAAGAATCAAAAAGTTTAGTTTCCATTTATATTATCTTGTTATGTGTGATTATGTTGTCTTAATCACGAACGGTACTTCGCTTTTCTCTCTTTAATCTATCAAGTGGTATCAAAGCTACAAAAAAGTTATTATTTTGCTAACCCATTAAGGACCCACTTAAACTAGTATTATAATCCTTCTTTCTAATAGTTAGATGATCAGTTAAGTGTGCTTATGTTCTTGGGGTTTAGGCCCGGGGTTTAGGCCCGGGGTTTAGGCCCTTGAGCCACAATTCACATTGGCTAATTGGATATTGTTTAGGTAGTGGATTGATTCTCTAATCACTCCGTACACTTAGTTCTTCAATTTTGCCATTATCAAACAAGCCCCTTTTAATTACCTAGCCATATACACATTGTTATCCTTTGGGTTTATTTCTCAACAAATTTCATTGATTGATTGTGGTAATGGTTGATAGTGTGATTGCAATCATTGGCATTGGATTTCTTGCATTGCATCCAATGTCAAATTAACCTATAACACCATATTCTTGAATTTGGGAAATTTTCAATTCCCACTTTCAAAAAGAGCTTAAGATTATACCACATGGTTGAATCTTAGCCAAAGTTTTGAGAGCATGGCTTGGAATATCTTTTTAAGTACTACCTTGTGAAAGGATTTGGCGTTTAAAAAAACTTGAAATTTGTCCATATGGCCAAATCTTCAAGACATTGGTGATTTCCAAATTGACTCTAAAGTAACAAACTCTCTAATATGGTGTTCTATTTTCAACACTTTAAAAATTATCTTTCTTGATCTATGCCTACAATCAATTGTGTGCGCCTTTGCCTTTAGCTTCCAATTGATCCCTCCCAAGCTCCATTTGCACCTCATTTGATAGCTTCATTAGCCCTCTATAATCTCACTTTGAAAGTGTGTGTAAGCCCCTTCAAGGTTTTACATAAAATACTAAAAAAAGAGTTTCCTATCACATAAACCCACAAGGGGTCAAGTGGTTAGGTTGAATATTCTACTTTGGCAAGGTAAGTCATGGGATCGAGGATTCGAGTTTTTTGGAAAGGTAAGTTGAATGGACTTAAAATTGAACCTCAATTGAGTTGATAATCTCTAGCAAGACCACTAGCATAAGTATCCATTAGTATAATTTTTTGAAGTAAGGTTTCCATCCGAACATGGACTTCAATCGGGCCTATTCAAAATGTTAGGTTCAAAGGCTGCCTCTCCTGCAAGCATTCGGCAAAATCCTTGGTGCTTTACTACCAAGGAATCTTTCCTGCTCCTTTTGCGGTGCCATCCATTGTACAAGGGTACACTCCCACTATGCACACAATGTTATGCTCATTTTTGGGTAGTTCCCGTAGAGGAAGAATTGGAGTCATATCCAATCAAGAAGTCTGTTCCCACAGGAAAGAAAGCCACACACACCCATTGACTTCAAGGAAAAATTTTCCAAAGGGTATTATCTTCACTATTTATATACCAGAATCAAATCAAATGTTCACACCCAAGTTTTGTGATGACATGAATTGCGTGCCAATAGTAAGAGGATTAAATATTACCATCATGATGTCGACAAGATGTTCCTCATTAGCAATTTCATTGAGCACCTCTTATGATGTGTAAGACATGTTACCCATGACAAGTTTAAGGGGAGGAACTAATGAAAATCAAATAAACCAAACAAAGAATGAAGACAACACCAACAACAAGCAAAAAAGACAAGAAGAAGACCAAAGTGGACATTCAACCAACCAAAGAGTAGCTATGAACTTTTGAGGACCACATTGTAATTTCCCTCCATCTCGCTGAGTTGTACCATTTTAGAGCCTTGAAAAGCTTGATTTTTCATTAGTTTGAGGGGAGGTCTTATGCATATGAGTTGTTAGGGCCTATGATAATGATCCATCCTATGATAATGATCCATTAGACACCTATGAGCATGAACCATTTGGACACCTATTAATATGAGCCGCCTTGACATATGAGTTTCTCTTTTCATTATTCATAGTTTAAACCCCAAGGGAAGGATTGTTGAAAATGGACAGACAAAGATGAACAAGTAACCATCCAAACAATAGCTATGATGTTTTGGGGAGCACACTATGATTCTCCTCAGCTCACTCAATTGTACCATTTAAGAGATAGTCTAAGAAATCTTGGTGTGTCATTAGTTTGAGGAAAGGTATTACATGTATCAATCATTAAGGCATCCAATGATTATGAGCCATTTAGGCACCTATGAGGTTGAGACATTTAGACACCTATGAGTTGTTGTTTTCATTGTCATGTTATGTGTGATTACGTTGTCAGTCATGAATAGTACTTTGTCTTTTCCTCTTTAACCTAACAGGATCAACGAGAATCTTCCAAGGATCAACGAGAATCTTCCAAGCAAACTCACTGGCAAGTGCTCTACCAACACAATAAAGACTATAAAAAGATGACAATTCAATTTGTTAAATGCAATTGGGAGAGGTCAAAATTGGCCCTCCTAAAGAACTTTAACCTTCGATGGATCAATGGGAGTTTACCATGTACAGCTTGCAAGACAGAGCTCCACTTCTTGCAACCAATTCTTTTTCACCTATGGCACATGAAATTTAATTCGAGAGGGATGCAGTTCCTTCTCATCCAAATTTTGAATGGGATGAAGCCCTTCAAGTGAAGAGGCTCAGAATAAAACAAACCTACTCTTCCCAAGGCTTGCTCTCAACCTCGGGTGGAGCTACTCCTATGGTTTTCAAGGAAAAAGGGGGGATAAGATTTGCCTGAGCTGTAAACAAAATAGGTAGACGTCTTACATCTCGACACAGTCGAGGGGAGGGGGGCTGCAGATCGTGGCCCTCCATCTATAGGAGATTAAAAGCCGTAACTTCCTACCTAAAGCCGCTCGATGATTGACACATCAGCAGATGGAACACGCTCTTTTCAAAGGCCAATCATTGGCGCACACACCAACACCGCATTACGTGGAAGGTCAATGTCAACTTCCGGAATCTGCCTGCAGTCATCGCGTAATCTGCCTGGGGTCGCTTCCTCTGCCCGTAATGCTCACACAAATTGCTATCGCTGGCCCCCCTCCCCTTGGACTTTGACGGCCGGGAATGGTCGTTCAGTGACCATTCCCAGTTTAAATCAGGCTCCCGGCCTCCGCCGGTCGCCTTGATTAGAACAAGGAATGCTCACTGAACAACCATTCCCTACACCTTCTATATCTAGGCAAGCGTCATGGAAGCACTTGCATCAATCTTATAAGGTTGGCTTACCTCAGCTCCCTCAAGGATGGCTGCTACCGAAACTAATTAGCAAGAGGATAAATAGAGAATTCCGTTTGATGGATCATGGTGAAACATTTTGCATGGAACTCAACAAACAAAGTCCTAACACTTCAAGAAAAGCTCAAGTATGTTGGCATTGCCTGTCTATGTTTGCACAAGAAATTTTGGACTTTTTATTGTCCTTTCTGTGCATTTGTGAGGTATTGCAATGTGGAAATTAGACATATTGCTTTGCCCCTCCTGCTCCGGTAGCAATGTGCAACTGGAAGGTCAATGAAATGTTGGAGGCCTATGCCGCCAAGCTAGCTGATGACATCAAGGGTACAAATCCACTTTGACCAGTGCTTTGCAAGGATAGAAAAAAGTTGTACAAACTTCCGTGGGCATGTAAATCGTTATTAGGGTGAACACTTCCCCAAAGGAATTGGTACCAAGTAGCAAATACCCTATCTCAAACAATCTTTGAAAGTGCATTTTTTTTCATGCTGCTTATCTCATTCCTATCTTACGTCATCACCACATGATAAGTAGAAGGTTGGGGTTCCCAACTTGGTTGAAATAAAAACCTACCCAAGATACTTTCTTTGATTACAATCTTCAGATTTGGTTCCTTACTAATGCTGCAGGACCCACCGGAAGCAAGGGATTAGTATACAAAGCTGGGCATCATCAAATAGGCCCGGCAGCCCATAAGCGAGCTGCATATATGCGCCATCCAGCCACTAAATCCCATAAAGATTGATGGGGAGCATGACCATGTCATTACAATATATGTGATACATGTGCATTGATCTCTCAAAGTAAGCTCCCCGTCTGCCAAAGGGGGGAATAAACTATATGGACAGAGAACATCTCTACACGTATTGGACAAGAAAGTTAGCTGAGGCAGATATATTGAGGGTCGAATGTTGCAGTCTGCACAATGCACTGTCAAAAGCCAGGAAATGGGTATTTGGCATATGGAAAACATCCACATCAGACCAAGAATTGCGCACTGCAATAAAATTAGATGACTGTCTTGCTCATGTTATGGGCTGGCTACTTCCCTCTCACTCTGCCTATGACCATCTAGAATGCACCCATGACTGACATCAGCAAACTCTACCATTCTCTGCAATACAATCAGGAGAGGAATGGTTATCTAATTCACTGCATCCTTGCTCATCATCTGCTTCTCCCTCCTCATCAGAAGCATCGTGAATTCCTCCAGTATTATCAGCAAGAAAAGCACTTCGCTTCACAAACTGACCTCGCACTCTCGGCCTTTGCTCCGCCAGCTTTTTCCTACTTGCATATCGTATTTTCTTCTCAAAGCACCTTCCCTTTCGCTTCAATCGAAACTTGCTGAGGGCTGCTTCTCTCCTCTCAGCCTGAATCAACTTGCCGCCAACCATGGGCGGGGGGGGTGATATCAATGCTGGCCATGTTGAAAAGTTTACAACAGGCACTGCCAAATGCGCTACAGGGTAATAAGAAAAAACATTTGGAATAGGCTGTACATTAGCCATCCCAGATTCATGCCCATACGGAGGAGGCTGCTGCACGAGTGATGGGTTTAAGGCTATATTATATCCTTGTGATTTCGCTTCTCGTGTGTCAGATGTCACACTTTGGTGCATACTTATCGACGGAGATCCCATAAACGCATAGCATGGCTGAAAGCCTTGAGCATGTGCTGCAGACGCCTGTCCTGCATGAAATATCCTCTCATCACTCGTAATGCACTGCGTAGGGACTTGTTCCATGGGAACTTGGCCGCATAATTGGCTCTCCCCATCCCCTGGCCTTGTTTTGTCTGCTTCTGAAGCATCTTTGAAGCTGCTGAAAGAAGCATCAGCGAGCACTCCACCCAAGGACTCTTGATTTCCATGAGTGATGCATTCTCTCGAATATCTTGTCCTTTTAGATGGTGAGCTGCTTGGAGAACATGCATTTGTACCCGATTGTTCATCGGGTTGCAGGCTACAAGTTCTCAAATAAGCAGAAAAGGCTGAGGGATGCGCAATTCTTTCACCAGAGGGAGAAGAGTGCAAAGGCAATGATCCTGCAAATTCATATGACAACCCTGTCAAACAAAAAGGTGGTAACTTGCAAAGATAGTGCTGCATTTCAACAGCTGAAAACTTGCAAAAGAACAGAATAAACAACCAGGCCGAATTTACTTACCACCATGTGCATGCTCAGACAACTTGTCGGCAGAATAATTAAGAGACAATCTTAATGACAATTCCAGCTGGGGCGACGCATCTTCCTGTAAAGAAAACAAAGTCACATGGCTGTGGAGTAAAGAGAAAGTAAATGCACTAGAATGTCACACTCAGCGGAAATAGGCATTACCCTATGTACTGTATGCTGCACATCCGTAGGGAAAGTCGGGGGTTCTGCATTTTGGTAGCCAGACAGTAAGTCGACAGTTTTTCCTGGCCTTTGCAAACTTATAGAGGCATTTTTGTCTGTAATGCCCACATGCTTGTCAGGAAGCCCCATCTGCACAGACAAGCATGACCAAATTTCAGTGCAGGACAAAGAGAATTCACAACCTGCTAAACAAACTATCCACCAGCCTGATGTCTTCTGCCTATGCTAATATCTACTACTAATTAAATGACTACCGGTAAAGGCGTGAATGGTCATAATTATCTCAGAAAAAATGTTCTACCGATCGTCTTTTTCTCCACATGTGGGTCCACAGATTCATCACTTCGTTAAGACGTAAGGGCTTCACAAGATAATCCACAGCTCCTAAGCGCAAGCACTTGGCTACCACAGCCATCTCATCGTGCTGGGACATTACTGAAACAGTAAGAAGACAAAAACATAAGATTATAGTTTAGGACAGCAGAAAACTATCGCAAGCCATCTAATCATGCTCAGACATGAACATGAAGTTGACAAGGGCAACCAGAAGCTTCCAAAACAAAAGGAAGGCAAGTACCTCCAAAATTTCTAGCAGCAGCATTACCACCAATTGATGATGAGAGTCCTGAATCTAAACAATCCCTTTAAGCCTCTGATTCATGGGCCAAAACACCTCAGGCACAAGCATGCCAGTACTGCATTTGATGTGAGACATGTATGCCTTCCCCTACACACTCGCTCAATTGTGGTATTGTTTGCACTAGTACACCCAGGGCTTGAAGCCAAAAATCCCCCACACTAAGAGAGTTATCTAACCCAATACAGCAAAGGTTAGTCATTGTGGTCGCTCTTGCAACCATGGCCTGGGCTGGTGGCAGCTGTCAGGCCAGGTCTTACCAGTCACTAATTGCCAAATGAACATGGCTCAGCACATAACACTGCCTAAAAGCTATCAGTTGAACACCTGCACCTCTAGACAATTCCCTCATGCTAGTTAACTATGAGATATAATTTAAGCAAAACTCTGCTTTTGTTTCAGCTTCTACATTGGACAGAAAGGCAAATGGATAGAAATTTTGAAAGAAGAAGTGATTTTGAATAAAACAAGAATTGCCCCTACTCACCAACGACAGCAATATGGCCAAGATTCTCCTGTCGAAAAATGTGGTTGAGCATCTTGAAACTTTTCTCCTGAGGAAGCTCTACATCGGTTAGAACTATATCCACATGTGACTCCTCTGACTTAAGAACATCAACCACCTGGCGCGCACTCTTCACTGTAGTGACTGCATGGCACACAAACACATCAATAACAGATAGTGGAGATTCATAAAATGGAAACAGACCTCACAGAAACACCCAACCACACTCAAACAATAAATCATGCAAGTACTCCAAAAGAACCACCACATGCGCCCTTGCCAAAACATCAGACGCTACGCTCAGACTAATTAAAAATTTATACAGAACTCATAAATGTGAAAATAAAGCAAAGATATGTGAATAAGCCATAAACCTCTCTATGAAAATTGTTTTCAAAAAATTGCACACATCACTAAGTAGCTTCGTTTGTCCTCCTACAGAATATTTCACCCATAGATTATCGAACAAGGCAGACGATGGATGATTGGACAGATATAACAGAAAATCATTTACTTGCCAAATATGGAAGACAGTATAAACAATTATAGAAAAATATATTGGTAGAGCAAAACTTAGACAGCCATAGAAAAGTTATGTCTTGTGCCTGCATTAACCTAGCATGTTTCAATGACAAGCTGTCCAATTGCATCAAGGGCATAAACATAGTTACATCCAATCCACACTCCTTTCTATTTGATAAAGAATCAGTGAATCACCTTTGTAGGAGCACTTCTGAAGAAGAGACAATGTTTCTGAGCCTGATGAAGGATCATGGTCGCAAAAGAGAATATGAACACCCGTGAAATCCATAAGATAAGAAGGAAGAGTCCGTAAATTCAGTGCTGAGAAATGCCTCGGTTAAACTTTCACAACATGAGGCAGCAAAGCTCAACCAGAGTCCGCATTCGACTGGCTACACTCAACACATTGAGTCTTGCCCAAGCATTCGTGTAAATACGATCCAGAGTCAACCAATACAGCTTGACCGAGCTCTACGAGCAGATGACTGGAAAGGCTGAAAATGCTTGACCTGCTAGGAAGAAAAGAGCCTGAAAACGGCAAGGAATGGGGGATGAAGCTTGATACGACGATCTTTTCGCTGTGAGACTCCAGCCCGGCCGCACCAGAAACGCAAAGGGAAACTGCTATGGCGATCCCGGGCAACCGAGAGTAGTATTCGCCTCAACTTGGAAGATAGTAAAAAAACCTGGCTATGGCGGTCGCAACTGCACAGGAGGGCCGAAAAAGAACCTTAGAACTTTCCGACCATGGCAAAATCTCTCTTTCTACACTCTTCAAAGGAACTCGATAAAATATCAGCCTCAGAGTTCGGCTAGGCCTGAGCTGAAAAAGTGCCTGCCCATGCCACTCGCATTCCCGCCACGTGTCAACTGGCCTATCACTACTCCATACTTTCCAGCCTTTCAAAAGATCTTGTGCCTCCGCGGTCCACCACCGGCTACTACCGGTCGTAGGACTCCTAGAAGCCGTCCAAAATATCTCCCCTCAAAAATATCATGTAAGATTTTTGCTGGACCTTTTTGTCCCTTACATTTTTCCACCCAAAAAAAGTGCACTTTTGATGATTTTTTGCAACGGGCCATCGGCAACACCTTGCAACGGCAATTCTATATCCACCAACTTTTGAGAATCCCACAAGGCCTTTTTGGTGGGGGTCGTTTTTGGGGTGGGTGTGTGTGTGTGTTGGTTACCAAAAAAAAAAAGTGTGTGTGTGTTGGGGGCTCGTCACTATCTCACATGGGTCCAGCCAAGAGGGATCTGGGGTCCAAATTTGGGCGTGCAGAATGGCTTTGATTTCAGTCATCTCATCATGCGGTGAACTCAGGGTAAACTAGGAGTGAACTAGAGGCAAAAATGGCGCCCCAAGTTCACGCTTAGTTCACTCGTCTCGTGGGGTGTGGGTCGAACCCAAGACCTCTCAGCAGCCACAGGAATGCCCTACCATCACATTAACGCGTGTCGCTACCCATGTTGGCATGGCACATGATCACTCCCTAGTTTACCTGTCCCTAGTTCACTGCTAGTTTGTTGCATGATCCGACGGTTGAGATTAAAGCCGCCTCGCCCCCCAAATTTGGATCCTAGATCCCCTTTGATCCATATGGCCGTGCCATATAGTGATTTTTTTGTTGTTGGGGGGGGGGGGGGGGGGGGGAGACAGAGAATGAACAAAGGAAGAGTTATTAGCAACCTCTTATAAATTTCGTATGAATCATCAATCTAATTTAGTCCATCGAATAGAATACATCTCGTTACAGATAGAACCCAAGTGCCTACACATTAGCGACAAGTTAACCTCCTTTCCAAGAACAGTAAGGTTAGAGCTAGGTCGTGTTGTGTGCTAGCTAGGGTAAGAGGTGGAAGGGAGAAACCGATTTGCACTTTTGGGGTAAAAGGAGTTTTTAGCCAAAAAGGATATCTAAGTTCTTCTAATTCCAT
This sequence comes from Adiantum capillus-veneris, assembly GCF_014529385.1. Classification (NCBI taxonomy): domain Eukaryota; kingdom Viridiplantae; phylum Streptophyta; class Polypodiopsida; order Polypodiales; family Pteridaceae; genus Adiantum; species Adiantum capillus-veneris. The sequence goes on from NC_140931.1 coordinate 61,973,479, forward strand.
TGGGCAAGCATTGCAAACAAACACATTGCATTCCTCTTCTTCAAGTGTTATTGTGGTGATTGTAGATCTTCGAGAAAGCCACAAACCAACCTTTTCCCCACTAGCCCTGCTAGCATAGAGCACAATCCGGCTCTTAGTAGTAGGAGTACGAGTGGAGCCATGACTGAAATTCTAAGGGTCACGAGGAGTTCAAGGTAGATTGTCGGACTTTCGTGAACACAAAGCAACCATGGGCACACTCCCATGGACATTGGAAGGACTTTTAGAACCCTCTTCTTTTCCTAATTGTTTAAAAAGACATAATTTTAAGCTCATCAAACACCTTCGCTATGTTTTGCTAAATTATAACATTCCAATATTAATTTACATGGACTTCCCTTGTTGACGTGTCACCTATCAAGGATTGCAAGGGACCATGGCCACGTTGATTGCAATCTTTTATCCTCCACTTGCATCTTCAACAACTCCCTTTCCTTTTTCTTAAGCACTTTCCAAGTGTCAAGCGCCTAAGGCTTTCCTTTGTCTGCCGACCCTCAACACTCTTAAACTTGTCCACGCGATCCTTACAACTGTCCCCATGCCCGTCAGCACGAAGGTGTGTTCTCACCATGGTCCCTTTGCTTGAGCATGCGTGCTTGTGTGTGTGTGTGTGTGTGTGTGTGTGTGTGTGTGAGAGAGAGAGAGAGAGAGAGAGAAAACTATTGCAACCTTCTTCTATTGAATGCCTCACTAAGTTCGACTACCTCTTTAGTGACGACAATCAAGCCATTGGTATCTCAATATAGGTATGTACTATCTATTTGATCCTATCCTATAATGGCAATCCTTTTTTAGGCACGCCACATGCCACTAACAGAAATCATCGAGTTTTTTCAATGTTGTCGTGTTGTGGTATGTGCATAATGTGAAACTAAAATATATACCTCACTCTTAATGCTTTTGATATGGGGGACTAAATCCTACAATGTAATAGTGTGATATATGCTAAAACGGATGCCACGGTCGTAAATATATATGTACGTTATCGAGTAGGCGAGGCTCTGGACGTGGCACTATGGCATGTTTTCTCTCAATAAGATATGCATAATTTGCTTTAAAAATGTACAAATGTCAAGTGTTTCAAAGTGGCACACTCGTTTGCCTAGAAAGTTCAATACGGACGATCTCGACCAAAAATCGCACGTTCATGCGTGATCATAAGAGATGTGTCCAAAGTTCTTGATAAGTGAGAAAATGAAGTGTAACATGAAATTTAAGCCTAATGGGATTTTTCCACAAATTAAGGGATTTCTGCAAGCTCATTTAGCCTTTTTACGAACAAAACAAAGGACATTTGTGGGCTTAAAAATTGCCATAGTATGTTCAAAATAGCCCAAAACTAGCTTAAAATGGCTGAAAATGCCACATCAATTATGGTGCAATCCTTGCTCAAGTCGAGGGTGAGTTTATAGAGCCAAGAATGAGCTCTTTTGGACATCTAATGAAGGAGATACTATAGTTCCGAGTGAGGGTGCTAGCGTAGTCCCATGCTATTTCCACTATGTGTTCGAGGCTGTGAGGCCACCAATTAGGTTTTTCTCTCTTCAAATGATCACTTGGGCTTACCTAATGAAGTTCTAAAGCTCCCATGAAATGGTCATGAATGAAGAATTAAAGCGTAAATTTAGGGTTTTTATCAAGGCAAAAGAGCATTGTATCTGTGCAATTGGGAGCGAGGCTACACCAAATCATCCCACACACAAGAGTTTTGAGTTGGAGCATAAATATTAGGGTTTTTATCAGGGCAAAAGAGAACGATGAAGAATTGAAGCAAAAATTTAGGGGTTTTATCAAGGCGAAAGAGCACTGTATCTATGATTTCATGGCTGGAGTTTTGTTCTTTTTTAGTGTTTCTTTTGCTCCCATAGTTCGAGGATTCATTTGATTTTGCTATGAACCCCCATTGTCAGAGGCCCAAAGCTTTCCTAGCCACACTATGCACTTCATGAAACATTTTTTTGGTGAACCCGACATGAACTAGGCTAGGGTGACGGTTCAAAAGCTTCATTGAAGGTCTCAACACAAAGCTTTGAAGTTATGGATCAACAAGAGCAATGGGGATGCGAAAAAGACTGATTTCTTTCTCATGGGACCCATCTCCAAAAGACCATTCTTATCACTTCGATTTTTGGCTCTACCCCGTGCTATGCCCTTTACCCCACGTTGACCCCACCATAACCTTGCTGCTGTCACTACAGCACAAGCTCATGGTCAGCACTACCAAGAAGATCCGCTGCTATGCAATCCCTTACGATGGTCAAGGGGCTGCTTTTGTTGATTCGCATTCGACATGCATGGACAACGATGTTGAACGTATCACAAAAATGATTACTGATTTCTATTGGTAGTTGTGGCAACCCACTTCCATACGCTCAATGAGTATGGATTTTAACCCACAACAAATAATCAAGCATGCATAGTCTGGCACATAACATATACTCGACTAGTGCATGCCCTAATGCCTCATACAATTAGTGGAGTAGAGTGTTGAGAGGGCATGTACCTGAACCACCAACAAAAGTACATAAATAAATAAAATTAAAACATATACGATTTTTAACCACCACCATTAGTAAAACAGCAGCGTCCACAATTTTCACCACCATGGAGTCCACCACTCATGACACCCATGCTACAAGCTCAACCACTGAAGTAAGCCTAGCCAAATCTTTCTATTAAAGCTTTGCAACAATACCTTCAACACCTTGTTGTGCTGATTTTTCTTTTCCTCCATGCATAGTTTAGCCTTTGATAACAACTAGTGGAAGCATCACTTTATAATGCAACACATTGGCTGCCTATACTAATCAAAGATTTCTTTTCTATCTCTACCTCTCATCAGCCCCTCTTCTAACTACTACATTTGTCGTCTAGCCTACAACGCCTCTCATTCTCTTCTTTGCATCTACACACATGTGCACCGACTTGCCAAGCATGGAGTGGAGGACCATGTACCAACCACCACTCTCTCATAAGTGACATGGCCCCACCCACTCCTAGCCCACTCCCACCTTACGACTACTACTGTAAGGTAGCAACACAACCATTTATCATCCCCAACCACTTTCAAATTGTGCGAGTTGTGAAAGTCAGCTAGTGCACATCAACATGTAGCTCACCATCCAATCATCCACCTATTTGAGACACTTTCAAACAACACTAACTTCCTACCATTTTCAAATCACAAGGGACTTGCTATGCGTTGTGTGCGAGCCGTTGGGGCTAAAAACACACAACTTGGATGCACGAAAGCTCAATAGATGCAATTAGTGTATCACTCACTTTAGTGTAGCCCATTGATGAAGGAAGTTCGTGTCATAGTGGAGAGGAATCTCGCCGCCCTTGCTCGATTGCCTCGCCACCGATGTATTGCCGCTTGTGCTCTCTCTCTCTCTCTCTCTCTCTCTCTCTCTCTCTCTCTCTCTCTCTCTCTCTCTCTCTCTCTCTCTCTCTATCACACACACACACACAACAACAACAACAACAACAACAAGAAAGAAGATAACATGGGAGAGGAGGAGAGCAAGAGCAATGTCAGTACATTTAAGAATAAGAAAAAATTAGGCTACAAGACACGTATGTGGGTCATCTCGTTCACATATGGACCCCCACACTCGACCAATGGTCAAAACATGTCTCTCTACTAAATCTGGTGTGCACCTCATGGGTAATCTTCTAATTCTTTATAGTCAAGTTAAAGTTGTTAAATTACAAGAGCAGATTGTTTCATGTCCCAAGGCTGACTAGAGGCTATTTTTAGAAGACCTTCAAGATTAGATACAATATAGGAAGTTACATGTAAACTCATTGCCTGAATATATATTTCCTTTTGTTGATCCCCCAAAGCATCTTTGCTTATTTTTTGTCATGTAGAGGCTTGATTTTTTTTTGGCTCCTTTTTTCTTCTTCTTTTCTTTTTGAGTGGTTTTACTGATTGTATCTTTGAGGGGTCATCTTGACATTGTTACCCTCATGTGTGGAGTACTCCGTGATTTTTCTCAAATGGCTTTGGAGTTACAAGATTTGTCTTACATGGTTCTGTAGGGCATGGAGGAACACAACTTACCTTTAGGTACCCGAATCTTATCATTGTCATCATAGTAGCCTTGGGCTTCCAATAGTCATTTAAGTACCCAACACAACATATCCTTGCATTTCTTAGGGAGAGTGGAGAATTTCTTACGAGGCTTCTATTTTGAATAAGAATGAAGATTAAGAAAAGTCATTAACAAAGCTTCATGACCCATTTGTATGTACCCCTTGTCACGTCACATTGAGTCTTGGGTGTAACATTATATTTTTTAGCCATGGAGGTTGAAACTTTAGAGTGTTGTGCCACATGCAAGGATGTTTTAACCTCTTCAATCTGTGATGTTACATCTTGTGTTCCATCAGAAGGCGATAGCTCACGGATTGTTTCTTGAGTGGTAGGGTTGAAAGTTGGTTTCTATGTTGTGATACTCTTGGTCCCCCAATCACTACCATATACATGTGGTAGTGATGTGTGCGAACACACTTAGGACCATCGGGGCATTTTTTCCCTCCCTAGGAGGTTTTTCCTATGTGCATTGTATACATGCCCATCACTCTAGGGTTAACTTATCTTGACATTGCACACTAGGTAATACACGCTCTGTTGTGTGCCTTGAGCTTCCTTCATCTTAGAATCCAAGTTGTGTGTGTTTCCCTGCAACCCTAATTCCAACAATTGGTATTAGAGCAAGTTGCATCCTCCCGGGCTTAGTCACCAACGGCTATAGTACACGTCTATTCACTTTCTTCGATTTGTGTGAGCTTTAGCGATCATCAATAGGTTGACAAATACTTCAGGTAAGCTCGTAGAATTAAGTTTTCTTAGATTTTTGATTCACACTTATTTTGGCCTCTGTTTCCACTATAGGTAGTACTACGCAGGCAATTTTGTCCTTTTGTGCAAAAAAAATTTCATGTCATTTTTCGCATAACAGGTCCCTTACAGTCTTCTAAGGTTTGTGCTATATGCACACGTTGTTCCCACTTTGATTCTCCTCTTTTCAGGCAGCTTTCACATCCTGTGTAGCATTCAAAGGTTGACAACAACACATATGTGTTCAATATTTGTAATGCTGCGGATAGATTTGATGGGGACAATTACCCTATGTGGGCTTATATGATGCAACATTTTCTTATGTCAAAGGACGTGTGCAATATTGTGCAAGGCATTGATGTACGTCCTAGTTCTGTGGATATAGGTGATGTTGAGGATGTTGTAGGTTTTGGTGGCAGGATTGCTACTGTTAGAAATATTTTGCCTACGACTGAGTAGTCTCATTGGGATGTAAGAGATGCATAGGCTCAGGCTCATGCTTTGGTTGCATTATTGTGAAGTACACTATTACTCCCCACATTCGTTCATCTAAATCTTTAAAACATGCTTAGGATATTCTGGTTGGTCTTTATGCAAGTCGCAATGAGGCTAAAATTGCATTGTTGTGTAAAGAGTTGGAGTCGAAGATTATGCATGAGGAAGATTAAATGGACACTTTCCTTGTTGGTGTCAAGGATATAAATGAGCAACTTATTTCAGCAGGCGAAGTCATTTTTGATGGTTACCTTGTGCAGATTGTTCTTGATACTTTGCCAGATTCTTACCAGACTTATTACCCAAGAAAATCCTAAAGTTGTCGTTTGATACATTATGCACATTTATGTTGCAAGAGTCACTTTCCAAAAAAGAAACAGAGCTAAACACTGTGCAGTTGAATAGGCCTTTAATGCTGCTCAAAGAAAAGGTGGTAACAGTAATGTAGCCACCATGGTTCTTTTGTGAGTGGTAAATCACATGTTCCTAATGCTTCTGCTAGCAGCAATTCATCTAAGAATTCTGGTGAAAAGGGCAAAAAGAAGATGCATTGCCATTATTGTAAAGCTAATGATCACTTGATCAAGCAATGTCCGCAAAAGAGGCTAGGAAGAAAGAGGCTGGTTCCACTACAAATGCAGCTATTGTTGAGTCTTTTGTGACAGGAGATTGTGATGCTGATGTTAATGAAGATTGGGGTTTTAGTGGAGAGTGACTTATGATCCTTCTGTCCATGATGCGTGTATGTTAGTTATCGCAGATGCTCTTGTGTGGTACTTTGACAGTGTTGCTATAAAGCACATTACCTCTCATTGTGACTTGTTTACCTCTCTCGAGGATGTCCCTCATGGGAATTCAGTCTCACTGGTGCCAACAATGCTTCGTATTTGATCAAGAAAGTTTGAAAGATTCTGTTGACTGCTGCAAATGGAATTTATTTTACACTTGTTGATGCACATTATGTATCTGGATCAAGAAGAACCTTTTGTCTGTATCTACACTTTCTATACTTGGTCTTGTTGTGAAATTTGTGGATGATATATGTACATGAAAGGGTGGTGGTAATGCGTGTGCTAGTTTCCACCCAATCGTGCTATCTTATAGCCTCCCCTTAGCGTACACATTGTCCGGCCGTGACGGTGGCCTTGCCCGTAGGACCCATGTTCTTACATTACCCCCCCCCTTGGAGAATCATTTTTGTCCTTGAAAAAAAACGTATGAAAACGTTTCTTAAGTGCGGAGAAATTCTCCCATGTAGAACCTTCTTCAGGTCTATGTAGCCATTTTACCAACACCTGTCATCTGACATGATGGTGCGAAGCTCATGAGAATCCAAAATCTTTTCGGGCTCATGAGGGATGCTTGGCAGTTCAATAAGGTCAACTAACACACCTGTGTCAATGACATTATCATTTTGTCCTAGATGTTTTTGTAAACGGCTAACATGAAAAATAGGATGAACTCGTGAGTGCTCTGGAAGAGCTAACTTATAGGCCACTTGGCCTATACGTTTGAGAATGGTAAACGGTCCACAATAGCGTGGTGAAAGTTTAGCAACTTTTCCCATCTTCAGAATTTTTGAATGCTCCAAAACTTTGAGGAAAACCTTGTCTCCTTCTTCGAAAGTAGCAAGACAACGATGCTCATCTGCGTACTTTTGTTGAGCAACTCAAAGCATGTCAAAATGGTCTTGGAGAAATTCTTTTGTATCTTCTCCTTAGCCAACCCCACCATAACGGATGATCTAAGTTAGAATCCATACAAAAGCATAAATGGACTAAACCCTATAGTCACATGCTTTGAACTATTATAAGAAAATTCCAATATAGGTAAGTAGTCTTCCCAATTGGTTTGCTTCTTGCTAACATACTCTCGTAGCATATCGTCTAGCACTTGATTAAGTCTTTCTGTTTGACCATCCATTTCTGGATGATTAGCCGTACTTAGATTAAGTTTAGTTTCCAACTTTTGGAACACAGCTCTCCAGAAGTGATTATCGAACTTTCGATCTCTACCACTAATGATACTAGTTGGAAGACCATAGAGCTTATATATATGCTCTACAAATAGCCGTGCTAATTTCAATGTCTTAACCGTAGTCTCAGTGTGGGAATGAGTCGACCCATCTTGGTAAGACGTTCTACAATTACCCATATGGCATCATGGCCACGATTTGTAGTAGGTAGTCCTGCTACAAAATCCATAGAGATACTCTCCCACTCGCCTTGTGGAATCTCTAAAGGATGTAAAAGGACACCTACCTTGAGGCACTCTGCCTTATTAACTTGGAAATGTTGGTAGTTTAGTACATACTCTTGAATATCATGATGTAAGCCCAACCAATAAAATTGCCGTCGAACTAAGGCATATGTCTTATGAATACTTGGATGACCAGCACTTGGACTATCATGACAATCAAATAAGATTTGGGTCCTAGTGTCTGAGTCCTTTGGTACACATACTCTACCTTTGTGGAGCAAGTAGCCATCATCAATGGAAAAATTCTTCCATCGCTTAAGCTCTTCCGGAGTAGGGATGGAGCTCTGTGTGTTGGAGTTTTTATCTGCGCGTGCAGAGACATGTTGATCTGGTTGTACAGAGACATGTGAGTGTGAGGGATCCCTTTTTAAAACTACACTCCACACTTTAGCATATGATTGATTTTGTGCACACTTGCCACGTAATCACTCTAAAAATCCACTCTTTATTTCCGTGCAAGCAAGTGAATTAATTTTAGGCATGTGACTTAGTGCATCCGCTACTACATTATATCGCCCCTTGGGATATCGTAGCTTAGAATCATAATCTTGAAGGATTTCGGTCCATCTAGCTTTACGGCCCTTCAAGTCCATTTGAGTAGAAAACCATTTGATACTCTCATGGTCAAAAACTACTTCAAACTCGGCACCATATAAATAGTGTCACCACTTTCGTAAAGCGTGAATTATGGCATAGAGCTCTCTCTCATAGACATAATAATTCTATTGAGCTCTATCTAACTTTTTACTTTCAAAGGCTATAGGTCTTCCCTCCTGGAGAAATACCGCACCAATTGCTTTATCACTAGCATCAATCTCTACCACAAACGGCTTAAGTGGATCGACGATTGCTAGGATGGGAGCAGTGGCTATAGCTACCTTGAGCTGTTCAAAGCTGCGCTTTTGGGCTTCTTCCCAAGAAAAGGTCTTACCTTTTGCTTTAAGTTGATCCGTCAGGAACAACAATTTTGGCATAATCATGGATATACTGTCAATAAAATCTAGCCATGCCTAAAAATATTTGAAGCTCCTCAACCGTGTTGGGATGTGGCCATCAAAGAATGGCAGCGACCTTGTCAGTTTCCATTTTGATGCCAAAATAAGAGATCACATGACTGAGGTAATGTATCTGTGTTTTAAAGAAATCACACTTGCTTTGCTTAGCATGCATCACGTGAGCTCGTAGTTGTTCGAACACTAATCGTAAGTGTTCTATGTGTTCATCTTCAGTCTTACTGTAAATGAGAATGTCATCAAGGAAAACCACAATAAATTTTCCAAGATAGGGACGTAAGACACTATCCATGAGTGTCATAAATGTAGCTGCATTGGCTAGATCAAAAGGCATAACCAAAAATTTAAAATGCCCAAACCGTATTCTAAAGGCAGTTTTGGAGATATCTTGCAGTAGGATACACACCTAGTGGTATCCTGAACAAAGATCTATCTTTGTATAGTATCTTGCTCCATGGAGTTGATCAAACAACTCATCCACTCAAGGCAGAGGATACATGTTCTTGATGGTTATTGCATTTAATCCACGATAATCTATGCACATGCATATAGTACCATCTTTGTTTTTTACCAATAGAATTGGTGATGCCCAAGGCGAAGTGCTAGGTCTAATGAAACCACGAGCGAGGTAGTCATCCAACTGACTCTCAACCTCCTTGGCTTCTTTAGCACTCATACAATAAGGTGGTTTACTCACCGGCTTACTGCCTGACAAGACATCTATGCCATGCTGCCCATCATGTGTAGGGGGTAAACCCGGTGGTAAATCACTTACATCACTATACTCCGTGAGTAAGTGAGTTAGCTTTTGCCGTGCAAAAGGAGAAAGTAAACTAGAGTTATGCTAGGATGGAGAATCTTGTAATTCCTTTAATGTTTGTTTTACAATAGTTGCACGTTGCTCTATAGAATTAAATTTGAGAGCACTTTGCTCGTTAGATTTGTTAACACTGTGCTTATCATTAGAATTCTTTGCACTTTGCATATCATTACTAGAATTCACCGCACTTTGCTCTTGAGAATTCACAAGACTTGGAGACAAGCAGTAACACAAAAAGACTTCATCTATTAAATCTGCTTTCTGCAAAATAGAAAGCTCTTCTGTACATATCAGAGGTGTAGATGGTATATTTTTCTCACCAAGAAAAAGCACATGTTTACCATTGGCCATGAAGGATAAGGAGCTGTGTTCATAACTAGTGTACAATGTGTTTCCTAAACCATGCAGCCACTCCCATCCTAAAACTACATCAGCATGGTCCATGTTCATAACTTGGAAGTCAAGGGTCATCGTATGATCTTGAATAATAAGCTCAATCCCTTGAACTACCGTGTTCCATACTTCTTTATCATTCCCAGACATCTGCTCCACCACATACTTGTGAGAGCAGGGAGTCTGTGTAAGCTTCAATTTCTTGACTAGCTTATAGTTCAAGAAGTTATGAGTTGCACCATCATCCACTAAAATATGAACACGTTGTCCGTTAATAGTGCCATGCATGCGAATCAAATCATGGGGGCCAAAGGTGGGCTGCCACATTGAAGCAGGCACTTGTGCTTTTCTTCCATATGAACAACCTCTACAACACATTATTTAGGAGATGAATCTAATGTGAGACGTTGCACCGTGTGCATGGCCTTTTCTTTGCCTTGCAAAAGAGGACAATCTTTCTTGTTATGTTGCTCCGAAAGACATCTAAAACACAAATTGTGTTTCTTTGCACACTCAAAATCAGCCGTGCAAAGAGACCCACGTGGCGTATCTCGTGAGTGCCTAGGCTTCTTAGCCTCTTGTGGACGTGGAGAGGTAGATTGTCTCTTATTCCTCTTGGAACATGTGGGAGATCTACCTCGCCATTGGTTCTTAGCCACATTGCTCTTAGCAAAAGTATTCTTAGAGTAGGGAACATTTCCTTTCCTCTCTTGGTCATCATCATATCTTTGGGCATGACTGATGGCTTCTTCCAAAGTTTTTGGATGTTGGGTCTTGACATGAAGACGATAGTCTTTGTCAAGACCCCTATTAAAACCCCGTATCTTTTGGAATTCATCTAGACCTTCTAGTTTTAATATGAAAGGTACTGTGTGAGAGAGAGGCTAGACATGCGGCATGCATCCCATGCTAACCAACTCTTATCTTCTTCATTAGAGTCCAAAAACTGTTTGGAGAAAGAAGCTTGAAACGTAGCCCAAGACAAAGGACGAGCATCTATTGGAAATTTCATCCACCACTTATAGGCCTTGCCATTAAGAGATAGACTTGTTTCCACAGCCATCTTTATATCCGGGGTGTGTCTCAATCTATGAATATCACTCCATTTGTGTAAGAACGTATTGACCGTATCCTTGTTGCGATCATGCTCTTCCCCGTGAAACTCAAGAATGGTGATATTTTTAAGTAATGCATTGCTACCTTTTGCATCTTTTGCAGCACTTGTCTCTTGGACTCCTCGAGTCGTCCGAGCTTGGTTCCCTTGAACCGTGCCACTTGTGGCTTCTTGAGCCGTCTGTGAATTCATAAATTTCACAAGTAACTCCATAAGATTGGTAACATTTGCATTGAGTGCAGAGAGGTTGCTTTCAAGTACGCTTTGGCGATGTTCCAAAGTCTTGAAAGAAGCCATATCTACAAGCCCATGATCTCCTAGATCATCATCATCATGCATATTAGTGTCAGCAGCACCCGTGGTGCCGTGATTTTGATCTACGTGCTCAAAATCAAAAGTGTGTGTAGGTGGGATATCCTCACTGGCCATGGTTAACACACACTAATGTAAAGAGAGAAAAAACGTCAACTCGTACCTTGTGAAATTGAAGTCTTTGTGTTTTGTATACTCCGCGATTTGCATTGCATACGAACCTCGCCTTACGAGAATTATAGCACTTCACGTGTCGTTCGTCGTAAGAACACCTTTGTGCCTCTTCGCAAAAACTTGTTGTCTTTGTGAAGGCTTTTGCTCACTTCGAAGCTATCTTCTTGAGGAAAAAAGAATTTTTGGAGGAAAACTTGCCCCGCTCCACGAAGTAAAAAGGAAGGGTGAAACTACTTCCTTGAAGTTTGAATCTTTCCCTTTGCTTCTAGCTTTCCTTTCAAAACAAGTATGCTATCTTTCCTTGTTATACACAACAAGGGTCAATAGCTTGATGGTAAAGTGTTGGCCTCTTATCCTAATGGGGTGGGTTCAATCCTCCTTCATGCAAGTGTTAAGCGGGTCTTCGTACATGCGCAGCCAATGGAAGCCTCTGGAGCCTCGGTGCCATTGAGTAGCCAATCGTGTTTGCCTTGGTCCTACGTTGTGTAGGGCGTAGATGGGATGTCCGCGGATGGCTGTCGTTGTCTGTGCACATGAAATTGTGTCTATTTTCCTTTTGTTGCACGTTGGAGACGTCGCTGTCTGCGAAACGTGGGAGAGAAGCAGCGCATCGCGTGCACATACAACCTGCTTTTCCCCTCCTCCCAAAAATAGCTCGGATACCAGTTTGTGCGCGTCTATCGCACGTGTCAATGCAAGGAACTTGTCGATACATTGTGTGCGAGCCACAAATGGCTCCAAGCACGCAACTAGCCTAAACTAGTAAACTCAAAGATGGCGATGGTGTGTCACTCACCACTCTACGCTTGCTGTCATGGAGGATTCCTTGCTGTGAAGAAGAAGGAGACGCCGCTACACCGCACTCAACCGCCTCGCCGCCGTCGTGTCGCTGCAATGCTCTCTCTCTCTCTCTCTCTCTCTCTCTCTCTCTCTCTCTCTCTCTCTCTCTCTCTCTCTTTCCCTCACGCATACACACACACACAAGGAGATGAAGAAGAAGAAGATAGAGATGGAGCAAGAGCACTTTTCAATTGCACAAATGAGAGAATGAGTGAATTTTAGGTTTAGTTGACTTTTATATGAGCTTGCCCCATTCACACTTGGGCGCCCATGCTTAGCCAACTAATCCCTTGAATGTTCTAGTTAGAGTGCACCTCTCATCGACAATCACTCTTACCCTTTTCCTATTGGACCGACAAGCCCAGTACCTAACTCTACCAAATAAATAATACAGCGTCCATTGTAGGTGATAGGAATGTGCGTGAGGGTTAACATGCCCCCCTTCCTGATGTAGATTCCGTCCTCGGAAGCTATTGAGTTGAAGCTCGTCGTTGAGGTGGAAGAGCATTTGAGATGAATGTCCTTAGTCTTCTTCAATCATTGCAAAATCAAACAACATTGGCACAGTAATTGCATTCTCATATATATTAAAAAAGCATATGCAATTTTAGGCAAACAAATTAATTGGTAACAAAATTTTAAACCATTTGTCAGCAATAAACATTAAATTGCAATATAATCAAACACATAAACAATTGTAAAGGTGTCATAATAATCAATATCTAATTCTCCTAAATGATTTTCTCATATTAAACTGATCATTTAATGTGGGGAAGTGCAAGGGGGAAAAAAGCTAGAATATTGGTTAAGCAAGAAGACCGGCCACTGTAGGGATCCAAAGGAGGGAAAATAGGGATTCAAACAGGGGGGGCCATCTGCAAAAGAGCCATGTGCACAATGGACTAAAAAGACCCTAAGGTTCAACCCATTAAGACTTCCAAAATGCTAAGGTTCCAAAATTCAAAGGTTGTGTCCAAAGGTCAACCATAGGGGAATTGGATGCTTTGTGTGTGTCCAAAAAAGTCTTTGCACATCCCTACATAGGAGGGGGCGAGCCTTTCTTGTAGGGGATGAGAGAGAAAGCCACACACACACACACACACACACAAGCTCCCTTTACACAAAGGGAATGAGGGACACATGTCAGCTCCCTAGCTTAGATGCCCACAAGGTGTACCCAATTCTTATTGGATGGCCTTGGAGGTGGACCAATGAGAATTAGGCTAGAGTAAATCTAGTTTAATTAATTTAAAAACACTTAATAAAAGAACCAATGAGAATTAAGTCCTCTAGAAGACTATTGGACAGTCTCCCAAGGGGTCCAATGAGCATTCAGGAGCCCAATGGCTTGCCTGATTCCTATTGGCCAGGAGGCAAAGGGGTCCAATGAGAGTTTAGTTGAATTATTAAATTACCTAAAGCTCTCACAAAAGGGGAAAGGGGGACACATGTCAGAAGGCTATCACTTATGCTGCTTAATTGTCATTGGCTAGCCCTGAGGAGGTCCAATGGGGAGATAGCAAGAGCAAATAGCAAGAGGGCTCCCCCAAGAGAGAGAGGGAGACTGATTTTTGCAAGGCATTATCACACACACACTCACACAATCTCATGTGTGAAGAAATAGAAGACTATCTCTTCCCAAGCTTTAATGGAGAGCTCACCACCTACTCCAAGCTTGTGAGATAGAAGCCTACATCAACACACTCTTGGCATGTGGATGCAAATCCAACCAAGAGACAAGCTTCAATGCATGCTCATCTCCTCTACCAAGCTAATTACTAAGCTAAGCTATGGTAATATGAGTGATTATGTGAGGAGATGTACATCTTTCTCGTAAGATACTCCTTCTTCCTCTCAATCTACTCTCATACCCTGCTAGCTCTCACCATCTTCGAAGGTGTGTGAGGTCTTGGGTCTGAGACCGGGGATAATTGATGTTGTGTTTGCTAAGTGTGTTGCTTAGTGCATGAAGCTTTCATCTTCATTGCACTAGCTAGTCTTGAAGGAACACAAAGAATTGTATTGTACAATGTCTCTCTTGATGGGAGAAACCATAATACAAAGCCTTTTGGAGGGGGGACATGCTCCATGCAAATCCGGTCCTCAACTGTTGTCAATAGCTTAATTTCTCTCTCTTTTGAAAGTATTGTTCATGCTATCTAACTAGGTGTTATGCTTTTTGTTGCTCTCTCCACCCAAGAACTCTTGTAATTCTCATTAGGAATCTATTCTAATGAAATGCCCAACATGTTCATGCTAATTTCCGCTACACACAATTTTTTAGGCCATTAAATGTTACATTGGTATCAGAGCACAAGGTTTCTCTTTTCTTGCTCAAGAAGGGAGGTCCTCAAGCTAGCTATAAATGGTTGGTATTATTAATTGCCTGTGAGTAAGTAGAATAGGGATTTTTCAGCCTTGCAGTGCGCCTGCTTTCGTGCAGTTAATGGGGCATCACTGTCGAGAGCTATGGTCTTAATAGTGGAGTCCTACGGGGCTTGCCTACGGCTTAACCACTATTGAGCTATTAGAAACTTGACAAGAGCTAGTGCTGTTTTGGTGTTGAAAGACCCTCTCTTCTATTCCTTGCAATTAATGGTATTCGAGCCACGGGTACATTAGCTTGAGTGCTTTTTCTAAAGGGGTAAAGAGGAGTAGCAACTAGGGCTTGAAGTTCCAAAGTACACCTAAAACTTTTACACCTAAAAGTTGTTAGAATGGCGGACAATAGTAAAGAGAGTGAAATTAATGTTGATAACTTTGATTTTGCTAATGAGCGAGCTACTAATGATGCTCCGATGCTTGTTAACTATCTTGTTTCTAGGCTTCAACAAGCCATGGGCAATCCATCTCTCCAAAGTGAAGTGCAATGGAAGCTCCGTGCTGCACGGGATTCTCCAACCTCATTACCATGACGAGAGAACACCTAGGAAGCCTCCTTGTGAGACTCCCAAAAGAGGTCTCTCTCCGATTCGGGAAGAAGAAGAGAATCCATATGAAGGGCTCAAGAATTTACTTCTTGATGATGCATCTCCTTCCCAAAGGATTGAACTCAAGAGCCTCCACCGAAAGAACGAGAAAGAAGTGAGTCTCCCACCACCTCGGCGGAGATGGCTCCACCAAGATGGCGGGCTAAATGCTCTCCATCACCACCAAAGCGGAGAAGACCATCGCACCCTTCTCCACATCATAATTCAAAGAGGGATGATAAAAAGCAAGAGAAGAAAAAGGCGAGAAAGGGGACATCCTCTTCTCCATTTTCTTCATCCTCTTCCTCTTATGAAAGTGATGGTGAAGACGACGAAGATCAAGACAAGAAAAAGGCGAGAAAGAGGTCACCCTCTTCTCCACCTTCTTCAAGTTCTTCACCTTCTGAAGAAAGTGATGGTGCAACCTTTGAACCATCAAAAAGAAGAGGCCATAGGAAATCCTATGCCACATGGAGGAGGTCATCCAAGCTAAAGAAGTTCAAAGAGGGAGGGAAGAGCATCTCTTTCCTTACCTATGATGGTACCTTTGGTGCTACGGACAAAGTCTTGGCCTTTATCCAACAGTTCGATGCGGTGTTTGGAGATGAGGGCTTCACGGAGTCCTCTAAGCTACGCCATGTAGCTATGCACTTTCAAAAGTCCGCCAGGCAATGGTGGTCTAGCCTACGAGCCAATGGTGAAGCTCCACAAACATGGAAAGCTTTAAGAGCTTCCATTATGAAGCAGTTCTTGGCCACCGATGCCAAAGACAAAGTACTCACCGAATGGCAAAGCTTAAAGCTCTCTCCCTATGAATCCATCCACAAATATGTAGACAAGTTTTGGGACCTACAACTCAAAGCCACTATCTTCAAAAAGTTGGAGTTTGGAGAGCAAAAGCAACAATTTTGTGCGAGCTTAACCGAAGAAATGGCGGAGTATGTCAACTCCCAAAGGCCACGTACCATATCGGCGGTAATACACCATACTATGGTGGCTTCTCGAATAAATTTCCAAAGGAGGGCTAAAAGAAATAATAAGCCCACGGAAAACAAGGGTTCCAATGAGCCTAAGGGGAAGGACAATGTCCAAAAGTCTCCTAAGGGCAACTCCAACAAAGCTAAAGAGAAGGGATTTTTCAAAGGTAAGAACAAACTCTCTCCTGAAGAGCTTGAGCGTTATCACAAGGATAACCGGTGTTTCAAGTGCGGTGAACAAGGGCATGCATACCGCGCTTGTCCCCAAAAGAACAACCACCAAGATCTTCCTAGAGCTTCCTTGGTTGAAATCCAAGAGGAGGAGACTCACCACAAAGGATCTCCTCTATGCCATTCTTGGGGAAAGGTAAGAGAACATGATGCTTTTATTCTCTTTGACCCTGATTCTACTCACAATTTTATATCTATAGAGTTGGCCACCAAGCTAGGCATACAAGCTTACGAGATGGGAGATGTCCTACCCGCAGACAGTGCTTTCAAGGAGCAAGAAGCTTCAGTCACTCCCTTAATCGGGAAATTGAGGCTTCATGTTCAAAGCTATGTGGACAAAGAGGACTTATTTATCTCTCCTCTCAAGCATGAGGATGTAATCCTAGGGGCACCATGGTTTGACCGCCTGGCTGCCAATGTTAAATTTCGTGAAAGGAGAATCTCCTTTAAGTTCAGGGAAAAAGACATGTATATAGATGCTAAGGAAATGGGTAACACTATTCCCATTGTACATACACCAGCTTTCAACAAGTCAATAAAGAGCTCTATTTCCGTGTACATGATTTTTGTTAAAGATTCTCAAAATGAACCTAATGCTTTAGCAAAAGAAAATAAAAGCAACCAAAAGGAATTAGAGTTATCCAATTTTCTCAAGGGGTTTCAAGATGTTTTTATTGATGACATCCCTTGTGAGCTACCTCCTAAAAGAGGTAATGATGACCATGCAATTGAACTTCTTCCAGGAAGTTCACCGCCTAACAAACCTCCTTATAGAGTTTCTCAAGCTCAACAAGAGGAGATTATGTGGCAAGTGCATGAGTTAGTTGAGAAGGGCATGGTTAGGCCTAATAGTTGACCAAGACATTGTAAAGACCGCATTTCGCACCACATTTGGTCTTTAAGAATACATTGTCATGCCTTTTGGCTTGACCAATGCACCAGCCACATTCAATCGTTTGATGGAGAAGCTGTTCAGGCCTCATCGAACCTTCACTGGAGTGTTCTTTGATGATATTATCATCTACTCTAATTCATTAGACGAACACAAGTAACACCTCCAGGTAATATTTCAAGTTTTAAGAGAGAATAAACTTTATGTTAATCGAAAGAAAAGTGAATTTTTCTTGCAAGAGATTCAGTATTTAGGTCACATTATCTCTCAAGATGGCATCCAAATGGATCCATCCAAGTTAGAGGTAATAAAAGGATGGCCTAAACCAAGGAATCTTCATGAACTAAGAAGCTTTATAGGTATGTGTGCATACTATAGACGCTTCATAGAAAAGTTCTCACAAATTGCGGGACCATTACATGACCTAACAAAGAAAAGCGTTAGGTATACATGGTCTGCTAAGGAGAACAATGCTTTCGAAAAGCTTAAAGAAAAGCTTATCTCTCAACCTGTGCTTACACTACCGGATCTCTCAAAACCATTTGAGGTCCAATGTGATGCTTGTGGTGATTGCCTTGGAGGTGTTTTGCTCCAAGAAGGGCACGCCATAGGCTATGAGAGTCGAAGGCTCGACCTTGTTGAGCAAGCTCTAGGCATATATGAAAAGGAACTCCTTGCAGTTCTACAAGCCTTAGACTCATGGAAGCACTATTTATTGGGGACTCCTTTCATTCTACGAACGGATCACCAAAGTCTTAAGTACTTCATGACGCAAACCAAGCTCTCCGACAAACAAATGAGGTGGGCAAATTTCCTTTCGCAATTTCATTTTCATATTGCTCACATTGCTGGCAAGCATAATCAAGTAGCTGATGCACTCTCAAGACGGCCGAGAGTGAATGCGGTTTCCATAGCAACTCACAATGATCTATCTTCAATTATAGATGAGTATGCTATTGATCCCGATTTTAGAGATATGATTTCAGCCCTTGCATTAGGGAAGAAAGAAGAACCATTTACATTACAATATGGTTATCTTCTCTATGGCAATTGTTGAGATGTCGAGCTCTACACCTTGAGCTGGCATCCACTACGGGTCTTGGCCGCTTACGGCATTTACTCACTGGCGCGTTAGGTGACCGACACGGAGGATCTCTGCCAGTGATTCTACAGCTGGACTACACTTATAGTGCCAGCCTAGTACGCTTCTAGCGAGTTCACACTTAGTGACCGCATGTACATATGTGCTACTTTTCAGATTTAGCACTTAGTCATTTTGTACTCTCTTTTCTGTGAAGAAGAAGAAGAAGCTTTCCATCTCTGTGTACTTTGTGCTTTGTGCTTGTCATGTGTAGCTCTCTTGCATCCTCATTCTTTACATGGTATCAGAGCCTGGTGCAGGCAAGAGAGGCTAAGAGAGCAAGAGCATCACAATCCCTTCCTTCGTTTTTCGCACAAGTTTCTGAACAGGTATCCAAAGTGCAGTATACAGAGATTTACTGTACAAGTACAGTGGTTGTATGTACGCTTGATTGTGGACACTCGTTGAGTGTAGAAAGCGTTACAGGTACCACGATAGCAGGTTCAGCAGATTTGTAGGTTTTTGCAGATTGCAGCTATTTTGTCTTAGTGCTTCAAGATGTCTGACGGTTTCAGTTAGATTGTTACTGAGAAGCTTGAGAAAAATAACTACCCTGCATGGAAGTTCAGAATAACAAATTTCCTAAAAGGAAAAGGTTATTGGGACTATGTAGAAGGAGACAATGAAAAGGAACCAGAGATTCCCGAGGCAAATGCTACAGCAGAACAAAGGAAAGCTTTGAGGGACTGGCAACAAGGCCAGAGCAAAGTGATGTATTGGCTTTCTATGAGCATCACAGATGGCATGATGGGCTATCTACAGGATGCTGAAACCCTTGCCATTGCATGGAGAAACTTAGGCAGAGTGTTCGAGGTGAACACCAAGGCCAGGAAGCTTCAACTAAAGTCGGAGCTAAATATGGTTAAGAGGAACAACCTCTCAATCAATGATTATGCCTTGCAGATCAAGAGTATCATTGAGGCTCTTGGATCTATTAAAGTCTCAGTGGAAGACGATGACATTGTCCGTGCATTCTTGGATGGTCTAGGAGATGAGTATGTACATTTCAGGTCTTCCATGAATACAAGAGACGACATCCCCGTGTTCCAAGATTTGATTTCTATGCTTATTCTGGAGGAGAAGAACCTTGACACATCTTCTTCTCATGGCAGAAATAATTCTGAACAGGCCTTCTATTCTAACTCCAACAGAGGTAGAGGTAGAGGTCGTGGTCGAGGCCCAAGGGGTTGCAGGGGCCAATTTCTGGAAGGCCAATCAAATCAAAACAATACAGGTGGTAGGGGAAACTAGTCTCAAGGCAGGGGGAGTCAAAGAGGTCGTGGTGCAGGATCAAGCAGGCAACAACATACTCCAGATAGCAGAGAATGTTGGACTTGTGGTGAAAGAGGTCACATGTCACGTGGCTGTCCAAAGGGAAAAGCAAGTGGAAAGAGAGAACAGGGCAACTATGCATCTACTAGCAGAGATGCAGATGAAAGCAAAAACGAGCGCATGTTTGTTATGCAGCATGTAATGAATACAATGACTGCAGAGAATTCCACCCAAGATGATGTTTGGTATGTGGATTCAGGTGCCTCTAATCACATGACGTCTCGTGGAGAGTGGTTTAGAGATATGCGCAAACCAGATGTGTCAGGCTATGTGCAGACAGGAGATGACATAGCTCACCCCATTGCTCGTGTAGGGGACATACCTCTAAATACGAAGAGTGGGAAATCAAAGTACTTAGTAGATGTACTTCATGTCCCAAACATTACAAAGAATCTTGTTTCTGTTGGACAAATGGTTGAGCAAGGTTTGTAGGTTCGCTTCAATCCAAATGGCTGTTATGTAGAAGATTTCCAGAATGGCTGTAAGCTGATCACAGAGGGCAAATGTGTGGGAAGAATGTTTACGCTGAATGTAGACATGCCTAAGGTAAAAGCTTCATTATTTGCACAGGGCACAGGTGTTGTGGCTGATGTTGACATTTGGCACAAACACATTGGCCATGTCAATGAGCAGAGATTGCGCAGCATGCAATCAAAACAGATTGTAAAAGGTTTTCCCAAATTCAAGGTGGATGGTATGCATAAAGTGTGTGCAGCATGCCAGTTTGGAAAACAGTCAAAGGGCTCGTTTCCACATGAGCGCAATATATGTAAAAAGCCATTTGAGGTGGTGCACACAGATGTTTGGGGTCCAACCGATACTGCAAGTATACATGGTTACAGGTATTATGTCTGTTTCATTGATGACCATACAAGGAAAGTATGGGTCTACTTCATGCGTAACAAAAGTGAAGTGTTTGGTCACTTTCAAGACTTCAAAGTCATGATTGAGAAGGAGACAGATATGCAAATCAAGACATTGAGGTCAGATGGAGGGGGAGAGTACTTCTCCAATGATTTTTTAGATTTTCTGCGAATGCATGGTATACGTATGCAGTTTACATGCAGATATACTCCACAACAGAATGGGCTCGCAGAAAGGAAAAACAGGCACATTGTAGAGGTTGCACGTGCATTGATGAATGAGAAGAACATGCCTCATCATTTCTGGGCTGAAGCCGTAAATACAACTGTGTACATTATGAACAGGACACCTACAGCTGCGGTGCATGATGTAACACCTGAGGAAAAGTTTACAGGTACAAAGCCTGATTTGGCACACTTGAAAGTGTTTGGCTGCTTAGCTTACGTGCATGTACCAGATGAGTTGCGTAGGAAATTGGATCCTAAAGCAGAGAAATGTATTCTTGTGGGATATTCCCTTGAACAAAAGGGGCACAGGTGCTACAATCCTACTACACGAGAATTACGAGTGAGCAGAGATGTAATCTTTGATGAGATGAGCAGCTGGTACAGTAATGCACATGGCACTATTGGGGCTGATGTAAAAGATGATGTGGTTGTACAAATGTGAGGCCACAGTCACAGGTTTTGAGTGGACCACAAGAGTCCTCTTCTCGTGGCTCTGTTGAGAAACCATGGAATGGAGACTACGTACACAGGTTACTCCACTAGCAAGTACAGGGAATGTATCACGAAAAGGAAAGGAAAAGGTTGATGAACCTCCCTTTATGGCTGATGCATCATCAGGTTTTTCACATGTAGACATGGATTCAAATGGTTCTGAACAAAGTCTTGATGAGGAATTTGGAATTCCGGCTGTCAGGACACCTGGTGTAAGGAAAGTACAAGAAGATGCTAGAGGGCAAAGGAGTGACCCAGGACCACGCAGATCTAATAGAGTCAGAAATCCAGTTCAGAAATTGACTTATGATGGGTATCTAGCACATCACCAATCCTACATGGCTAAGGTGATACAGGATGTGGAGCCCACATGCTTTGAGGATGCATTTGGAAATGTGCATTGGAATGATGCAATGAATGAAGAGATGGCTGCATTGGAAGCAAACGACACATGGGAGTTGGTGCCATTGCCAAGTGGCAAGAAAGCTATTGGCTGTAAATGGGTGTATAAAACCAAGCATAAGGCTGATGGTAACATTGAGCGTCACAAGGCAAGGCTGGTCGCAAAGGGTTATGCACAGACGTATGGCATAGACTATGAGGAGACCTTTGCTCCAGTGGCAAAGATGACGACTGTGAGAGCTGTCATAGTAGTGGCTGCATCTAGAGGATGGATTATGCATCAAATGGATGTAAAGAATGCCTTCTTGAATGGTGAGTTGCAAGAGGAAGTGTATATGGATCAGCCACCTGGTTATGTCGATCCAGGTTACCCAGATTATGTATGCAGACTTCTCAAAGCTTTGTATGGTTTGAAGCAGGGCTCTAGAGCATGGTATGACAGGATTGCCAAGTATCTTGTCAGTATTGGTTTTAGGAGAGCTCATGCTGATCATTCACTCTATGTACGTGAGAGTGATGTGGGGATTGTGGTCATTACCATATATGTAGATGACCTTATTATTGTTGGTGACAATGCTATGGAGATTGACCATGTGAAGGGTCTTCTCAAACAGGAGTTTGAAATGAAAGATTTAGGCGAGTTGCGCTACTTTCTTGGCATTGAGGTGATCAGGACTCCAGAGGGTGTATGGCTATCACAGAGACACTATTCTTTGGACATGTTGTCAAAGTATGGTATGGCTGATTGTAAGCCAGTTTCTATTCCCTTGGATGTGAATGCAAAGCTGAGTGCAGAGAAGGGTGATGTTGTTGAGGATGTCAACATGTACAGGAAGATTGTGGGTAGTCTAATCTACTTGACTATCATGAGGCCAGACTTGAGCTACACAGTAGGCTTGGAGATTCAGTTCATGCAGCTTCCGAGGAAGCCACATTTGGATGGAGTACGACGCACACTTAGGTATGTGCAAGGTACTCTTGACTACGCATTGTTCTATGCAGCAGATGCACCATTAGCATTGTATGGGTATACAGATGTAGATTGGGCAGGTAGCATTGTTGATTAGAGATCTACGAGTGGCTTCATGTTCTCTTTTGGGAGTGCTGCTGTTACTTGGAGCAGGAAAAAGTAGCCTACGGTTGCTTTATCGAGCATAGAGGCCGAGTATAGAGGTGCAGCAGTTGCAGCGTGCGAGGTAGCTTGGCTACGCACATTACTTGAGGACTTGGGAGTGCAGGTGGAACAGCAGATTTTCATCCATTGTGACAACCTCAGTAGCATGCAGTTGGCTAGGAACCCAGTGTTCCATGCCAGGACCAAACACATAGAGGTCCATTACCACTATGTTCGAGAGCGAGTGTTGGCGGGCGACATCGACTTGGTCTACGTCAGCACAGAGGAGCAGATAGCGGATATCTTTACCAAGGCCCTCGGAATTGAGAAGCTTTGACGTTTCTGGACTATGCTTGGACTCTGCGACATGCAGAGCTCGAGGGGGAGTGTTGAGATGTCGAGCTCTACACCTTGAGCTGGCATCCACTACGGGTCTTGGCCGCTTACGGCATTTACTCACTGGCGCGTTAGGTGACCGACACGGAGGATCTCTGCCAGTGATTCTACAGCTGGACTACACTTATAGTGCCAGCCTAGTACGCTTCTAGCGAGTTCACCTTAGTGACCGCATGTACATATGTGCTACTTTTCAGATTTAGCACTTAGTCATTTTGTACTCTCTTTTCTGTGAAGAAGAAGAAGAAGCTTTCCATCTCTGTGTGCTTTGTGCTTTGTGCTTGTCTTGTGTAGCTCTCTTGCATCCTCATTCTTTACAGCAATAGACTATGCGTTACTAACTCACTACGTGAGAAAGTAATGTATGAATTTCATGCTCCACCTTATGCGGGGCATAGAGGGATTCAGTCTACCTTAAAGGGAATTGAAACATATTTCTATTGGCCTACCATGAAAGTGAACATACAAGAGTATGTTTCTAAATGTGTGGTATGCCAAAAGAAAAAATTTGATAGAGGGAAGCAACTTGGATTTCTTCAACCCTTGCTAATCCCTAATTCACCATGGGAGAGCATATCCGTGGATTTTATCTTTGGATTGCCTAAGTCTATCCATGGGAATATGGGAGTATGGATGATAGTAGACAGGTTCAGTAAACAAGCTCATTTTATACCTGTCAAAAAGACTATCAAAGCCCATCAAATGGCAACCCTCTTCATTTCACAAATTTTCAAGTACCATGGCTTGCCAATGTCCATAGTGTCGGATAGAGATCCTAGAATGACCAGTAATTTCTGGAAGGGTCTCTTTGAGAATTTAGGGACAAGGCTAAACTTCTCTTCGGCCTATCATCCACAAACGGATGTCCAAAGTGAAATAACTAACCTAACAATTCTCGATCTACTAAAAGCCTATGTAACGGAAGTAGATCAAAGATCCCAATGGGAGAAGTACTTACCCTTAGTGGAGTATGCTTACAATAACACTGTACATACTTCCATGGGAAAAGAACCTTTTGAGGTAATTGAGGGGAGATCAAAAAGTCCCTTGCTACTTAAGGTACATGGGAAGATCTTCGCTGCAGATGAGTATAGCCGAGACCTACAAGAATCTTTTCAAAAGATTAAGGATGCTATCCCTATCTCACAGCAAAGGCAAAAGGCTGCTGCTGACAAGCACAGAAGAGCCCAAGCCTTTAAAGAAAATGATTGGGTCTTATTAAAGTTTCCCAAGGTTTGATTAAGGCACACGACGGGCAAGAATCCTACGGGCCACCAAAAGTACTATGCTAAACTAGCAAAAAGGTACTATGGTCCCTTCTAGATTCTTAGGCCAATCAATGAGATGGCCTATCAACTCAAGTTGCCCAATCAATGGCTCATACACAATGCTTTCCATGTGAGCCTATTAAAGCCTTACAAAGGAGAGCCACCTCAAGAACCAAATACTGAAGACCCACCGGAGATCGAGGACCAAGATGAGGTGCTGCAGCCCGAGTCCATTCTCCGACATGAAGACAAGGTATTAAGAGGCGGTAAGACTACCTGACGATATCTTATTAAGTTTAAGAATTATCCTTTTGAAGATGCTAGATGGATGCAAGGCATACAATTAAAGGATAACCTAAGCCTTGTCAATGCTTACGATGCTTCCCAAGATTAAGCAAATGTACAAAATGTTAAAAATGAACAAATTTTTTTGTTTTATAAGACTCTCTTTTTCTTTATTGTGCACAAAAATGAAGTAGTATGTATGCTTAGATCAAGTTTGCGGAGACGACGTCTCCCAAACACCAAGTAGAGCTTGTCACTCTACTATGGAAGACTGGTAGGACTAATGTGCAGACATGCTTGCGGCAGCCTCAAGCTCTCAAGCGCCAAATGGACTAGTCATCCATTGTGGAATGATGTCATAGGGTAACATAGGGATCCTCTACCCGCTAAGAAAAGGACTCATGAATATGCTTTATCTTCTCTACACCATAGTCGAGGACGACTATGATTTCAAGAAAGAGGTAATGTCATAATAATCAATATCGAATTCTCCTAAATGATGTTCTCATATTAAACTGATCATTTAATGTGGGGAAGTGCCAGGGGAGAAAAAGCTAGAATATTGGTTAAGCTAGCAGACCGACCACTGTAGGGATCCAAAGGAGGGAAAATAGGGATCCAAAAGGGGGGGTCATCTGAAAAAGAGCCATGTGCAACAATGGACTAAAAAGACCCTAAGGTTCAGCCCATTAAGACTTCCAAAATGCTAAGGTTCCAAAATTGAAAGGTTTGTCCAAAGGTCAACCATAGGGGAATTGGATGCTTTGTGTGTGTCCAAAAAGTCTTTGCACATCCCTATATAGGAGGGGGCGAGCCTTTCTTGTAGGGGATGAGAGAGAAAGCCACACACACACACACAAGCTCCCTTTCCACAAAGGGAATGAAGGACACATGTCAGCTCCCTAGCCCAGATGCCCAGATGTCCACAAGGTGTACCCAATTCCTATTGGATGGCCTTGGAGGTGGACCAATGAGAATTAGGCTAGAGTAAATCTAGTTTAATTAATTTAAAAACACTTAATAAAAGAACCAATGAGAATTAAGTCCTCTAGAAGACTATTGGACAGTCTCCCAAGGGGTCCAATGAGCATTTAGGAGCCTAATGGCTTGCCTGATTCCTATTTTCCAGGAGGCAAAGGGGTCCAATGAGAGTTTAGTTAAATTATTAAATTACCTAAAGCTCTCACAAAAGGGGAAAGGGGGACACATGTCAGAAGGCTATCACTTATGCTGCTTAATAGTCATTGGCTAGCCCTGGGGAGGTCTAATGGGGAGATAGCAAGAGAAAATAGCAAGAGGGCTCGCCCAAGAAAGAGAGGGGGCTGATTTTTGCAAGGCATTATCACACACACACTCACACAATCTCATGTGTGAAGAAAGAGAAGACTATCTCTTCCCAAGCTTTAATGGAGAGCTCATCACCTACTCCAAGCTTGTGAGATAGAAGCCTACATCGACACACTCTTGGCATGTGGATGCAAATCCAACCAAGAGCCAAGCTTCAATGCATGCTCATCTCCTCTACCAAGATAATTACTAAGCTAAGCTATGCTAATATGAGTGATTATGTGAGGAGATGTACATCTTTCTCGTAAGATACTCCTTCTTCCTCTCAATCTACTCTCATACCCTGCTAGCTCTCACCATCTTCGAAGGTGTGTGAGGTCTTGGGTCTGAGACCGGGGATAATCGATGTTGTGTTTGCTAAGTGTTTTGCTTAGTGCATGAAGCTTTCATCTTCATTGCACTAGCTAGTCTTGAAGGAACACAAAGAATTGTATTGTACAATGTCTCTCTTGATGGGAGAAACCATAATACAAAGCCTTTTGGAGGGGGGACCGGCTCCATGCAAATCCGGTCCTCAACTATTGTCAATAGCTTAATTTCTCTCTCTTTTGAAAGTATTGTTCATGCTATCTAACTAGGTGTTATGCTTTTTGTTGCTCTCTCCACCCAAGAACTCTTGTAATTCTCATTAGGAATCTATTCTAATGAAATGCCCACTATGTTCATGCTAATTTCCGCTACACACAAGTTTTTAGGCCATTAAATGTTACAAAAGGTAAAAAATTAAACAAGTATGGGGTCGCTAATTTAACGGGAAGGGCACTAAAGATCGACTATTAATACCATGGGCGAGCTTCTCAATTTTCTCTGGTCAATTAAGTTGTTTAATCGCGAGAGCCAAGTATTTCATGTCCGAGGGCTGACTAGAGGCTACTGACTAGAGGCTATACCTAGAAGACCTTGTAGTTAAACTACGATAAAAGGAATTGCTCATGAAATCATCGTCTGACTTATTTTCTTTTCTTTGATCCCCCAAAGTATTTTCATAGTGATTTAATGTTGACGTGTGTGCTTATTTTGTATGCCTTGGGTTTTTTGCTTTTCAAGGAAAAGCGCCCACACTAGGAACCTCTAGGGCTCTAGTACCATAGGCGATACATGTGCGTGAAGTACCAAATCAAGCTGAGATTTCTCTTCCAGCTTAAGATCTTACATTGTGGCACTTTTGATTTTTTTTTTTGTTCGTTTGTTTCCAGCATTTTAACTTTGTAACTTTGGGGGGTCATATAACACTGTTACCCTCCCCAGGCTCATCACATTAGTAAACTCCCTTTATAATACTTAAGCTAAAGGTCAATAGGGACCAAGCCCACTAAAAAGCCCTAGTACATTTCACACAATGCTACCTAAATCAGATTAAAGAACCTAAGTAACCATTAATTATTAGGAAGGCATTCCCCATGGTATTAAGAGAAGATCTGTAACACCTAGCTTGGTCAAACTAGCTTAGTCAGACTGCTTGATTTTTAAACCTAGACAAGTGATTATGACAAAAAATTACATTGAATTTAATGTTTGATACTAAGAAAATGTGTTGAATATTATGCTACCAATCAAAATTTTAGCAGACAAACATGGATACAAAAAAGATAAGGGGCAATCCTAATGGATAAGAAACACCTGTTTGTGTTGATGGTTGCGCTTGATTTGAAGTGTGAACGAGAGAAAGATTCCATGAAGGTCTAAATCCTAGCAACAGCAGCACGTTCCTGTACACACTAGGAAACACAAAGAATACCTTTAGGAGCACATCAGTGGGAAAAGAAACCAACTTTTATTGAACACAATTAAAAAAACATAAGGAACCCTAACATAATTATTTGCACTCCCCCTAGAGAGTCAAGGGAATAGGATATTGTAGAGATTGGGGGGAAACCTGAAGGCTAAACCCCTATCCTCCTCGTCGAGAAAAACAAAGTCATCATCCATGAGACCATATGTGGCATCCATATAATCATGTAAATCTTCTTCATCATCAGAAGCACCAATGTTTACTAAGAAGGTCACTAGACGCCTATAGTCATCTTGGTCAAAAGGATAGGCTTGTGTAATGGGAGATACACTCTCTACTAAGTATGGATCGATCGTGGTCAAGAGACATATCAGCCATTCTAACTCCTCGAAATTCCTCTCACATGCTAGCGTACCTATCAAATCCCATTCACAGGCAAGCACCGGAAAGACCATGTGAAACATTTGTGAAAAGTAACGAGGGTACCTCTGACCCAAGGTAGAAGTGGATGACTCTATCATACTAGCCACATCTATACACGCAAATAGATGATGGTTAGAGTGCAAATATTACAAGAGTCGTGTTCTTATGCATAATGTGTTTTGATGATTTTGTGTTATGGCTCTTGCTCTTTTACTTTTTTATCTTTGTTTTGTGAGTATAAGGCTTTATATATACATTCCCTAGGAGATTAAGAAGCCAGGGAGAAAGGTTGAGAGAGAAGCAAGTGAATGATGGATGTCAGAAAATACTCCCCCCTTCCTTGGGTAGATCATACCTTTTGGAATGATGTCGTCACCTTTTGAAACCATTTGTTCCAAGTTGTTATGGGTGAAGGCTTTAACCAATAGTTTTCGACCGCCCTATGGGTAGTTGCAAGGGTGGTAAAGCACTTTCCCATGATTTTATTTGCAACATTGTTGTAGGTGGTGAACTTAACGGGAGGTGCAAACTCTTTTTTGCTTGTATGGATATGTACAATGGTAGGTGGAGGTTGTGTTGAAGCTTCTATTTCCGTATAGGAACAACACAAAGAGCTAGAAGCTTCATTTCAGTTCGCTGTTCCTGAGATAGGTGGAACAAATCGTTCTTTCTTTGGTACCCAAACTAGCTCTGGAGCAAGTGTGTAGAATTCCGTGATTTTTTCCTTTCTGCAATCTTCAATTTGTTTTGGAGCCACAGGATTGAGCTCACATGGGCTCGATGACAAGTAAGAGCACAATTTACCTTTTGGCACCCAGATTTGATAATTTCCTTTATAGCAGCCTTGGGGTTCCAATAGTTTTTTAGGAATCCAGTGCAACATTTCTTTACATTTCTTGGGGCGAATGAGACGTCTCTTACAAGGCTTCTGTTTTTTAGCACTAGCTATGGTCGCTAAAGAAGCTTTAGGGACCCACTTGTATGTTTTCTCTTTATATTAGGATGAGCCTTGTCAGAAGATATATGCATTGCTTCTAGCATATTTAAGGGTACGAGTGGTGGCATTTCATCCCCCTCAGGAGTTACCCAGGTCGTCCCCCTATTTCCCCAAGTGTCTATGGTTGCTGCTAGGTGGGCCCAATCCACATTGTCCGACTCAGTCATCCCAGGTAGTACATCCATATAAGGAGAATCTTCCCCAACATCAGTGTCCGCTTTACACGTGTAAAAATACTCCAACGGGGCTGAGTGAATTGTGGTGTCAGATCTATGATCAATTGTAAACCTGTTTCCTAGGGTATGTGCTCGACCAGTTACAAGATCCACTCGAATGACAGAATCTTGGAACTGCAAGTAGACATGGTTTTTACACCAGTCATGCACCATTTTTGCTTCCCTCATGAAAGGACGTCCTAAGATCATCTCAAATGCCATAGTGTGCTTGGAGAAATCCATAACAATGAAGGTAACTCTTATTTTATGTCCAAAGACCTTGATCTTGAGATCTTCTAGCATCCCAATAGGTTTAACAATAAAGTGGTGACTCCTCTAATGACTCGGCCATTGTAGATATCCTCATGTCGTAATTCCCTAATGAATCTATCAAGCAATTGATTATTATTGAAGCACTCATTTGGATTACAATGAGAATTCAAATGCTTCAAGCAACTAATAAAGTCTCTCACCGACTCTCCTTCCTCTCGTTGGGCTTTTTGGAGCTGAGAGGCTACACCCCAAAGCACTCCCTCTCGTATGTATTCTTTCAAGAACAATCTCCTAAGAATAGGTTAAATCTTTTTTTCTTCTACCCTTAGGGTTCTATACCAATCCCCTGCCTTTCCACTTAAGGTTAGGCTTAAATCATTACTCTTATGCAGGTCATTGTGTTCTCCTAGAGAATCACATATTTGTTCAAACACTTCAATATGATTTCCCACATCCCCGTCTCCACTAAATTTTTGTGTGAGCTTGGCTATTTGTACTGCCTTACTTCTAGGCTCTCTATCAGGCGTGTTACGCATATTCTCAGCAATAGATCGAACAATAGCTTGAGCAAATGTTGCCAAGTCACCTAAGTGAGTAGGCACCGTGGGTGAAGGCGCTCCAGAGAATACATGTAGTGTAGGTATTGGCATTGGGCTTGGCGCATAGAAAGCCCTTGGGTTCCACGTTTGGTACAGGGTTGTGCCATGTGGCGGCCCAAAGTTCGTATGTGTGGCCCTAGGCATAGCAGATGATGAATGTGAATTCTAATGCTAGCCGGTATAGTCCCATGGAAATAAGAACTTGGGTGCTGTGGTTGTGAAGCATAGGTTGTTGAAACAATGGGAGTGTAAGGCCTAGGGAACTAAGACATGGGATCCTTCTCCCTACCGCCCTTTATATTGGCCTAGCTCGTAGCTCTTGCCCTAAGCAGATCCCCAGTCCACACTGGTCCAGTCCAGGCCCTTGGCCTAGGTCCCTGACCCCCTAGGTTGGGCCTTGCCTCGTAGGACCCTTGTCCTGACATTACTCCCCCCTTAAGGAAGAGTTTTCGTCCTCGAAAACACAAGTAGTAATATCTTCTTAAGGATACTGATGTTTTCTTTATTGACGTCCCATACGTGAGCCAATTGGCTGTATGATCGATAATTGGTGCAGTGAGGAGGTTCAATGAAACCAAGAGCAACATTGTGATTTTCAACATTGTTGTCCTTTTGCAACCACTTGGGTCTAAATGGTAACTCCATTTATAACTCACTTGAGTACCGTAAAGGAGTAACCACAACTAAGAGTTGTCCAAAAGCATAACCAGTTTTCAGATCTTCTGAAGGTACTGGAATAATGCAAGGAAACCTTGGCATAACTTTCCATGCAGTTGTGAGCCAGATTTCCTACTTGCGTGAGTATCTTGAAAAGTTCATAGATAGGGAGTGTCCTCTTGTTAGAATTCTGAATAGTTTGGGACACAAAGAACTACATGTTCATCCCTAATGAAGGTTACTTGCCAACATACTTTGTCAGCACACCTGGTAAGTCCTTGACGTATGCAGGTGTTTAAAGTTGAAAACCGTACTTAAGAAAATTCTAGAATAGGGAGAAAATCATCTATTCAGAAATGCGTTGTGCTAACGTATGCTCTTAGCAGATCCTTTAGCGAAAGAAATATTTGTAAGTTGCCCATCCAACACGAGATGAATAGCAGTAGTAAGAGTGAGGTGTTGTTCCCCAACCACTTACAGACAGTCTTCCTTGACCATCGGTAAACTAGGACTCACTCATTGAGTATCCAACCATACATTTTATATGGAGTGAAGACAACCAACTAGGTTGAAAAGCGGGTGGACTGGAGTAAGCTCCTAGAGTTTAGACCATCCAACCATAGACACCCATTCTGAGCCAGCGCCTTGTATGGCAGGGTGTAAACTCATAATAAATCTGTAGAAGAGATTGCACATGCAGTGCAAAAAGGTGCAGAGAGAATAAAAGTCCATGAATTGGCATGCTGCTCCAAATAAATCAGTGTTAAACACTAGGGCCCATAACACCTAGTGTGCAATGCTGTCTGTTTTTTCAGCTAGGGGACATGCTCCTCTCTATTTTAATACAGGTAAGTGAACATTACGTTCAAATCTCCAGGTACGCATCTATTGATTTGGTTTTA
Organism: Adiantum capillus-veneris; assembly: GCF_014529385.1. Taxonomy (NCBI): domain Eukaryota; kingdom Viridiplantae; phylum Streptophyta; class Polypodiopsida; order Polypodiales; family Pteridaceae; genus Adiantum; species Adiantum capillus-veneris. The sequence goes on from NC_140931.1 coordinate 62,005,519, forward strand.
TTCCATTTTTAGTATGCTTTGCTTGGTTTTTCAAGATGTATAAGTACGCTTGAATGTTACAGAGCCATGCCAAGGGCATGTCGACACAAAGTATTTTGGGCCAAGTGTCCAATCTATCTTTCAGCCTTATGCTGTTACGAACCTACTTGTAGGGTTCAATTTGGCACATGTTGTCACATGGGATACAACATTGTCTAGGAACTCAAGGAGTTAGGTTTAGCCAACTGTGGAGCAAGATAATGAGGGTCCCTCTCACTCTTGTTGCAGAATGTTTTGCAGTTCCTCCACAAAAAAGTACATCTTGTACTTGATGGATGTCGCTTTTTCGGCTATCCTTCTTTGAGACATATTCCACATGTGGTGAATATGAGTCTTTGGGACTGACACTGGTGCCTAATTCTTAATGATGTGTTGCGATGAAGTCACTACGTGCTGGTCGCATCCGTTTATTAGATCATTTGGAGCACACCGTATTAGGAACAATTTCAATGGCCATAAATTTTTGGGTACTCAGTACAGATTTGTTGCGATGTAACTGCTGTGAAACCACCTTAATGGGCAAGCACACATGATCGGTTCTTTCTGTTATGATATCTGCAGCCACATCCATTGGCTATCAGCTTTCTCTCGTGGACCAGAGTGGGTTATCATCTACATTGGAGCGAGTTTTTCTTTCGACATCTCCAGCCACCTGGTTACAGCAAGATGACCAGGTTAGACCATATCCAGTTTTGTTGATTTTTCCATGTTTACACATTTCAGTTGGAAAATATTGTCGGTTGTGTAAAGCAAAGTGCTTTGACAATTTTACATAAAGCAAGGCTTCTCCCTGGTGCCAAGGTACTTGGAATCACGAGCAAGGGCACACAAGCTTGAAAAAATTGGCAAATTAGGGCATCTCACCTCATAGAATCCCTACCCGTTCAGATTGTGCAAGGTACTAATGGTTTTGGCTCTAACGTTTGAGGCTATCACTCTCGCCAAGGGCATAAAAATATGTATGCAAGGCATGCTAACCAGGTGGCACGAATTCCATCACTTCAGAGATTATGCTTCCGCTATCACACCAGACAATTTGTCCCGGAAAAATTAAGTTCTGGATTGTTTAAATTTTTGGTTGCTGTCAATGCACAACACCACTAAAAAGAACCTAAATTTTCTACTAGATTCATTGGCAAGGTGCCCTATTCAAGTCATCCCCATACAGTCACGACCCATACACGGTAGATGACCAAGATGTGGCTTGTGTTACCTCTCGTGATGCGAGCGTCATACAGTCAGATTGTTGCATGCTTATAGGATAAGCTGCAAATCAGGCATAAGATGCCTAAGACCACACATTCTGGGCACACACTCTAGAAATTTAAGGAAAGTTCCTCAGCCCAGCATGCTCTTCTTCTCTTTCTTTTCTTATTTCTCTCAAGAATAATGAAAACTTTTTCAGAATCTTTTGATACATGTTTTGGCCGTAAGTCAGCCTGAGCCAAGGTGCTCTAACTCTCAACTAACACGTGGCTAAGATGCTATTCAAATTAGTCTTCATCAGTTCGTCCGTTGAACACTAGTTTGCATAATGGCTATGAGCCACACTGGCTAAGAGCCACAGTTAGGCCAAGGGTAAGACCTAACTATTGGCATTCTTCGGATAATTCTTTTCAAGATCAACCAGATCTACCCAGGGAAGTACACATCGACATTACTGGACAAGCAAGAGTCTCGTCACTACGAATGTCTAGGGTGTCGTTTCTTCCACTACATGTTTTCAGTGCGACACTCAAGTTGAGTTTTTTATACTCTTCAACTCACAGCAACTGAGCTCCACAAGGAAGTATCGATGCAGCAATCAGTTGCGACAGCATGGCTGTCCATAAGAGCTCGGTAGTTCACTTGTGTGGATTTCCTCCTCTCTCTATAGCACTACGACGTGTCTATGGACATATTGTTTTGGGGTAAGACCCGGCGGGTGATTGCTATATCACCCCATAGGCATTAAGGATCACAGTTTGATCTGCATTGAGGATCAGAATTGATCTCTCCCAGTTATACTTTCAAGGAAAGAATCCGCAATCTACCAAACGCGATAGTGGACGAACACACTTTTCAAGTTGATTCCAATCATTCTGTACATGATTTACTATGTTGGTTACCGTTATCTGCTATTTGAGCAGTTTCTACAAAGAGTCTTACCAAGGGGTTTGACTACGTAGATTCTAATCCAAGGGCTTGAATTGCAAAGGCAACACCCAGGATCCCCAGTCCACACTGATCCAGTCCAGGCCCTTGGCCTAGGTCCCTGACCCCCTAGGTTGGGCCTTGCCCCGTAGGACCCTTGTCCTGACAGGGAGAGGTAGGAACTACATGAGTACAAGGACCCATGGGTGTATACGATTGGTACACACTTGTAGGTACTATTGCAGGCATTGTGCTACCATGTAGCGGTGCTTTACTAACAAATGAGGTCCATGGCGTGTTTCTTGGCATGCCCATCATTGGAGTAGGCATGGTAGCCGTGGTATCATCAAGAGAAAGATGAGCTAGACTTGGAAAGACAAAGATATCACTTGTGGGATCAGATTGCACTGAGACCCATGGAAAAACAACATATGGAGGATCCATCGGACTTACCGAGGGAGTCTCCATTTGTGATAAGGTTGGTTGTTTAGCCTTTCCTATATCCAAGAATCTCATGAGACCCATTGAAGGCATGTTGATCCCCTTGTTCTGCCTCTCTAACTCAATGACACTATGGATGACCTCACAAACTCTTTGTTGTTGATCCTCCACACTAGTAGCACCCATTGTGGATTGTAGGACATCTAACCAACCCACATGATAGGTGTGACCTGTGTATAGGTCGGTTAAAGTTTTTGTTTGTAGTTCATACTCCTAGTTCTCATTTAAGAATGCTTCATCTAGGATTGAGGTGCTAGGGGTGTCCTTTGAGCTAGATGCAATGTTGCTTTCTAGGGGTTGGCCCTTAGCGGTTGCTAAGTCAGGAGCACTCGATTGCTCTCCTAGAAAGGATATTGACATAGGAGCTTTCGATTTTAACTCTCTTCGTTGCTCCGCCTTCTGTAAGCTCTCAATTTCCTTTTCCCACGCTGCAAGGATATACCGCTCAACCTCTTGCACTTCGGCAAGGCTTCTACCATTGGGTAATATGACCTCGGAGGGGAATATCTCTAAAGAGTCAGGAGGTACAGTGAATGAAGTATTCACGTGCACATTCTCTAAGGGCATAGGATCTACGTTGGTCATGAATGGAGAATTTACTTCCCCACCCCCCTCATTTACATCATTAGCTCCATGTTCGGAGCGAGTGGCTCTACTAAAGGTTTCCTTCAAGCGGCTAAGCACGCTCGGCTCGGACCGCGGGTCCATGGCATGCATGCCTTGGCTTGAGCTATCGGGATTAGGCATTGGGAAACCCTCCATGATGTTGTAGTCAGAGGAAGAGTCACTAGCCGCTATGTTTGGGTCTTGGTTTGTACAACCTTGGGTCCCCGTCGAGGGCGTGAAACTTAAGGTAGGTGGATATTGAGAACTCGCGTAAGTCGAAATTCTCTCTAGTTATTCGGTCTCTAGCACACGACCAGAGCGCAGATGCATGTGCCTTTGGCACCCTACAATCGTCGGCGAATAACCTCGAAGGTTAACCGCTTACTTATTTAGGCGTCCGTTTTCACTCGTTTTTTTATGTTTTTTAATGATCGGTTTTTGATTAAAGTGTGTGATAGATCAAAACAAGCGTATCACTCAGAGGGTCATGGTGTGCTTTACACCACAACGTTCGGTCACCTGAAGCTTCGTTGGTCCTCAAAAAAGTCGATTTTTAGCTACGTGTGAACTAAAATACGTAATTTTAAAGGGCGATTGAGGCCTGAGCCTGAGCGTGAGCTTGGGCTGCGGTCTGGGAGATATTCCCAATCCCGGTCCTACCTGAATTTTTATTTTTTATTTGAGATAAGGTCGCGGCGACCTGCGCGCGAGCACACACTCTACCTACCTACTTACAACTAATACACCTACTGTTACACAGTAACACTTCATTAGCTCTAACAGATCTACTTCCTACTTACTATACTTTACATTACACAGAACTAACAACCTTAATACTAACACCTGATCATAGAGAAAACACAGTACCTTTCAAAACCTCATTAACAAAGAAATACACAGTAGCAAAACAAAATCCTTCTTCTCAACACACACACCTTCCTTCCCTACCTTTCCTACCATTGAAATTGCACCACAAAGAAGCACAGAGTGCTGCTCAAGCTTAGTGTATGGCATTTCCCGGCAGCGGCACCAAAAATGCGTGCGTCTGTCGCACGTGTCAATGCAAGGAACTTACCGATACACTGTGTGCGAGCCACAAATGGCTCCAAGCACGCAACTAGCCTAAACTAGTAATCTCAAAGATGGTGATGGTGTGTCACTCACCGCTCTACGCTTGCTGTCGTGGAGGATTCCTCGCTGCGAAAAGAAGGAGACGCCACTACGCCGCGCTCAACCGCCTTGCCGCCGTCGTGTCGCTGCAATGCTCGATCGCACACACACACACACACACACACTCTCTCTCTCTCTCTCTCTTTCTCTCACGCATACACACACACACAAGGAGATGAAGAAGAAGAAGATGGAGATGGAGCAAGAGCACTCTTCAATTGCACAAATGGGAGAATGAGTGAATTTTAGGTTTATTTGACTTTTATATGAGCTCGCCCCATTCACACTTGGGCGCCCATGCTTAGCCAACTAATCCCTTGAATGTTCCAGTTAGAGTGCGCCTCTCATCGGCGATCACTCTTACCATTCTCCTATTGGACCGACAAGCCCAATACCTGACTCTACCAAATAAATAATACAGTGTCCGTCGTAGGTGATAGGAATGTGTGTGAGGGTTAACACAATGAAAGGGCGGTGTTAATGCGTGTGCTAGTCTCCACGAAATCTTATAGCCTTCCCCTAGCATACACACTATTCGGCCGTGCCGGTGGCATTGCCCGTAGGACCCGTGTCCTTACAATACAATTCACGATCTCAATTTTGGCGAGGTTGTTGTATCAAGCATTTTATGTCATGGGCTGTATAAGCTCACTTTGTATGACAAGTGTGCGTAAAATTTTGGAAATGCAGTTGTGGATTCTAAGGCTAATTTCGGATGCAAAACTTTGGCATGCATGTTTTGGGTATCTAAATTTTACCAGTTTGTTGCGTTTGCAAAAATCTGATATGGTTGCTTCTTTGCCGCCTCTTGAAGCACCTGTCAAACATGTTCGTGAAGGATTTATTTTGGGTAAAATGCATTGTTTGAAGTTTTCAAAGGATGGTTCAGTTAGGTCTACATGCATGTCGAGTATATATTCTACTTGACATACTCTCTAATCGAGAACATTACACACTCTCTACTTGAGAGCATTTTGTAAAGAGAAAACTTTACATACTCTCTACTTGAGAGCATTTTGCTAAGAGAAAACATTACATACTCATATTCTTTTGTAAAGAGAAAAAATTACAAATTCTCTCCTTGAGAGTATGATGTAAATTTTACAACTTTAATTGGCTCCATCTCTCGTGTAGCTCCCAATTTTGTCTTTTAGTTTCTGTTGCAATTGTGGTAGCCCTTTTTTTTTCTGTATGTTTTTTGTAGAAACTCCCTTTATGTTGAAACATATGATAATTCAATCAACTCTAACCTACCTCTACTATACCCACTTATGTTAAACAACTCCTTTGCGAAAGTGTTATATAATGCATTATTATGAGCTCACTAAAATTTTCTATCCTATGGAGTGTGGTATCAATTAGGAAGGCCACCTCTATCCAAGAGTCATTAGGGTAAGTTTGAGGTCTCTTTTTTCCCTTTTAACGGATAGAGAGTGCTCTAAACCAATGAGGGGAGGACTTCCATTACAGAATCTTCTCTTTGAAAATTGTATTTGATTTTCTAAAATGAATATTTTTTTAGCCACAATTTGAGGTAACTTTCAAATACATGGTACTTTTACCTGAAAAAAGTCTCTTTCACTAACCCAAAATATTTTTTTGAATCTTCTCATGGTCTTCTTTTCCCCCCTTCCCCACCCCTCTTCATTTCACCTCCTCTTCCTGTTGTCTTCTCTTCACCTTCATTTACTATGCATCCTAATCTCCTTAAGCCATGGAGTCCAGTTGATCCAAACAACCTAGCACATCCATTGAATCCATCACCACTTATGCCACATTAGCTGAGCACAGACAATGGATCCCATTATCTATAACCAAGGGTAGTTAATTTATAATGCAACAAAGCACGATAATAAAAGCCTCATCCCAAAACCCATTCTTGTCATGCTAGAAAGGAAGAGTGAAAGACTTCCGACTTGTTGGAGCTAAGAAGATAGTGAAAGAGGTTTTGGTGTAGCATGTTTCATGCACAAGGAGCTTCACCTACAACCCGAAAGCTCAAATCTTCCTCTACATAGAGCTAGCTGTAAGAGTTTCATATCTCTCTTCTTGTTTGTTGTTCCGATGTACCCAATAGATATTCTTATGTACTCGATTGTTATAATTTTGGTTTGTGTTTCTCTATTATTTTTGTGGTTCTCTACATGATTGTTATAATTTTTGTTTGTGATTCTCTACTATGCTCATTACAGACTTGTATCCTTCAAGCATAGAGGAATGGCAATCGGTGTAGTGTGTCATAGATATTTTAGATGTCTGGCATGGATCCATTGGTGAAGAGATTTACAAAGGGAGAATACATGGTTCTTTGTATGAAGGATTGTGACACTGCCACCAAGGTTGCATTGCTTAGTTACAAAAGTGGAGAGTGGCCATTGCCAAGCTCAATAACAAGTGAAAGCTATAGGTGCAAGATCTTGTATGAGATCCAAAATTTTTAAAGGAACATTGCAAGCAAGCAAAGCAGAGCTTCATTTTTTATAGCATCATTGTCTTTGTGGATTTCTTTGCAAAGGTTGGTTAAGTGCTTAGACAGTGAAGATGTGTTAGAATTTTGGTTGAAGTTTGGAATCAAAAAATAGTGTGAATGGGGTCCTTTGCAAAGTGCAATCTGGCTCCATTACCTATAAATAAATGATCCATACCCAGAACTTCATTATTTCATTTATTTATAGTCAATGGCATCATGTGGTGGGGGGGGAGGACTTGGTTCCTTTAGATCAAACCATGGATGATTTCAATGATAACCCCATCCATGAAATTGATGTATGGATGCGCAATGAATGCTTGGCACATTGAAGATAAGGACCAAGTACTCATTGTACCAAGTGAGGCAGGACTTACACAATGAGGAGATATATTTACCTACAACTTTTTTTTCAGATATCTAGAAAGAAGGTATGTAGATAATGGTTTCCTTTTCTATGGAAAAATTTGTGTGACATATTCTTACTTATGCAAATTGTATCAGACTGCCATTTTGTACACATGTTGGTTGTCTATTGGTTTTTATTTTTATTTGGTTTATTGTTCAAATGTCTTATCTTGTTTGAGGTCTTATTTAATGTAACATTTAATGGCCAAGTAACTTGTGTGTAGCGGAAAATACCATAGACGTAGTAAGCATTTCATTAGAATAGATTCCTAATGAGCATAGCAAGAGTGCTTGGATGGAGAGAGCAACAAAAGCATAACACCTAGTAGATAGGCATGAACAATACTTCAAAAAGAGAGAGAAATTAAGCTATTGACAACAATTGAGGACCGGATTTACATGGAGCCGGCGGTCCCCCCTCCAAAAGGCTTTGTATTATAGGTTTCCCCCATCAAGGGAGACATTTTACAATACAATACTTTGTGTTCCTTCAATAAGTTGCTGGTGCAATGAAGATGGAAGCTTCAAGCACCAAGCTCACACTTGTAAAACACAACACCAATTCCCTCACGGTCTCAGACCCAAGACCTGACACACCTTTGAAGATGGTGAGAGCTAGCGGGTATGAGAGTAGACCGAGAGGAAGAAGGAGTATTCTGACGAGAAAGAAGTATGTCTCCTCACATAATCACTCATAATAGCTTAGCATAGCTTAGTGATTAGCATGGTAGAGGCGATGAGCATGCATTTGGCTCTTGCTTGGATTTGTATCACAAAGCCAAGAGTTGTTGGTGTAGGCCTCCCTTCTCACAAGCTTGGAGTAGATGATGAGCTTTCCATTAAAGCTTGAGAAGGAGATGGTCTTCTTTACTCCACACATGACATTGTGTGAGTGTGTGTGTGATAATGTCTTGCAAAAATCAGCCCCCTCTCTCTCTTGATCGACCCCTCTTGCTAATTGCACATGCTAGCATCCTTTTGGACCCTACAAAGCTTAGCCAATGACAATTAAGAAGCATAAGTGATAGCCTTGTGGCATGTGTTCCCCTTTCCCCTTTTATGAGAGCTTTAGATATTTAAATAATTCAATTAATCTCTCATTGGACCCCTTAGTCTTCTTGCCAATAGGAATCAGGCAAGCCATTGGGCTACTAAATGCTCATTAGACCCCTTGGGAGACCGCCCAATAGTCTTCTAGAGAGCTTGATTTCTAATGACTCTTGTTTGGTGGACGAAGCAATGGTCTCCAGAGAAAGAGTCACATTTTTCAGGGAATCTACATTTTTGCGAAAATCTCATCCTTTTGTAAAAGATCTTCTCTAAGTCGAGAACTTGTAAAGAAATTTTTGATTATTTTTCCGAGAGCATTTGCATAGTGGAGATCCAGTTAGAAGTTTAGGACTTTTTGGCCGGACAAGCCATTTGTAAAGACCTAAACTATAAAGGTCAGTTTTGTAAGTTTGAACATAATCCTCTTTTATCACAAGTTTTGACAAGACAGCATACCTTTTGAGAGGTTCCTGTTGCTCCAACTTGTAATCTTCGCTACTGTGGCTACGGTAATCCGAATTCAGATTCGCTTATTGCATTGTGTTCCTCTTACTTTGCTCTTCCATTCAAGTGTAAGCATTTAAGATTCGGTGTAGGTGTTCAACTACACGTTTGAGACCTTAAATTGTTGTTTTGAGTGTTTAAATGCGTATTTTATGTTGTTTTGACCCTAAGAGAGGCTTCAAAGACCCTAAAACGACCTTTGGGATCATCTGTTCACTGTTTTTGCTGACTTTGGGATGAACGATCGCGATCTATGTACCTCTCCAGAGTGCTGTGACATTGATAGGATATATTCTAAATAGTCCCCTGTAGCTCCCCTTCAAGTTTCGTGAAAATCCGATATGATTTGCTTGGTAAACGGGCATGATGACTGTAGAGCTGTGTAGAAGGACATAGGCAGATTACTTGGCTTTAGTGCGTATGATTTTCTTGCAGAGTTTGTAGTCACATCTCATCGAGTTCACTTCATTAGGAATGACACCCTAGTGAGTTTCCATGCCTCATCCTGGTCGCTTTCCTTGTATTGATATTTTATGTTGATGCGTGAGAGCTATGCTATGGACGTCCGTCACGGCGACCCTCAAACATTGGCGCCGCTGCCAGGGAATGCACCTTAGGTGATGAGTGACCGAGTGCTCAGTTAGCTTCCTTAAAAGAAGATCAATCCACAAATCCACCTTACACCTTAGTTAGGCTGCTAGATAGGGGTTTAGAGCTTAGTGAAGCCTAGAGTTAGTGGACTGACTAGATCCTCTCTTAGGAGATTTAGGGAGCTCTGAGTGAGAGTGTTCAAAGCATTTTTGCTCTTCAATTTCTCTAATTTGAGGAGTACTGAAATCTCACCCGAAATCCGTCTTGTTTGTTTTGTTTGATTCATTTCTTTATGTTCTTTCGTTTCTGTACTTAGGAGTAGGTTAAGTAACTTGCATTCCATTCAGATTTGGGGCAAAAGATAGAGTCGAGAAACCAGGAAACCATAACTTTGGCAAAAAGGCCATAAGACTCTGAAATTTAGAAAATTTGACCAAACAGGGTTGATATTGATTCAAATCACCAAGTGGTAGCACAAAACATTGTAAAACACTTGTCAGAGGGAGCCAACTAAATTTCATCAGATTTGGCTCATGTACTACGATCGCGATCGATATACCTCTGTGCCAGAATTGGGACAAGAATTGTTGTGTGCCTTCCTGATAAGATTCTAAACAAGTTTGTCTAAAGCAACCACACCCAGAAACATCAAAAATCAAGCTACTTGGGCAAAACTAGCCTAACAAACCCCAAAAGTGCAAAATCTTGGCTTTTAGTGATCCAAATGCTAAGTGAATTGGGAAATAGCCTCAAAACACCTTTGCCAACAAGCACACCAAAATTGGTCTAATTTGGGTAGTGTACTACGATAGCGATCGGTGTACCTAAGTGCCATATTTTGACCAGATTGCATCTGTGGGATCCTCAAGTGTATATAAACATAAAAGTATACAGGACCAAGAGCCAAAAACCTCAAAGTACCTGTCAAACCATCTGAGTATTGATCCAAGTCGGAAATTGATATACTGACATAGAAATTGACTTTCATCAGGATCATATACATCAAATTGCGTATAGACTATACAGAGGGAGATCCTATACACAGGACAACCCCAGATAGCTTTCATATCCCAAAACAAACACCAAAATCAAGTCAAACTGACAGATTTGGAAAAACAGACACTTCCAACCAAGAACTCGTAAAAGCTTGACTTTTTGGGTTTTGAATACAAAACTATTTGGTGGGTAGCCTTAAAATAGCCTAGTGATCAAGCTGGTGAAGTTTCATCAAATTTGGGCACTGTACTACGATCTCGATCGGTGTACCTAAGTGCTAGAATTCACTCAATTTTGACCTGTTCATAGACCTAGATTATTTAAGATATCAAGAGTTGTCAAAATCCAAATTGGACATACTGTCAATAATCTGCAAGCAAAATTGTGTTGAAGTCGTTGTGAAGTTGTTGAATCTGCTGATAGTTGGAATGATACAGTGATCTCATAGCCATCAAGTGTATTCATTTGCAGAGATCGATAAAGTAACAATCCATGCAGTCGTGAGAGTCAAAAGATCACTCCATCTCTAGGTAAGAGGTTTGGATTCAATCGGTAAATTCCACTTTCTTCATGTTTTTGAGATCGGAAAAACAAATCAACAACCAACACTGAAATTTAGCGGATCAAGCAAGTATTTTATCAACGGAAGAGAGTGTAAACCAAGGTATAGTACAACCGTTAGAGCCGATCCTTGAAGGAAGTATTTCCGATACTTCTTCAGAGAGATCTTACGAGTATTTCCCGGAACACTTGGGACATTTAAACCTAAACAAAAGAGAAAACATGGCAGAAGGACCATCAGACCCTTCGGCCACAATGAAGCTATTGTTCATCAAGTATCAGTATGACAACAAGCAAGGTGCCAAGATCTACAAAGATGGTATGGACCGCTACTGTGTGAAAATAGAAGATAGACTAAGTGAGTTCAAGGACTTAGTGCTTGTGAGCTATAGCGGATATAGGTACCTAGATGACGAAGGTATCATGTACTTGGTAGTCCTGAATCCTAACATTGTGGACAAGTGGGGATTGATGGGCACGAAAGCCAAAGTAGATGAGGAACCTGAGGAGAAAGCACCAACAATGAGCTTCCCTAATGCGAGGTTAAGGCGAGAAAATGAGACTTTGAGAGTCAACACAGACAACGTCTACGTGGGGTTATACAAGTATAATAATGGGAGGAAGATCTCTATTATAGATGCGAGGAACCCTACGTCGGAGAGTTGACAGAGCGGAAAAGACTTTATGTCTTCACCTACAAAGAGGGATCAGAAACGAAAATCGTCGCATACGACAAGTATGGAAGACGATACGCAACAATCGATACAAAGGAGTTGGAAGGATATACGTACTTTGGGGGGACACTCCACCAGTATTATGTCACTCCAAGACCACAGAGACCGGCACCTACAAATGTCATGCCAGACCCGATGGCAACAGGTGGAGAGAGGACTCATGTAGCTGATTCTTTCAGTCAACCTCAGTATTCTATGCCAAACCCCATGGGAACGTTACATCCCAGAGAGTCAATGGCTACGAATCGGAGTAGTGCGGTTCCTATCTCTATACATACCGCAATAGGTCCGACATTTGTAGCCACACCATCACATTTGCCTCCTAGTAGTAGATTCGTGGCAGGGGAGCCAACGAGAGCAACCCACGACATCCATGATGTACGAGAACGATTAAGTCGAGACACGGGAGCATCGATATTGGTCGCAAACCATAGACAGATGAGGCCATCCCAGATAGCCAAGTGCATGCCAAAGAAGTATAGCAGATCAGGGGATCCATATGCCCATGTGTTGCTCTTCAAGCAAGTCTTAAGAGCAGAGCAGATCACTGATTTCCATACTCAATATGAGGGATTCGGGCTGACCTTGGAAGGGACGGCCTTAACATGGTTTCAACCTTTGAACCCTGAAACTTGTCCGAATATTGAACATGTATTGCAGGAGTTCGCGGAAGAATTCTCAAAACGGGGTATAAAGCATAATACTGTATCACAAATATATGCTTTTAAACAAAAGGAGAACGGAAAAGTGAAGAAAGCATCCTTGAGATTCAAGCAATACATTGAGAGGTGCCCAAGGAGAGAATTACCGCAGGACAAGAGATTGTCTGTGCTCTTCATTGAAGTACTTAACAACTAAACCTTGAAAAAGGACCTTCACTTGAAAGCCTGTAGCACATTTGAACAGGTTACAAGGGAAGCGTTATATCTTGTTGATAACTGCAAAGCATATGGGGAAGTGTCAGAGGATACCGATTCAGTAACCAGTGGCTCTTCATCTATTAAGAGTGAACCCTCTACCAAGAAAGATGCTCAGGCTTCTTTGATGCCGACAGTAGTTGACCAAATGATAGAGGAAGTAACGAAGAGAATGCAGCAACATATGAGATCAAATCCGGTGATGAGACAGTCTCAGATGAGGAAATGTGACATATGTGGGGGGGATCACCCGACTTCGTGGTGCACACAAAAACCGAAAGCACCAATTGCGAATGGACGATTACTGAAATGGTGCGCCATAGAGAAAAAAAGGACGAACCATGGCACGAATGAGTGTTTTTACAACAAAAACTATGTGAGGGAAAGGCCGTATGGACCTCCAGAAGGACCACCCCAGCCACCTCCTCCAAGATATCAAGTTGGGCCAAATGTGAATATGGTAGCAGGAGCAGACAGACCTCAACCTGTGTTGGGTCAACAACCTCCATTACCACAGGAAAATGGGGCCATGATTAGGTATGCTCAACCTTACGAAGCATCACCAGGAACAAATAATACACCTCAAATTTCTTATTACGAGGAACCGAATGAGCCTTACGTAATTGAACCTGAACCACAGATGTACGCAGACGAAGCCTATCAATCGTGGGGAAATAACGAGGGTATGGCACCACCGATGTATGTAGCATAACCTTCGAGGGATCAATATTTGGTGGACGAAAGAATGCTAATGTTCATTGTGAACCAGAACTACAAACCAAGAGGATATCCTAATAGGGCGGGACAACCTATGGGACCAGCTCCTCAAAATCAATTACCAATTGGACTGTGCTATAACTTTGAAAGTACAGATCATTGGGAGAGTAGTTGTCCTTTCAAAGGCGAAAGAGTGAAAATTTTCGGGTTTTGTGACGGGTGTGGTGTGAATCACATACTACCAGATTGCCCAAGGAATCCGGACAACAAGGGAAAAGCAACTATGAATATTGTGGGGGTGTTACCAAGTGCAAGCAGTGGATCAGAAACCGAACCCATGATCCAAATCAATGCGGTAACTAGAGCCCAAGCCAAGGACTTAGAGAAAAACAAGCCAGTGGAAGAAAAGGTCGAGTTACCTATACTCGCAGAAAAGGAGAGTTTATCTGTGAGAACACCGCGAAAATCCTGGAAGGCGAAACGAGACATAATGAAAACAAGAAGGATAAAAACCCAAATTGCCATGCAAAATGAATTACATGAAACGAAAGAGAAACTAAAACAAGAGAGAGATAGTAAAACTATTGAGAACAACAACAAACCGAGGAAAGCATCCTCAGGGGGATCAATCTTAGTAGAGAAAGTGCTAGAGCCTTTAGATGCTCTATTACAAGCGTATGAAGCAAGGCTAAAAACAAACCAAACCTTAGAGCATAGATGGTTGAATTATCTTCAACCAGAAGTGGAAACAAAGCATTTGGAAATATGTAAACACCTTATTGAAACAACCCAGGCATTGATGGAACCTAATGCGATTAGAATCCCAGAACAAGAAGTGATGATTCACAAAGAGCGAGAAAAATTGAAGGTCGATGAATCAGAACAAGTAAATGAACCCAGGCCTAAAACTATATTGTCATTGGATCACCGAGAGGTGCCGAACACCACTGATGATGCTAAGTCAATGATTATAATGCCAACTCCATAAGTGGAAGAACCATGGCCACAACACTTATGGGAAACCATTAGAAATAGAAAGAATGGAAGCACAACGTTACAGTTTGCACCAATTCCTGAGGTTAACATGGACAAAAAATTTTATCTAGGAGATATACAATCGCTGTATGGAGATGCAGAAACGAAGGCTTCCATGGAAAGCAAAGCTCAATCTCTGAAAACCCTGCCTTCATTTATAGGTAAACACGAGGCACAATCGGAGATAAGATTAGTTCCATCCCAGATAAGAGCTATTCCACAAATGATTGACTCAAAAAGTCTTCAAGAGATGCTATCGACACCTGTAACATGCACAATCACACTGTCAGAACTCTTAAGAGTCAGACCACACTTGTGGGAAGACATGGAAAAACATTTGGAGAATAAAGAAATAAAAATTCCTCTTCAGACAAACCCTACGGTAGAAGAAAACAAACGGGAAGGACAACCCAAAGCCCAACCTGTGCCCATAAACAAGGTCGGAGATTACTGTGAAGGTGAGGAAGGTAATACAACCTTACCTGTCGAATATCAAGATATAAAGACAATAGCTATCCTAGACAGTGGAGTGGGAGTTGCGATTGCTACAAAGAAAATCTGGGAGAAATGGGGCCGTCCAGCTCTCAGAAAGACGAGAATGAAACTGCAACTGGCAGATGGGTATGTAGAGAGACCATTGGGAGTCCTGGACCAAATAGTTGTAACTTCGTGTGGAATTAACTATGAGCACACCTTTGACATGGTAGATTTCAGAAAAACGAACAACTTTGACATTATTTTGGGGCAACCTTTTATGCGTCAACTGAAAATGATAGAAGATTGGGGGTACGATCAAATTTACCTAAGGCATGAGGAGCTAATAACGAAAATCAACATGAAGGATCACAGCTATAGAGACGTTGCAAAAACACTAGTGCGAGGATTTGATTCAACCACAGAGAATGAAAAAGAAATTCCTGTGTGGTTACAAATGAAAGCACATGTCTGGATGTGTGGAGCATCTGATTGTGGAGACTTAATCAAAGAGGAATGTGTGTTGGAAAGGTAAGTAGAAGACGGGGCTTATCTCCCAGAACCTTTCCCTGAATATTTATTTGATCCATTTGGGTGGACTCAAATATTGTCAACCTTGGATGTATGTGTTAACAAATGCACGCCTACAAAATTTTGTGACGATGAAGGATACGACCTAGTAACATTGCAAATGGCTAGCGTCATCCTTGAGTCAGGATCAGATAGCGAGGAACAAGAAGAACCACTACGTGAGACTGAGTGTAAAAGAATATTTGATGAGATATCTCTATTGGACGATAGGAATCGAACAGAGGAGGGATTCACACACTCACTAAGTGATGACCTTCCATCACTGGGTGATGAAATCCAAATGATAGATGCTAATGACAAAAGATCAAGTGGATCAGAGACGGATAGGAAGCATATGTCGAGACCGGACAGGTTTTACGAGTTTCCTAATCAAAAACCTAGTCGACAAGAGCGGTATAGATCAAAGAGAACAAGGAAATCAAGAGCGAATAATCATAAACCCATGCCTCTTGTCAATGACAAAATGGGATATCTAAAGCTTGTAAAAGCTGACGATTGTGTCAAAGACAAGGTCACTGGCCGGTTTATCAAAACCAAACCATGGAAAAACAACAAGAAGAACAAACGCGAAAAGCAAACGACTGAGACACATAAGGAGAGGGAAACAAGATCTAGAATGACCAAAACAGAGTACAATAAGCTCAAACAGACCCTCAAAGACATATGGACAACCGAAATGGAAACAGATGAGGATAGAATTCTGACAAGATGGATGTGCCATCCCATTATAAGAAGTATACCATACAAGATAGAAAAGTCATAGTGCAACAACCGATGAGAGAATTGAAGGAACCTGGTACATCATACGACGGTTCTGAAAAAGCTAAACGAATAGATCTAGCGGAGCCAGGAGAAGATCCAAAACCTGCATATATTTCCACGGATCTTACTGAAGAAGAGGAAACACTATTGATAGCTACTCTAAAACAGTATAGAGATGTGTTTGCATGGTTATACAAAGATCTTAAGGGGGTGGATCCAAGTATCTGTCAACACACGATACCCCTTAAGAACGACGCCAAACCAAGCAGACAACGTCCTTATACTTACAATGAGACGTTTGCAAGGAAGATCAAGGAGGAGATAGATAATATGAAAGAGGCAGAGTTTATTTACGAAATTGAGCACACTGACTGGGTTTCATCGATTGTGGTGGTCCCAAAGAAAAATGAAAAGTTGAGAGTATGCGTCAATCTTAAGAAAGTAAACACTGCTACAATTTGGGACAACTATCCCCTACCCATTACTGATCATGTAATAGAAAGAGTGACAGGAAAAGAGACTTACACTTTCTTAGATGGCTTTTCAGGCTACAACCAACTCGCAATAAAGCCAGAGGATCAACACAAGACAGCTTTTGCAACAATTGAATGGGGCATTTTTACATTCAGGGTACTGGCTTTTGGCTTAACGAATGTACCAGCCACATTTTAGAGGCTGATGGGTCATGCTTTTAAAGAATATCTAAGACAGTTCTTAGAAATTTACATGGATGACTTGTGCGTTCACTCTCTTGTAAGATTGGAGCACATAGAGCACTTGACCAAAGTGTTCAAAAAATGCAGACTGTATCGGATTTGCCTGAATTCGGAGAAATGTGTCTTCATGGTAAGACAAGGCAAAATATTGGGACATATAGTGTCCAAAAATGGTATTTCGATAGACATGGAGAAGATCAGCGTAATTGTTGATCTACCACGACTAGTAAAGGTAAAGGAGGTACATGCATTTATGGACCATTGTGGATATTATCGCAGATTTATCTACTCATACGCTATAATTGCGAAACCACTTTACGCGTTGATAACTAAATTTGAGTGGACAGATGAGTGTGAGAAAGCTTTTCAAACTTTGAAGCAAAGATTGATATCCGCTCCAATTTTGAAGGCTCCGGATTGGGAAAAGATATTCCACATCCACGTAGATGCATCAGCATATGCTATAGGATGTATACTTGCACAACCTAGAGAAAACAACATGGGTTTTCCAATCAGTTACTCTAGTAGACAACTAAACAGTGCAGAGAAGAATTACACAACAACTAAAAGGGAGGGTTTGGGTATGATCTATGCTGCGAAAAAGTTTAGACATTACCTATTTTCCAATAAATTTGTATTCTTTGTTGATCACCAAGCACTGCTGTACTTGGTAAATAAACCTTGCAGTACGGGGCGGATTGTATGATGGTTCATCATACTGCTTGAGTTTGACTTCACGGTTGTAGTCAAAAAAGAAACTACACACCAAAGAGCGGATCATTTATATAGAATGGTGTATGGAGAAAACCCTGTAGGAGTTGATGATGATTTGCCAGATGCATATCTCTTCAACATAGAAATGGTTCCAAGATGGAGCGAAGATGTAATTCCTTTGTTGACTATTGGGTCATTGAATTTGACAAGACAACCATCTATCATTGCAACATCTAGATCATTGGTAATGCTGGCTTGAAGGCTATACAAACAGGGATCGGATCAAATCCTTAGGCTTTGTGTTGAATCAAGTGAACAGGACTTGTATCTAAACCAGTCTCATGTACAAACAACAGGGATTCACAATGGGCATGCACAGATGTATCAAAGATTGATGAGAATGGGTGTATATTGGCCGAAAATGCAACAAAGTGTTCATAAGCAT
Organism: Adiantum capillus-veneris; assembly: GCF_014529385.1. Lineage (NCBI taxonomy): Eukaryota > Viridiplantae > Streptophyta > Polypodiopsida > Polypodiales > Pteridaceae > Adiantum > Adiantum capillus-veneris. The sequence continues at coordinate 62,023,650 of NC_140931.1, forward strand.
ATCAAATCATGTATTATCTGCACTTTTCAGAAGTCGATAGAACACGCAACTCTATTCAAATTATCTGTAGCACCCAGATGGAGTAACTACATTGTAGAACAACTCACCACCGGAGTACTTTCTACAACGATGAGTAGATCACGTATCAAAACGATCACGAAAAAGGCAGAAAACTATGTATTGATTGAGGACAATCTTTACAAGAGGGGAAAAGACAATCAATTGAGAATGTGTTCGACGAAAGAGGAATACGTTCCTATCTTAGAGCAAGCACATGGCGGACAAGCTGGAGGACATTTCTCAGCTGACAAAATGGCCAAAGCAATTCTTATTGTTGCTGCCATATGGTGGCCTACACTATTCATGGACGCCGAAGAGTTTGTGAAACGATGTGATGATTGCCAGAGGACAAAGATTCCTAGAGCACGAGATGACATGCCCTTGAGACCAATGATGGGGGCAAGAGCGTTTGCAAAATGAGGAATAGATTTTGTAGGACCAATTGTGCCTCCTGGATATAAAACGCACGTTCAATACATTATTGTGGCAACAGGTTATCTAACAAAGTGGGTTGAAGCAAAAGCAACAACCAAAAATGATGCAAAAACGACAGCACGGTTTTTGTATGAGAACATTTTCACCAGGTATGGCTTACCAATAGAGATAGTGAGCGATAGAGGGACTCACTTCGTCAATGAAGTGATCGAATTTCTATTGGATGAATTCATGGTAATTCATAAGAAGTCAGCTGCCTATCATCCACAAGCTAATGGCCAAGCAAAAAGTACGAACAAGATTTTGGTGAAAATTCTCATGAAAATTATTAGTGAATCAAGAGCCGCGACTGGGATCAAAAGTTGCATTCAGCTTTATGGGCATATAGAGTAGCTTACAAAACCTCAATCGGAACGACTCTGTTCAACATGGTTTATGGAATTCAAGCGATTTTGCCACTTGAATTTCTTATCCCCACACTTCGGGTAGCTAAAGAATTAGAATGGATGGGCCATGAATTATCCAATCAAATAGATATCCTTGAAAAATTGGATGAAACTAGATTGAGAGCAGTTGCATCAATCTACGCGCAAAAATGAAACATGAAATCATTCTTTGATCAACATGTTATCAGCAAGGAATTTGCTACGGGGGATTACGTCTTAATGTATACCCTGAAACAACATTCCCGGAAACTCAAAAAGTGAGGCAATGGATCCTATGTGATTCATGACATATCATCTAGCGCTGCCATTAAGCTTGCGACATTAGAGGGAGAGGAGATGCCTAATTGGATTAGTGGCTACAGATTAAAGAAGTTCAACCTACCACTAACCTCAGAGATGCTTGCCAAAATCCACGCTGCAAAGGAGCGTAAGAACAAAGAAAATGAGACAAAAGCTCAAGCATAGGAGGAGGCCAGAATCAAGATTTTAAAGGGGAAACAGAAATTACAACAACAAAGACTAATGGGAAATAGGAATCGATATTCGCATCAGTGTCAGACTTCCGAATGGTAGATATCAACGAGCATTGATTGACATAGGGGCAAGAGTCAATGTGATCAACTTCTCCACTTACAAGATGCTTACCGATGAACCCTTAGTGCAATCCACATGAGATTTACAAGCCGAAAATGGGGCAAAAATGCCAACATTGGGAATAGTAAACTTACCAATCAATATTGATGGAAATAGTTGTCCTCATCAATTTCTCGTAATGAAAGACAAAGGAATTAGAGAATCACTATGTTTGGGAGTTCCATGGATGAAAACGTACAATGCAGTTATCGAATGGTCAGAATATGCGCTGATGTACACACACAACTCTAACACGTACATGACTCCATTCGCCAAAACAGATTACTCGTGGCCGATTATCCCCATCGACAAAAAGCAATTAGCTCATCAGCCAGAAACACCAAAAATGGCTATTTGGAAAGTATGGATAAAGAAAACCGTCGTGCAGGAAAAACAAAGACAGATATGGCTACCCAAGTCACAAATCCCGATGACAGCAACACCATATCAAAGACCTTCAGGAGATAACCCAGAGTGGAAGTGGCAACCAAAGCTGGAGACAACCAAAAATTCAGCGACAAAGATCGAACGGAGACCAAAAAGTCAACCTAGGAATCCTGAACTAACAAAATGGCAATGGAAACCTAAGAAAATTCAGGAACCTACATTAAACTCTGCAAATATGAAAAAAATTGAATACAAATGGGTTCCAAAAATAGTTGCCATAAAAAAACCAACAATCAAGGAGAGAGGAATTACACTGCAAGCTCTTTTGTTCCATAAACAACTAGCCTCGCCATCCAAAGCCACTGAAACTTACATTCAATCCCCGCATCTTGCACAACACTTTGTTTCCCAATGCATTGTCTCAAACATGAGGATAGGGCCACATTACACGGCCATGCATAGACAAAGATTTCAAAACCCATGCACACGCACACAACCTTCGTCCGGGACGACTCAGTTTAGGAAGGGGGGAGTAACTGCTGAATCTAGCAGCAGTCAGGACCATTAAGGGGTCCAAGGTGTATATATGTACATAATGCGTGTGTTTTTTGTTTTTTCATTTTTTTAAGAGTTCAATTTCAAACAAATTTGATCAAAATCTGGTATTTTTTAGCGTTTTTATCATCCAACCAGCATAATAATGAGCTGTAATGACAAAATCTTGAGCATTGGGATGATTCTAATGAAAATATCTGCTTAGGGGTGAGTATAATAATTTTTGGCTAATTTTTGCCAGTTAATAAGTATTTTCAATTTATTTCGCTTAATTTTTGTCAATAAAACTTCAAAAATTAAAAATATATCATCCACAGTGTCGAAATCAAGTTCAGGAAGCAAACCCCGAAGTATCATGATAGGGTTATCAAGCATGGAAGATATGAAGCTAATCTAAAGACGCCAAATTTCAGTCTTAATGATCAGGACCACATTTCCCTAGAACCGCATCAAACGGTGATACGACGCCAGAATGACGAACGGTTCGACCCACAGGTGGTATACAAATTATCTCAAGTTCAAAGGTAAGGAAAATCAGCCCTATGTCACGAAAACCTCGGGAAGATATGGGTCAGGTAGGCCAAAAATCTAGCTCATTGTTCAATATCCATTCTGAGAGAGAAGAGGAGAGCTTCTTGACCTAGAGCGAGCTGCCATATTTCTACTCCGTACGGACGATTAGTGCCGGCTTTTCACACCAGATTTCACAGAATGCCTCGCCAAAAGCAAGAAAGGTAGTGCAGCACCATATGAAGTGGATGAGCTCTCTATGAACAAAAAAGCTCACATCTCAGATGAAACAGTAGCTCAGATCCTTGCTCACATTTTTCATTGCGAAGTTTAGGGATGCTGATAGTGACATGGTAAAGACGACCATCATGCCACGGGAAATATGGAATCTTCACCGAAGGTTGGAGGTCACCGAAGCCGTGCGGGCTATTCATTTGGAGCACTTTTTTAGATTGCAGCCATGGGGAACAGACTACATGAGGGCCCACGAGCTCATGAGCTCGATACAGTATGATGGGCAAGCGATGCTCACCAACAAGGATGGTTCAAAGGTGAAAGTAAATATCACAAAAGACATCATCAACGAAGCTTTGCACTTCCTTCCAGAGCAACACGACTTGCAGGCAAAGACCAAGTCACTGGACAATGAGAAGGCGTTTATCAAAGCAAAAGGAAACAAGTACAATTACAGTGACATGATATACGGTGAGCTGGAGTTACCAATGAGATTGATCTCTCAACATTTCAGGGTACAAAAGCCTCCTCGCTACACCGAGCCGATCCTGCACATTGCAGTGGTCATGGCTCTAGCAATAGCTGAAAACAGAACCATCCGATGCGATTATGGTTCTTACATCTTGGAAAGCTTGGTCGAAGCAAATTTGAATTGCTCGGCAAAAAACAAAAGCTACATGAGCGCAGGGCCAATGCTAACAAGAATAGCATACCAAGATTTGGGAACGATTGAAGATCTGCCGGAGGCCAGTTCTCAAGCGGCCTTGATTCAAAAAGAAAAGTTGATTGTTCACTCAGTAAGGACGACCACTAGCGCACATCATCGCGCTCGGTCAAGGCATCCAACAAAATATCAAGTGATGAAGAAGATATGGAGACTAAAGACGAGGGAAACCCTCAAGGGTCAAAAGACAAAGGACCATGTGAATTTGAAGAAAGTGAGGAGGAAGACACCACCACACCGCTCGAGAGAAAAAGAAGGGAAAGAAGTACAGTGCCGCCGTCCTAACTTCAAAAAGTATATGCAGAGGCCCAACAAAGAATTGAGGAAAGAAGGACAAAGTTGCGGGCTGACAAAAAGGCAAGGGCTGCTGCAACACAGCTAACAGAAAAACGAAGGTTCGAGAAGGAAATACAAGCAAGAATAGAAGAGGCAGCTCGAATATGGGCTGAAAGGATAGCTGCGGAACAAAAGGCTGCAGAAGTGGACGTTTCTTCTCAGTCCACTGAAGGAATAAAGAAAAAAGAAGTGGCTGAAGATACGAACCAAGCAGAGCAATTAAAGAAAGCTCAAAGAGAGATGAATGTGGAAGCACGACAGGCGGCGGAATTGACTCGCCGAAGAATAATTAAGCTTTTAAAGAAAAGAAAAACGGACGCGTTTGTTGTTTCACAGCCAAGGGAAGATGCACCGAAAAAGAGGCACGTACAAGAAGTGGAGAAATCACCACCTCCTCCCTCGCCGAAATCACCACCTCCTCCTCCATCACCTGCACACAAAGAGTCTGTACCCCCTCCTGAAGCAATAGGGTACCAAGAAGCTTGTCAAGCTATGGCAAGCTATGGCTGATTTTGACTACAGAAAAACCTTGCAAGATTTGGAAAACAGTTCTGATGCCAGCACGTGGTGCTAGAAGAAAAGGAAAGGCTGGTACAGGAGGCTCAACACATGCAAAAATATGGGCAAGAGGAGTTAGAGAGTCTGCGGGCACAACTGGAGCTCACAACGAAGGAAAGAGACACCGAGAGACAGCAGGCTCAGTCTCTCATCAGAGACCTGGTGGATGTCAGGACGGAGTTGACAACCAAGGAAATGGAATGCCAAGATTTGACAGCAAGGGTTAAGAAAGAAATGGAGCAGCTTGATTACAAAGGTGCAAGGTTCCAGAGGGTTAATAGTTCATACCTCACTGTCAAAAGTACTCTAACAACCTTGCTGGAAAACCAGGAACCTGCTGGAGCATTGTTCTCCACATCAGACAATGCTACAACAGTGAACACCCTAGTGGCACTGAAAGAGGAGCTAGAGCAAGAAAAACTTCAAAGACAATTGCTTCTCTTGGGGATGATGGCCCAAAGGGCGGCCAACGAGCAAAAAGTAAAAGAGCTGGAGCAGCAATTGGCAGAAGTGAGAGCCGAAATAGAGACGCAGAAGCAAATCAGCGAGACACTGTTGAAAGAAAAAAAAGCACTGATTTCTCAACAACAAATCAGAACAGATGAAGCCCATGTGCAACCGCAACTGCTGCCTATTCAAGACATGCCTGACTTGCCTGAAACATCACATGAAGGAGAACAACGACAGGGATCACAACCGAGGCAAGCCTAGATATTAGAGATGAGCTCACCCAAAGCATTAAGGAGATGCCGGAAGGTCTGTGCGCGTATGTCGCACGTGTCAATGCAAGGATCTTTCCGATACACCGCGTGCGAGCCAGAAATGGCTCCAAGCACACAACAAGCCTAAACAAGTAAGCTCAAAGAAGGCGATGGTGTGTCACTCACCTCTCTACGCTTGCTTCGTGGAGGATTCCTCGCCGTGAAGAAGAAGGAGCCGCCGCTTCGCCGCGATCAATCGCTTCACCGCCGCCGTGCCGTCGTCGCAATGCTCGATCGCACTCTCTCTCTCTCTCTCTCTCTCTCTCTCTCTCTCTCTCTCTCTCTCTCTCTCTCTCTCTCAGATGGAGATGGAGCAAGAGCACTCTTCTATTGCACAAATGAGAGAATGAGTGAATTTTAGGTTTATTTGACTTTTATATGAGCTCACCCCATTCACACTTGGGCGCCATGCTTAGCCAACTAATCCCTTGAATGTTCCAGTTAGAGTGCGCCTCTCATCGGCGATCACTCTTACCCTTTTCCTATTGGACCGACAAGCCCGGTACCTGACTCTACAAGTAAATAATACAACGTCCATCGTAGGTGATAGGGTGTCTGTGAGGTGTGAGGGTTAACATGCCCCCCTTCCTAATGTAGATTTTGTCCTCGAAAGCTATTGAGTTGAAGCTCGTTTGTCGAGGTGGAAGAGACTTTGAGATGAATGTCCTTAGCCTTCTTCAGTCACTGCAAAACCAAACAACATTGGCACAGTAATTGCATTCTCATAAGCGATTAAAAAGCATATGTAGTTTTAGGAAGACAAATTGACACAGAATTTTAAACAATTTGTCAGCAATAACCTACCCTCTATCACTTGAGTGATGAGGATCAAAGGTGTTTTATGACATATGTTTCTGTTTCAGTATACCGGATGTGAATGTGTAGGTCTGGATCAATGTTTTGAGTTTTATTGTGCATACTCATTTGCTAATTGTTCATGCTCTTTATTATTTTTATTTTTTGTGAGTATAAGGCTATATAAATACATTCCCTAAGATTGGAGATTAAGAATTCAGGGAGGAAGGTTGAGAGGGAAGTGAGTGAATGATGAATGTCAGCAAACACTCCCCCCTTCCTTGGGTAGATCATATCGTTTGAAATGAGCTTGTCACCCTTTGAAACCAATTGTTCCAGTTGGTAATAGGTGGGGATTTTTCCAGTAGTTTTCTATTACCTTAGGTGCCTCGTCGAGTTGCAAGGGTGGTAAGGTACTCTCCCAGGATCGAACTTGAAGTGGTTCATCTGGTGATTCTTGAACACTGGGAAGTGTGGATACCTTTGTAGCTTTATGGAGGTCCACTATTGTAGGTGGAGGCTGTGGAGAAGCTTTTACCTCTATGGATGCATTACATGAGGAGCTAGAAGCTTCATGGGACTCCCCCCTTCCTGAGCTAGATGGAACAAAGCGTTCTTTCTTCGGTACCCAAACTAGCTCTGGAGCGGGTGTGTAGCATTCTGTAATTTTTTTCTTTCCGTGATTGTCAATTTGTTTTGGAGCTACAGGATTGGGCTTACATGGGTCAGCAGGTGACAGGTAAGAATACAATCTACGTTTTGGCACCAAGATTTGATCATTTCCTTGATAGTAGCCTTGGGCTTCCAATAGTTTTTTAGGAATCCAACGCCACGTTTCCTTACATTTTTGGTGCGAGTGGGACGTTTCTTACAAGGCTTCTGTTTTTTAGCACTAGCTATGGTCGCTAAAGAAGCTTTAGGGACCCACTTGTATGTTTTCTTCGCTACATTAGGATGAGTCTTATCAAAAGCTATTTGCATTGCTTCTAGCATATTTAAGGGTACGAGTGGTGGCATTTCATCCCCCTCAGATGCTACCCAGGTTGTCCCCCTATTTTCCCAAGTGTCTATGGTTGCTGCTAGGTGGACCCAATCCACATTGTCCGACTCAGTCATCCCAAGTGGTACATCCATATAAGGAGAATCTTCCCCAACATCAGTGTCCGCTTTACATGTGTAACAATACTGCAATGGGGCCGAGTGAACCGTGGTCTCAGATCTATGATGAATTATAAACCTGTTTCCTAGAGGATGTGCTCGACTAGTTACAAGATTCAGTCGAATGATAGAATCTTGGAACTGCAAGTAGACATGGTTTTTAGACCACTCATGCACCATTTTTGCTTCCCTCATAAAAGGACATCCTAAGATAATCTCCGATACCATAGTGTGCTTGGAGAAATCCATAACAATGAAGGTAACTCTTATTTTATGTCCAAAGACCTTGATCTTGAGATTTTCTAGCATCCCAATAGGTTTAACAATAGACCCATTGGCCATCTTCACCACTATGGTTGTGGTCGCAAGGTGAGGTCTTCCCATAGTTTCCCAACAATTTTTAGTCACAATGCTAACCCCAACACCACCATCAAGGATTCCCTTCATAGTTAATCCCCTAGTAGTGATTGGTATGGTCGCATTGGATTCATCACCCTCGAAGTATTGTCCCAACTTGTTAACATGTATTTCTATAACAAGGTTCTCATCTAGGTTGGGTTGTGGATCTAAGTGTTCCTCCTCTGTTGGCATCTCCCCAGCTCCATCCATATGTGAAAATTGTGGTAGCCCAAACTTCAGTTCTCCATTGAGGAAGGCTCGAAGAGCTGAGACTAGCTCAGGGTCTTTATATAGTTTGGACATGATGGTGGTTCTAACTTCTGAAGACATGAAATCCATCAATTTGGCAATGTTTAACGGCACCTTTTGGACCTTAGTCCCTTGACGTGGAGAAGATGGGATCTCCATTTCTTCGATAGGATCAAGTAGTCCCTCTTTAAACATTCTTTCCATCAAGAAGTGAGTACGTCCACTTTCCCATGACTTTAAGTCACTTTTTTCTTAGATGACACTAGGTATGGCTAAGGGTCTATGGTCTTGGTGAGGTTGTTGTTGCGTAGGGAACACGGTGTCTATAATCTGGATCTTCTGAGGTGCTGGTTCTAGATCCCTTTGGGTATCTTCTACCAAACTCCTTAATTGCTTGACTCGCTCAATCTCCTCTATAGGGTTTGAATAAGTTCCTATCTTCTTCTTGGATCCTGGCCATTGTGGCTCATGAAGATCTTCCTTGTTGGTTTCTATCTTAGTGGTCGTTTTGGTCTCCATGGTTTCTCTTGAATCAGAATCCTCTTCAGCGTCATTCATATATACGGGGTCGTCACCAGTCCCTATGTTGGTCTTTTGAACCGGGGTTTGAATTCGCTGCTTTTTGCGATCTCTTCCTTCGTGTTTTCTTCTTTTTCTGAGATTGGGCAGTTGATGCCGTGTCTCTTTCCTTAAGAATATAATTTTGTTTTTGGAGCATCGATCATGTGAGTACGTTTATTGGTACCACATGTGTACTTTGTGATGGCTCCTCATTAACTTCAATCAATTTTAATGGCGTGATCTTCGATGCATTTGGATTATTTGGACATTGGGCAATGAAATGATCTATGCCGCATTGATTACACATGAGTATTGGCATTGTAGACGTGCTCGCTTGATTGGTTTGCATTAGTGTGGCATTCTTTTGTAGCCTAATAGGACAGTTAGCTACACGATGTGGACGTCCATACTCATAGCATTGAAGAGGTGGTCTCTTAGCAGTGTAATTGATATTTTGGCCTCTTGCCGCAAGAGCAGCTACTTGATATACATGTTTGACTTGTCCCCAATAGTCCTCCATGTAGTATTGTGGACTTTCTTCAAGCACATCCAGCCCATAGGCAATATTAGGATCTATATCTTCCTCACAGCCTTCCAAACAAGCAATAGATGACTCACAACCCACTTGATTCACAGAAGTGATTCTCGGATGTGGTGGTTGCGTTCCTAGCACTGGAGGTGGTAGGGGTGTTGTTTGAACAACATTTTGGGGCCCTAGGGACCATGTGTTGTGCTGTTTGTTCAAGAGGTTGGGCCGGCATCAATGCAGGCACTCGAGGTGTGTCTGTCCATGCTAAGGTTGGTCTATTGGCCATCGCGTGCTTAAATACTATTCAATCCTTAGCTTGATGACTATACCTCCCATGGGCATTGCAGTTCCCATTGAATTTTACTCTAAAAGTAGGGCATTCACTGGTACTATGCAGTCCATACCATATTGAGCACCATTGCTGCTTCCTTCTTGGATACATATGATTGTTTTGTGGAGCACGATTGTCTCTAAGACTCTCTTGAATAGCCTTGGTGAGATCTGCTGTTGGACGGGTACGCCGCGACGGACGTCAGCACAGCGAGAACTCACCTAACAAGTAATGTCAGCTAAGGACGAAGCTCGACCCGTAGGCGTGTGGAAGCAAGTATAAGGTGTCAACCTACACTCGACCGACTCCTAACTAATTCCTATAGAGGTCCCTACCACTTGTCTAAGTCACAGTCTTCAAAAGTGCAAAAGAGGATTCTTCCTACAACGCTTGCTAGAGCCGAACACCCATCAAACACTTTCGAAACACCATAGAACTTGAAGGAGACCCTACTAATACCTATAGGCCGCTCTCCCTAAGGTCTATGAATCAAAATCACGACCCAAAACACCCAGTGCAGAAACACGTAGAATGTCTGGCCGAAATATGCACGTCTTCGTTTCCGAAATCTGAAGTGCCTAATGTGTAGCTCTACTCAATGTGAACGTGTGGATATGCTGCAATGCAAAATCAGATAACATATGCTCACCCAAACAACCGATGAAGCTCGTAGAAGGAGCTCCCAAAGCCTAACCGTATGCGCGCAATGTTGGTATCGGCTTGTAGCTCTAGTCGGGGGCAACACGTTGCACTTCTCAGCACTCGATTCCGACCACCGTAGCACACGTAGTATCAAGACGAAGCTTACACTCTCTCTCACGTACACATCACGCTCACTCACAGACTTCAAACTTGTTTAAAATGACAAAAGGTTTTTCATTAAGGTCAAAAAGTGGTATATATACCTTACAACTTCTCAAACCCTAAAGTTCCAAAATCAACCATCTACTCCATGTAACTATCAAAACTGGGATACAAGCTGGAAACGTCTGTAAGTTCTAATATTTACAAGGTGAAAAATCGGGTTTTCTTTAACGAATGAATAATTACAGAAAATAATAGTCCGCCGAGTAGTTAGATGCTATGGGGTGTGTCCAGCTTCTCACATCCCCCCCCTCCTTGTTCATGTCGTCCCCGACATGGCCTTGAACCTTTGCTTCATCTTAGAGTCTCCCGCATCTTTAGCAGTGATTCGTACCGTTCATGTAGATTTAGCATTGTTGGGCCGAAGATATCTGTATGCATGGTGAAGAACCCCGTGTAGAATGCTTCTTCAAATGCCTGGAGGTGATAGGATAGGAGAAACATAATTCTTTGATATAACGCATGTATCACCTCCTTGGAAGGCTGATCTGACATATCATAAGCACATCTGTATGTGTCCTGGAAGAAGAATATGTTATCAATCACATGTCCTGGCTTGAAGGTCTCAAACACTGCTAGGATGGTTCTGCATATCTTTCTCATCATAATGCATGTAAGGTCAGGTGAGCCAGTGAACAACTTTATGGCACCCGTTAGGGTTTTCACCATGTATTGTACACTTATTCTCTCACCTGCCTTCACGCCTAGCAACTTTGGGTAGTTCAGCCAAGTGGGTTGGCTTCTTTGTAAGATTTCTTGTGCTTTCCACGTCCTAAACCTTGGTAGAGGACAGAAGCTGAGATTATCTCTGATGTGTTTTGGTGCCTCTACCAAGTGTATTAGGTATTGCGGGTACTTGGTAAGCCAAGCCTTCCTCCACTTTGGCTGAGAATCCACTTTTAGCTTTACTCCTTCTGGCCTCGAGGTGTCTGCGTTGTAGAGAGGGACCGTTGGCTCTTCACTGATTCGCCTGTTTATTGTTGCTGCCTCATACTTCAGCAATGGATATGGGAGAGAGGGTTGAAGCCATTCACGCCTGAGATTGCTGGCGTCGATTTTCTGAATTGTCATAGATTTGAAAACCCTCTGTTCCCATTCCAAGGCTTCCTTTGTGCTTTCTCTGAGCTCTGCCTCTATTGCTTTACACAATTTTTCCTCCTCTTCTTGTGTTAGATCCTGGAGCTATTGAGAGGAGCCTGCTATGCTTTCCTTTGGCATGGGTGTGTCCACAGGATCTGCCACATTATCGAGGTCGATGCCCTCATTGGCAGCTGGCCCTGAGCTCTCTGCTTCTTCTTGTTGCCGGCCTTTCAATTCATCTATTTTCTTGAGGAGTGTCTACTTTTCCGCTTCAGCTTCTCCGCCCATTGTCACAAGGAGGTCATTGAGTTCAGCATTTACCTTTTCAGCCTCCTCGAGCTTTATCTTTATGCTCTCCAATTCTTCTTGTAGGGCTTTTCGGCTGTCCTCCAGTCTGGTTTGCATTGCGATAGAACCTTCAGCCATCATCAACCTCTGCTTCTTCTCGAGAGTCAACTCCTTCTAGTGTTCTTGCATCTGCTCCTCATATATTTGACTCTCGGAAATGATTTGAGTCGAGCTTGTAGCTCTAACTCTCGCAGGTGATGCTCGTAGCCTCTAGATGGTTTGATCTTTGACTTTTAATTGGTCCTTGAGCTTAAGGACTTCATCCAGGCTTGCTTCTTGTTCTATCTCTGCCTTTTCCTTTGCATTCCTCATGGCCTCTACTTCTTTAGTTTCCTCTGCTAGCTGGAGTGTCAGATTATCCCGTTCTTTTTCGGCATCTCGCAATGACTTGCTGAGTTGCAGACACTCTTCTTCAGCTGCTTGCAATCTTTTTGCTACTGCCTCATTTGCTTCTTCCTTTGCTTGGCAGTTTTGTAGAGCCGTGGCCAAGCTGGCCTGGAGGTCAGCTTCTCTTTCTTTTTGTCCTTTGCTTTGTGCCCGCAGAATATCTTTTCATCTTAGTTTTTTCTTTGGTGGCCTTTAGAGTTATCAATTCTTCGTTTGATGCCACCGATTGTGCTCTTATTCCAGCTAGCATTGTCATCACCACGTCCCAATCATTCGAGGGCGGGTGCAGGTCTACTGTGTCGGTAGCAATTTCCTTTAGCTCGGCTAGCCGAATGCCTGGCATCTGTTCTTTATGCTTTGTTCTCTCCAAGTCGAATGCGACTGTGGCGGCTTCTTCCCTTGTATAACCTGCAGCTAGCAGGTCCAAAAATGCATAATATGCCTCCTCAAGCTCTTTTTGTTCAGACGCAGGCTTGGTCTCTTCTTTGGGCTCAAGTTCTGGCCTTTGCTCTTGCTGCTCAGCCTGTTGTTCTTCTTGATTGTCCCCAGCCTCCCTATCTTCTGGTGGAGGGCTGCTAGGAGGTGGTGATGGTGGTGGTGATGGCTGTGGACTGGGTTTAGGGCTATCTGGTAAAGCTGAAGGTTTGCCCTTAAAGTCTCTATCTGCTTTCATTTTTCTTTCCCTTTCTTGGTTTTCTTGTTCATCTAGCAATGTCTGCCTTATCTGCTCCACTTCTTCCTCGGTGAAAGGGACATGGGGAATGTTTTCCGCTGCAGCATCAAGAATCTCGAAATTCTTGATATAGTCTTCAAAGCGGTCCCTCTGCACTCTTCTGGAGGATCCGGACATAGACTCGAGAGATGGCTTCCATAATTCGTTTAAATCACCCTTGAGAGCTCTTTCTGCTCGGAAACTCTCCATCAGCCTCTCGAGTCTAGCCGCTTTTTGTGATCTTGTCTCTTTGGCCGGCACTTGAGCAGATTCCTTTTTTCCTTTCTTCTACTTAGGTTGCTCCTCTGCCACTAGCTCTAGTCGTCTCTTCAACCTTGTAGCCACCCTTGGTGCTCGTTGTGGCTCGTCTTCTTTGTCTTCCTTTACCCTTAGCCAGTCATTCTGAGATGGGGGGTCAGGCCACCTTCCCTTGGCGTGTAGTGCTGCATAAATTACCTTGGTTATCATTTCTCTTGGCACTATGTAGGTTGTCTTTTTGTTTCCCATTTTTACCAAGCTATCATGTATGTATGCCGCATAGTTGATTATCTTTGGGGTGCCTTTTGTCATTGCCCAAGTAAACGTTGTGGCAATTGCACCTGGCGGCATCCTGTACTTCGTGGCCTCTTCGTGCACATGTGGAAGTACTGGTTGTACAATTGGCTCATGATCGCCACCTTTGCGTTGGCGATGTCTTCGAAGGTGTAATTAGCCTTTTTCTCTTTGTACACCTTGACTTCATCCCTTCTCTTTGTCACACTGTCTCCTTGATTGGAAAGATCTAGTGCATGGGCTACAACCCGCTCCGTGATAATGATCTCTGTATCGGGTCTTCCGTGCAAATCTGTCACTTTGGCCACTCCATCCTCTTTGATGCTTGTTACAAACTCCCATACTCTTTTGACGTCCACTCCTGCTGGTATTGGTTCGAAATAGTTATGGAGGTCAATTTTCTCCAAGTAGCCGGCCATTTTGCTTCGGACAAATTCATTGAGCTCTCTTGGCAGCATTGGCAGCTCTATTACATTGCCGTCATTGTCTTTGAACACCGCCTAGTAGATCTTTAGGTCGTTTGACTCTAACATATCTTCTTGTATCCAGCTGCTGGTGGGCTTTAGTGTTCCCTCTGGAATGATTAAAGGTTCCACCTCGTCCAGATAATCTTTGATTGTCATTCTCTTCTTCTTTGTCGGTGACTTCGAGGCTGCCATAGATCCTGTTGCACTCAGCAATCCAAAGTTAGCGTTTTTTCCATATCAGCTGCTAAACTGAGTTTTACTTATCCAAATGACTTGAAAATTGAAATTATAGCTTAAAAGGAACTTGTGAAGCTGTGCATGTGCTCACAGTGCAAATCTGGCCAAAAAAATCCATCTAGACATCCTACGTGTAGGATGTCTTTTTCTTCAGAATTGGTTCATACTTGACATGTAGGTAATGTAAGGCTCATGGAACATGGTTATAAGCTTGGATTTGAATTTGAATGTCAAAAAGTGGTTTTTTGGGCTGATTTAGGCTTTAGGTCACAATTTGGGTAGATTGTCTATCATGGGTAGCAATTGATGTCCAAATGGGTTGAAACTTGGTGTATGGGCTCAATGCATCATGGTATTGGCTCCTATGATGTCATTTCTTGCACAGAAGGCTAAATTCCAGCTTAAGACATCCTACGCGTAGGATGTCTATTTCATCAGAATTGCATGAAACTTGTTCTGTGGGTTGTCCTTGGCCTATGGAACATGGCCATGTTCTTGGATTTGCATTTGGATAAGATTTGATGCTTGTAGGGCTCTGTGAGGTGTTTTTGGGCTCAAAAAGTGTTTCTTGAAGGTGTTGGGGGTCATAAGTGATTAGAATGGCTTCAAACTTGACATATGGGCTCTTGCTGATGAGGCTATCAAATCTGGAATGACAAAACTTTTCTTCCATGCCAAAAAGGTCCATTAGACATCCTACGCGTAGGATGTCTTATTCCTCATTTTTACTCCCTTACCACACATAAAGTTAGCTGATGTGTATGTGAATGTGTTGTGCAGGTTTCATGAGATTTGGACAAGATTTGGTAGGTCAATGGCCCATTAGTGCCTTTATGACCTAACTTTGCGTTTTTCCATGCATATGAGGTCAAATCTGATCCAAATGTGATGAAACTTGGTGTAGGGCTTGTAACTGTCATTCAGAACATGTGCATGACAAGAATTGTTGGGTTTTGTGCCAAAAAATGCCCTTGAGACATCCTACGCGTAGGATGTCTCCTGATGATTTTTCCAGTGTTAGTGCTCCCAGTGCTTGCCCTTTGCCCCTTTAAGTCCCTTTTTAGCCTAATTTCAATAAAAAAGTCAAATGGATAGTGTATAGCTCCCTGTGTGGACTTCAGAGCCTCCGAGCCGTTTTCTGACTTTTGGAGTGATTTTTGGCGATGAAATTCCTCGATGTTGGTCTCCATAGCTTCCCAATCCCTTGGGGATCCTTACCGTATGGTTTTTGTTGACTTTGGCTTCACCAGAGCTCCATTTGGCAATTTGTCGCTCTAGAAGCACCCGTGGTGGTGTTTACATACCTTTGATGATTTGTGGTGGTCTACCACCATAGGACTTGGTTGTTGATGGTCTAGGAAAGCCGCTCATGAAGTTTGGTGGCAAACGGACTTGCCACAAGTGCATTTTGACGCTTTGTGTGTTTGATACCGTTTCTGAGGTTTAGTGCCGCTTCGGGTCACTTTTTGGTCATGCAGGTCATATAGACTTGTCGAGCATGTCGAGATGCTCCTACCCATAAATTTTGATAGCATTTGGTCGCCGTTTCGCTGATTTCCCATTTGGTGGCCTCTTGCGGGTTTCTGGGAATTAGGGTTTTTCCCGATGGTTTCCCATTGCCTTTGGCTATCCAGGACTGGTCTCCTAGGCTAGGGTAAGCTGCCGATGAAGTCTTGTTGCTTTCGGGTTAGCCGTTAGGCCGCCGTTTCTACTTGCAGGTCTCTACCGCTCGCTTTGTATGTGACCTATACGCTAGTTTTTGCGACAGAATGACAAACATGCGCGAAAAGCTCAAGGTGGTGAGCCTACCTCTCATGTCTAGAGTTGGTCGGGTAGATGTGCGCGTCGTAGAAGCTGCTGGAAGGTCGATCCGCTCTAGGTGGCAGAAGCTCTCTCCACAAAGTCAATAGTGAGAATGAGCTAAAAATGGGGTGAAAATTTCTTATAATGGAAGTCCCCGAACCATTTTTCATGAAATTTGACATGTGTTCCTATCTTTCTGCAAGATGCAGTTTAGGCTCAAATTTTTTTTGATTTGGACTCCATTTGCTCTGTTTACCAGAAATTTGTCATTTCGGTCAAAACCTAGCTAAAACACGCTTTCCGCTCCAGTCTCATAATTGCACCCCCTCTGTACCATAGGTTGTTCTTTAGTCAGTGGTCATCCCCATATTTTTTTGTTTTTCATTACGACTGTTTTTCACCTGTTTTTTATATTTTTGAAGTTTTTCTGCCAAAAATTAGCAAAATTAAAAGGAAAACAGCAAATCAAACCCAGAAAATCCCCAAAATTCATAATAGATCACAAACATCACCGCAACACATTATATACACTCACATGCAATTTTTATGGCCGGATTTCTCCGTTTTACCAATATTTTGCCTGAAAAAATGGCTATTTCTACTTATATATACACACCTAGGGGCTTGATTTGGTGTTTGGCCCCATATACCTGTAGCTTCATGCTGTATAAGGGCATATATACTTGGGTTACTCCAGAAAATTTCGCAATCAAACGTTAACCCTTAAAATAGTCGAAAAGCATGCCCCTTTTTTTTGTTGTTTCTATTATTGGTTCCGCATTGAGAATGCCTCCCCTCCTCCTAGTCGGAGTCCTCCCGGACGACAAGGTTTCGCCTCGGAGTATGTGCCGCGCATAGGTTGAAAAAGTCGTGCTAATGCCTGGCCAATTAATATGGCCCTATTTTATGCATACTCGGTCAATGCATGGAAAAATTAATGCTGTGAAAGAGAAGGAAATAAGCAAGATGCTTATTGGCATTCGCCGTCGAGGCTTCCTGCTTTCTTTGCAAGTAGCAGCTATAATTCTACTGCTCTTTGTTTAATTGTCTTTTGGGCAAGAGGCAAGTGCTTTGCCGACACTGTTGTTGGAGTCGTATCTGTATCTGAGGATAGAGATGGCCTGGATGTGATAGCTATGGGCCTTATGGCCTTCGCTTTCCATTGGTAGTTTGGTGCTGACAACTTTTGTAGATGGTTTGGCACTTTCTTGTTTTCCACTGGTTTGTCTGTCATCGGCATCCACATATATCGGTTCTCCTTGTTGACCTGCAGATGTCTGCTTTCTATTGTTGCTTGTACCGTAAGTATTTCCTTTGGCTTTTGCTTTGGTATCCAAATGTGAGTGACATTTGGGTTATGGCTAAGCATTTTCTTTGGGATCCATATCTGCTTGGTTACCTTGGTTTTGGGTTGCGCCGTCTGCTTTGTTGGAATCCGGTTGTTACATTGTTTCCTTCCCGCCATGGCCTTTCTATCCTTCCGCATCCATACTTGTTTACCTTGTTTTGAAGGAGTACGAGCGGAAGTGCGACGTGGGAGAGAGTGCGAGAAGAAGAGCACAACGATATGGTGAACTCGCTCTACTGTAATGTGTAGAGCATAGTGAGTTCTTATTAGGTTTTTACAAAAGAATATGTGTACATACCTGGCTGCCCGCCCACTTACCTGGGCGACCACATTGGGCTTTATACCCCAACAACCTCCCACTTAAAGTCCAATGTGGTACTTTAAGTGTGAGAGAAGCTAATATACAAGAGATGTAGAGAAGTGATGTACTACCCTACACCTAACTGCTTGCGAAAATGCGCAAAGCTGTCTGAGGGAAGTCCTTTTGTAAGTAGATCAACAGGATTTTCTGTGGTGTGAACTTTGACAAGCTGAAGTTGCTTATCCTTGAGCATTTCCCTGATGAAATGATACTTCACATCCACATGCTTTGTCTTTGAGTGATAAACTGGATTGCGAGCCAATTGTATAGCACTTTGACTATCACAATATAACACAGGCATCTCTTCTTTGATTCCCAAATCTGTTACTAGTCGATTAAGCCAAATTGATTCTTTGCATGCCTATGATGCTGCAACATATTCAGCCTTTGTAGTAAACTGAGTAACACAATCTTGTAATCTAGAACGCCATGATACTGCTCCACCAGCCAATGTAAAGACATACCCTAACGTAGACCTTCGGTTGTCTAAGTCACCTGCATAATCTGAGTCTGTAAAACCCTTTACACTTAGCTCGTGACTCCCATAGCATATACGCATACTCTTTGTAGCTTTCAGGTATCTCAATATTCCTTTCACTGCCTCCCAATGTTTCTTGCCTGGGTTTGACATGTATCGACTTACTACTCCCACTGCAAATGCAATGTCTGGGCGAGTAGCAATCATTGCATACATAAAACTACCCACTGCAGACGCATATGGAATCTTATCCATTTCAGCATGTTCTTCCTCAGACACAGGACAATCTTGTTTGCTAAGTTTCACATATGGTGGCAATGGAACACTCAATGCCTTTCCCTTCTCCATATTGAAACGTTGCAAAACCTTGTCAATATACTCTGTTTGAGATAACCAAATCAACTTCTTTGATCTGTCTCTCTCAATGCGCATACCAAGTATATGAATTGCCTCACCCATGTCTTTCATGTCAAACGATTTTGCCATCTTTGACTTCAAAGCTGAAATTTCTTCCAAGTGATTGCCAGCAATCAACATGTCATCCACATACAAAATAAGGATCAGCCAACTGCCATCCTTAGCCTTCTTTGTATATAGACAATGATCGAACTCACTACGTTTGTAGCCTTGAGAAAGCATAAACTTGTGGAATTTATGGTACCATGCCCTCGGTGATTGTTTTAAGCCATAAAGACTCTTTAACAACTGGCATACCCAATCTTCCTTATCTTTCTCAACAAACCCTTCTGGCTGCTGCATGTAAATTTCCACATCTAAATCACCATGCAAGAACGCTGTCTTGACATCCATTTGGTGCAACACCAAATCTAATATGGCAACCAATGCAAGAAAGCATCTCAATGTAGTCATCTTGACCACCGGAGAGAAGACTTCATCAAAGTCAATGCCTTGTTCTTGCTTAAAGCCCTTGGCAACAAGCCTTGCTTTGTACTTTGGTTGACTATCATGAGCGGTGATCTTATACCTGTAAACCCATTTACAGGGTAGAGCCTTTTTGCCCCGTGGTAATTTAACTAGCTTCCATGTCTGGTTTTTATGCAGAGCTCTCATCTCTGACTGCATGGCCAATTGCCAATTCCCGGAGTCCTTCATTTGCACTGCTTCCTTGTAACATGAAGGCTCACTGCAATCAGTCAACATGACATAGTTCATAGATGGAACAAACCTATCAGGAGGTGGCGTGACACGTCCAGATCTACGCACAATAGGTGGCTCAGGCTCAGCCACAACCTGTGGTTCCACTCTATCCTGTCCTTGCTCCTCTTGAGCCCTGACATTTTGTCTTGCACGTGCAGGTCCATCTTCTTGGAAGACAACTCTTCTAATCTCCTCAACCCTCTATGGTTTAGAATGATATTTGGATTCATTAAAGTGAACATCATTGCTGCAGACAACCTTTCTGGATTCGGGATCCCAAAGTCTGTACCCCATCTCACCAGAATTACCATAGCCTAGAAAGATGCACTTTCTACTCTTTGGCTCAAGGTTGTTTTCTAAATTCCTTTGGAACGTGAGTATATGCTTCACAGCCAAAGACTCTGAGATGCTTGTATGAGGGCATTTTGCCTGACCATACCATCTCCGGCACTGAATCCTTCTGCAAAACCTTGCTAGGAGATCTATTTACAAGTTGAACAGCTGTTGATACAGCTTCAGCCAAAAACCCATTTGGCAGCTGTGCATTACACAACATACTTCTGACCTTCTCTTGTATGGTCCTATTCATCCTCTCAGCAACACCATTTTGAGGAGGATTGTAAGGAGCAGTAAGTTCACGTTTTATACCTTTTGACTCACAAAAGTCCTGAAAGGCCTTTGAAACATACTCTCCACCATTGCCAGTGCGTAAGCATTTAAGCTTCTTGCCACTTTGATTCTCCACAAGTGTCACAAACGTTTTGAAAACACTAAAAGCTTCATCCTTGTGCTTGATAAAGTAAACCCATACTTTCCTCGAGTAATCATCTATAAATGTCATAAAGTAAGAAGCTCCCCCTAGAGATAGGTTAGGCATAGGTCCACACAAATCACTATGAACAAGTGCCAACTGTGTATCTCTTCTATTCCTTCTATGCTTATGTGGCTGCTGTGTTTGCTTACCATACAGACAATGTTCACAGAATTCAAAATCATTAAATGAAAAGCCAGGCAAATAACCAGAACGAGACAAGATTTCCATTCCCTTCTTGGACATATGTCCTAACCGGCTATGCCACAAAGAAACGTTCGGCTGCTCGGTTACATTGATTACATTTTTGGAGACATTTGATACATAAATCATGTAAAGTCCTCCAGACTTTACTCCATGTGCTACTGTCATAGAACCCTTGGATATCTTCCACATGTTCTATCCAAAAGTGGTGACGTAGCCAGCATCATCAAGCAAACCTGTGCTGATCAAGCTCTTTGTAATTGCGGGAACATGTCTCACATTCTTCAACGTGAAAGAAGAGCCATTCTGAAACTTCAATTGAACATCTCCAACACCTAAGATCTCACATGTCTGCCCATTGCCTAGCCGAACATGATCTTTAGTGGTCACATAAGAGGTAAACCACTCCTTGTTTGGAGACACATGAAGTGATGCCCCTGAGTCTATAATCCAGTCACTCAGTGCATTTCCATCAGATGCTATAAGTAGAGCTGAGTCCATTGTATTCTTCAAGAAGTAGATGTCTCCTGACACTAGACTGTCATCCTCTGCAACAATGTTTGTCACATTTATTTCTTGAATCTTCAATGAGGACTTGTTCTTCTCACCATGGTCTTCAGCTTTCTCTTTGCCTTTTTCTGCTTTCCATTCTCTGCAGTCTCTTTTCATGTGACCCTTCTTGCCACAATGGTAGCATTCTATGTCACTCTTGCCTTTAGCACTGCGGGACTTGCTACGAGACTGATTCCTCTTTCCACCTTCGTACTTTTCTTTGGTCCTTCCCCTGACAAGTAAGGTTGTTCCTTTGCCTTTGTCCATTGTCTTTCTATTGGTTTCTTCAGTAAGCAAACTTCCTTCTACACCTGCTATGTTCAAACCATCTGGAGGTGCAGAATTACTCAAAGCTGTGCGAAAAGTATCCCAACTTTCCGGCAATGTGATCAACAGGAACATAGCTCTAACAGGTTCATCAAACTTGACACCTTGAGCTTACAACTGACTGTAGATTGTGTTGAATTCATTCAGATGATTGGACATAGGTGTCCCTTCTTTCATCTTCAAGTCAACAAGCTTCTTAAGCCAGTATACCTGTGAAGCTGCACTCTCCTTCTCATAAAGATCACTCGGCTTTAACCATGCTTGATAAGCCGGCATTTCGATTGCTACATTGAAGTAAATGCGTTCTGCCGAAGTCAGCATAATAGTAGAAAGTGCCAATTCATCCATTTCGCTCCATTCATCTTCGTCCATATCTTCTGGTTTTATCCCCTTGAGCTTTATAGGTTTTATCTGCTTCTTTTGTACCAACACGTGCCAAATTTGCTTCTTCCACAATGGGAAATTGGTTCCATCCAGCTTCTTGATATTGTAAAGAGCAGTGTCCTGTGATCCAGCCATAGCTACGCTTCACAGTGGTTTACTTTCCTGGGAAAAATTCGGCAGAGTTTCCCCTGTAAACTGACCTCTGAACCAATATCAACCTATCAAATGAACCAAGAAAGCTTCAGATTCTACATAAAATTCGGTAGAGTCTCCTTTGTAAAATGGCTCTGGTGTACTAAAAAATAGACCAAAAAACAGCTCAAAAAACACTGTCTCTCTGACAATGTAAGCTGTGGGTAAACCTGTCCTGCACCTGTACTGTCTCTGACTGTCCTGTCACTGTCCTGTAAGCATAGACTGCGACAATGCCTCAACGGCAGTAAAGCAAAGATGCAATCCCAACTGTCTAAGTCACAGTAAATACATCCTAGCTGCCTATCTAAGGGTGCTCGAGGGATCGCTCCAAGACCTGTATCACCGAAAGGATCTCAACATTCGAGAATCCCCCAGCTCAATAAAACCTCACTCAACCCTCAACAAAGGCTGCAATAAATCTGACAGTACATAGACTTCCCGCAAAGTCATACATCCACAAATTTCCCACTGTATGTTGTAACCGCTGCGGCGGTTGTTTGCTGCGTGACTCACAGCTAGCAAACCCTCAACAGACATACATCATCTCTGACAATACATCCTATGTGGAAGTACCTGCAATGTCAGGATGAAATCTGGAATATCAAGTAGCAAACACAAGCTACCTGATGAACTAGTGGATGTCGCCTACAGTCTGTGTGTAGATGCGCCCGTGTCGTATGTGACACGCCTCCAAGAACTGTGAGCCGTCCTTCGATGTGTAGACAGCCACAAATCAACACTCTAGGAGTGTCGATATCCTCAACACCTGCAGTCGTAGGCCGAAAACCCCAAATTTGCAGAGTCGGATCTGCACCCGCTTAGGGCCACGTAGTCGAAAATGGCCTGCACAGAACTTTGTCGAAGCTGAACGGTGACCGAGATGACCTCAGAATGAAATTCTGAGCACACCAAGCCCTACAGGCTTTCCCACAAGATTTGGGGCCGTGTCTTCGCTTGTCGAATTTCACTCCAATCTGAGTTGGTGACTCTAGCCTCCTGCAGTGCTGCCCCGAGCCTCGATCTAAGCTCTGATACCAGTTGAAGGAGTACGAGCGGAAGTGCGACGTGAGAGAGAGTGCGAGAAGAAGAGCATGACGATATGGTGAACTCGCTCTACTGTAATGTGTAGAGCATAGTGAGTTCTTATTAGGTTTTTACAAAAGAATATGTGTACATACCTGGCGGCCTGCCCACTTACCTGGGCGACCACATTGGGCTTCATACCCCAACATGTTTTGGTAGCCTAGATTTTTGCAGTGTAGCCGGTGACTTCAGCTGTCTGTGATTAGCATGGTTGGCCTTTACCTGGTTGTTGGTCTCAGGTTTCATGTTGTTCTTTGATGGTATATGTTCTTTTGTCTTTGTTGCCAGTGTTTGCATGGCTTGCAGTTGATCATGATGGTACTTCTGAGCAAAAGCTACTACATGTTGTTCATGTTCGTGCTGAACTTTGACCGCCTCTGCTTTCCAGTCTATCTGGACATTGTATGCTTTTTGCCAAGGTTGCCCTAGCATCATTGGTGGTTGTGTGCTTTCATCTGTCACCACATAGAATTTGTGTGGGTAAATATATTGATGTAGCTGTACATGCAATATAGTCCATCCTAATGTTTTCAATGCGTGTGATGTGCTACTTTCCAGCACTTGTTGAGTAGGATGAAGTTGATCTATGACTTGGAGCTGTTGGTATAATCCGTAAGAGATAAAATTTGCTTGAGCACCCGTATCGAGCAAGGCTGTTGATTCAACTTGATTGTTGCCCACCTTGACTGTAATTATTGTCTCTATTGTTTCCTCCTCCAAGTTCATCAGTCGAATGGCATTGATTCTCAATGGTGGTTTACTCTGTTGTTGTTGTCGCAGAAGCCGTCGTTTTGCAATGCGTTCTTGTGCTTCGGCTTGAGCTTCCTCTCGTACTCTCTGTTTTTCCTTCATTCTTTGCTTCCCTTGGTGAATTTGTTGGAGCATCTCCTGTGTGAGTGGTAGATGATATCTCCTCAGTCGACACCCACTAATCCAGTTTGGCATTTCTTCACCTGCTAATGTAGCAAGCTTGACAGCTCCACTTTGTGATAGATCATGAATCACAAATGGTCCCATCCCTCGCTTTTTTAGTTTCTTGGCATGTTGCTTCAAGGTATAAACAAGTACGTAATCGCCTGTTTTGAACTCTTTGGTACGCACATGTTTGTCAAAAAATTCCTTTTGTCTTCTCTTTTTAGCATAGATCGAAGCGATAGCTCGTAAGCGAAGTTCATCTAGCCTTTCAAGATCATTAATTCTTGAAGAGAGTTCATGCCCTGTCCATTCCAAGCTTGTTGCTACTCGTAGAGTTGGGATTAAAAACTCTATGGGTAGTATAGCATTTAGCCCAAACACCATGTTATATGGTGTTGTTCCTATTGAGGTTTTGTAAGCTACCCTGTATGCCCATAATGTTGAGTGTAGCTGCTGATCCCAATCGGTTCTTGATTCTGACACTATTTTAGTGAGAACCATGCATAGTGTTTTATTTGTGGCCTCCGCTTACCCATTGGGCTGTGGATGGTATGGTGCTGATTTCCTATGTATGACCATGAATTCCTCTAGTAGATATTCAATGACTTCATTGAGGAAGTGTGTTCCACGGTCACTGACAATTTCTATTGGTAACCCGTAACGTACAAAAACATTCTCATACAAAAATTGAGCTGTGGTGCTGACGGGAGCAAAGCGAACCCCGAACCCCGACGGCCTCTAAAACACCGGGGATCGAATGGAGCGCCTTGAGCCTGTCATGGTAAAGCAAACAGGGGGCACCACCTAGCTTCAACGGCTAGGACGCAAACAACACACCACCATAACAAAGTTTTCATCCAAGAGAGATGGATGCTTGGGAGTAATGATGAAGAGGAAAGGGAATGAGATCAAGTGAGAGAGAGAGAGAGAGAGAGAGAGAGAGAGAGAGAGTGAGGGAGGGGGTATAGCGGCTTAGTACTTAGGCACCACAAAAGGATGGCGAATTCGCACACCCTTCACACATACACAAGCTCACTCCAAAACACAAGACTAGGTGGCGATTCCTCACACCTCACATGGGCAAAACATTGCAATAAAACATACTCACAAAACCTCAAGCTTTATTTAGAGAATTAGGCGATGAAATGGGGAGCATAGGGTAGGAGAATGAGAAGGGAGAGAGTGGTAGAGCACATGGCGGATAGGTGGGAGTTGATGGCGAAGACTCGCACGAGGATTATGGCCATCATCCTTCATTTAGTTTTCCTTCATCTTCCATAGCCAAGGGTGTAGAGGTCATTCTCAAGACAAGCATGGTGATTGCGGTGATGGTGATGGTGTGGGTGTGTGTGTGTGCACTAGGCACACACAGTGCATAGTGTGTTCTTTGGTGATGTTGTGTGTGTGTTTAGTGTGATGGTGACCCCTCTTTATATAGGGGAGGAGGGGGGAGAAATTCTAGAATTTAGAAATGAAGAAATCATTATCTACATAGGCCATGTGACTGTGGGCCCCACTTGTCTGGATGTGTGTATATGTGCCAGAACAGCAGTCTCATGAGAGAGAGACTAAGAGAGAGAGAGAGAGAGAGATGGGTGAATGGAAAATGAGAGGTGACATGGAGAATAAAGTAATTACAAGAGGGGAGAGAGGGGAGTGTGTTCAGAGGTGAATCTGTGTGCAGATGTGTGTGAACACAAGAAAAATCAGGTAACCACTGGGTGGGGATGGGTCTGTGGGCACCTTTTTCAGTGAAACTGAGTGTGTGTGAGTGTGGGGGAGGTTATTTAGCTACAAGACAAGAGACATGGCGCCCTTTAGAGAGAGAGGGGGGTATTTGGGTCATGGGATATGATAGGAGACAGAAAGAGGGGGTGGGGTATACTATTTTGGAAGATAGGGTAAGTTGCATGTGAGTTGGTGCATTATTGGTGAGTTATAATGCATTATTGGTGAGAGGTGGGGTAGCTTGAGGGTAGAGAGAAAGGAGAAAGGACAAGGGGAAGAGAGAGGGGGTTGACCTTTTGAGGGGAGGAGAGGAAAAGGGACACACGGCGGGGCAACAGTGAAGAAAAAGGAGGCAAGGTGGGGATGGGCTACCCCGCAGTCATGAGGTGGCCTATTTTACCTTTCTTATATATTTACATAATCATACTTTATTTTTTTCTTACTTTTTTCCAATGCCTTTTATCAC
Organism: Adiantum capillus-veneris; assembly: GCF_014529385.1. NCBI lineage: Eukaryota > Viridiplantae > Streptophyta > Polypodiopsida > Polypodiales > Pteridaceae > Adiantum > Adiantum capillus-veneris. The sequence goes on from NC_140931.1 coordinate 62,049,771, forward strand.
TCCCTCCCTAAGAGGGGGTTTTCATGGGGTGGGGACGAGAGAAGAGGGGTATGGGAGCTTGGCTTGTGAAAAGCCCCCATCATTAGCCCCTTCCTTTTGGCTAGAGGCATTCATGTCTCTAGCTCATCTGTTTGATCATTATCGTCAGAGGTGGAGACTAATGGTGTGTCCTCATCTGGAATGTCAATTGGTGGAGCCTGGTCAAATCGAAGAAAATAAAGTTTAAGTCGCCAACCATTTACCCTGGTTTTATGAAGTTTTCCATCAGCCTCCATAAGCTGGTAGCTTCCATTGGCATACTTTTTCCTGACGATGAAAGGACCTTCCCATCGGAGTAGGAGTTTCTTATCCTTGCGCGTGTCGAAGCGATTGTCATAGCGGAGCACCAACATTCCTTTCTTCAATTCTTTTTTCCGGAGATGCTCGTTAAAGCTAAGCCGTCTATGCTCTGCTTGTGCTGCATAATAATTTATTGCTTCTTCTCTGTCCAGCTGCAGTCTTTCCAAGTTGATGATGTGATCTCTCAAATGCATGTTGGGCTGTTGAATCTGGCTTGCCATTACTCTGAGACTTTGTAGTTGCACTTCAATGGGCAAGATTGCTTCCTTACCAAATACTAGATGATACGGTGTGAATCCCAAGGATGTACGAAATGAAGTTCTTTAGGCCCATAAAGCTGGTAGTAGATACTTATCCCAGTCTCCAGGATGATTGTTTACCTGCTTGGTAAGAATTTTAGAAACCACTCCATTTACCTTTTCAACTAGGCCATTACATTGAGGGTAATATGGTGAAGAGTGCCTCCTTGTAATGCCCAGTTTCTGCATTAATTCTCCTACCAAGTCTGCTCTGAAACCTGGCCCTCTATCATAGATGATCTCTAAAGGTGTGCCAAACCTACAACATATGTGCTCGTAGATAAATTTAGCTACCTCTACCGCTGTGATTCTAGTGGTGGCTGTAGCCTCTACCCATCTAGTCATGTAGTCGACCCCCATGATAATGTAGAATTTTCCTGAGTTGGCCCTAGGTAATGGCCCAATGGCATCGATACCCCATTTTTCAAATGGGCCATATGAGAGAATAGGTGTCTGTGGTTCAGGCATAAATGACCTAGTGCCGGCCTTTTGACACAACTTACACGTTTTGCACCAATGGTGTACATCACGATTGAGGCTAAACCATATGAAGCCTGCCTGCAAGATTTTCCTACTTGTTATGTCTAGGGCAAAGTGACCACCACAAACCCCGTCGTGACAACTAGCAATTACTCCCGTGATTTCCTGAGAGAGAGGGACCTTCCTGAGTATTTGGTCCTTACCCTTACAGTACAAACCGTCATTGATGAGTCGATACCTTGTGGCCTTCCGCGTTAGCCATTGCTTCTGTCCCTTTGTTAAATCTGATGGGCATTCCCCTGTTTCCAAAAAATGCATGATGTCAGGCAAGGCATCACTTCCTTGAAATAGAGGGAGCTTTAGTTTTATTGCTCCAACCACCACTTCCTGGAGTCTTTCACTTGCTAGGGCATCTGCTTCTTGGTTTTGAGATCTTGGGATATGGTGTATTTGAACTTCTTCAAACTTACCCAACAAGGTTTTTACACCACTTAAGTGAGTCCTTAAACTAGGATTCTTGCATGTCCATGCTCCATTTACTTGCCTTACCAGAAGTAGAGCATCCCCAAATACATTAAGGCGTTGTACACCTTGCGAGACGCACCATTGTAGACCCTTGGTTAGTGCTGCATACTCAGCTTCATTGTTAGAATGTGAATCTAACAATTGGCCTAACGAAAATACCTTTGTCCCTTTGTCATCAAAGACCACTATGCCTGCAGCTGCTTTGTCGGACGCTCGCTTGTAGGCTCCATCAAAGTAGAGAGAGTATGCTCCTTATACCATCGGTGGTACTGGAGGTAATCGGACTTCTCCTTCCTTAGATTGCTTCTCCTTCCTTTCAAAGACTTGGTAGGTCATGAATCCCCCCAAACTTGCCCTTGTCGTGCTTTCTACCTGTACCGTGTAGTCAAACTCTTGCAGACGAACTAGCCATTTAGTAATTCTAGCAGACACATCCATGTGTTGTACAACATAGGGAAATATTTCATCCGTGGTTAGAATCACAAATTGCTTAGGCAGCAAATATGACCTAAACTTTGTAGTTGCAAATCTAAGAGCTAGGACTAAGTGTTCCACATTGGTGAAACCTTTCTCTCCTGCTGTCATCATTCGACTAGAGAAGTAGATTGGCCTCATGAAAGATGTCGTCGTATCCTTTTGGAGTAGCACAGCCCCCAATGAGTCATCACCAACACTTGAGGTGACATAGAATTTTTCATCCCACTTAGGTGGTGAGATAGTTGGCAGAGTGGCTAAGACCTCCTTTACCTTGTTGTAGTGATGTTCGCTTTCCTCGTCCCAAGTGAAAGTTGATCTTTGAGTGAGTTGTTGTAGTGGTAGAACAAGTTGTGATAGTAGATGTATGAATCTACTTAAGTACCTCACCTTCTGTAGAAAAGAGACCAGTTGACGTGCGGTCGTTGGTGAAGGTAGGGCTATGAGTGCGGACACCTTACTTGGGTCGGCGTTGATACCTTTTGCTGAAATTTCATGGCCTAGTAGAATGACTTTACTCTCCCCAATGTGGCATTTATCCACATTTAATTGCCCGCCTAGGCTCTGCAACCTGGCCAAACCTTCAGTTACCTTTTCTAAATGTGAAATACGGGAGCTATATATACAAAAATCATCAATGAACACTCTTATGGATGTTCCAAAGAACGGTTGAAAAACATATGTGACATATCTTTGGAATGTGGCAGGTGCATTTGTGAGACCAAATGGCATAACCCTGTATGCAAAACAACCCCATGGCGTGATAAAAGTGGTTTTTAGCTGATCTTCCAAGGCTATGCGTATTTGAAAGTATCCAGAATAACCATCACAGACGGTATAGCATTCACAACCCGCTACTTCATTCAGAATTTCATCCAAGAAAGGGAGAGGAAAGTGGTCTCTCTTTGTAGCTGCATTTAGTGGTTTGTTGTCAACACAGACCCTCCACTTACCATTTTTTTTAGGTGTCACCACTACGGGTGACACCCATTCTGAGTTTTCTAAAGGATAGATGAATCCCGCCTCCAGCAGTTTCCTTACCTCGGCCAAGAGTGCCTTTTCTTGTATGACCCCCAGTCGTCGTAGCTTTTGCACAACTGGTTTTACCCCTTCCTTCAGCTTAATATGATGTTCCACCACTGTAATGCCTGTGATTCTTTCATAGTTGTCAATGAATAGGTTAGGAAATCCCATCAACATTTGCAAAAAACTATCTTTCTCCTCAAGTGTTAATTCCGTAGACAACATACCCTTCAACCTACTTCCTCCTAGGCCAGGTGATTTGCTCTCCTCTTCATTGGGTTGCCCTTTTGGTGATGGATCACCAGTTGTGCTTACCCTTTGTGGATCCTTCATAATGATACCCATAACATCAATGGAACTGTCACTTTCGTCGGTGGATGTGGTCTCCTCCTTAGAACTGGAAGATTCGCTAGTGGTTTCATCTGCCGATGTTTCCAGATTCATTTTCTTCTGCTTGCCAATCCTCATGTCGTAGTAGATTGTCTCCCCTTTCTTACCGGTCATGCATAGAAGGCCAGTACCCCAGTCCTGTTTTGCCTTCATGGCCATCAACCATGGCCTTCCCAAAATTAGTGGATAGCCCTCCCCCTTAGTAGGCATTACAAAAACATCTACCTCTACCTCAGTGTTGAAAGCTTTGATTTTCATGGCACTTACCACACCCACACACTTTACTTTTGCGTTGTTTGCCATCTTTGCCTTGCATGGAGAAGGCCTGTCAACCTAGAGCCCTAATCGAAGCATCATAGCTTCGCTCATTACACAGATTTGTGCACCTCCATCAATGTAGGTGTTTCCAACCCTCTTTCCTTTTATGTTTACGTCGACAATTGGAAGGATGTCATCCATGTTGCATCCCGAAATTGCTCCGGCTACCTTTGTTTTGGAGCATCTTGTACTTACCATTTTAGACCATTGTCGCCTTACTTTTGGTGCAAGATGTAGCAGCTGTGGCCATGTAATCTTCGGTCCTTGCTCTGCCACATCCAATGTTAGATCATAGGGCTTAGAACTTTCCCCTAGCTGGAAGTCGGTGATGCCCAATTTCCGTCGTGGCCTAGATGGCCTCTTGCTAGTTTCTCCTCTCATGCTTCTCTCATCATCTTATTGTGTAGCTTTCTCCCTCCTAGCTCTTTTCACAGTCATGGCTTCAAGTGGTTCTAAAAAGGTTACCTTCTCCTTACCCTTGTCCCTCTCCTTTGCTCTGGGTGGATCCACTACTATGGCTTTTCCTTTCTCTTCTAGCCTTATGATGTTTACAGGGCGATCAGGTGGTGGGGCTGGTGGAAGAGGTGGGATGGATGCTTGTAGTGGTGTCTGGGGTGGACGTAGAATTTGTGTTGGTGGGGGTGGTGCTCGGGGTGGGGGTGTTCTTTCTCTAAGGGGTGACAATTGGTTCCTCCTACCTCCTCTATTATAGTTTTGTCGTGGTTTGGGACAGTAGTACATACCGTGACCGTCTTCTCTGCAGTTGTAGCAATGATACTCCCTGTTTTGTCGTCGTGCTCTTCCAGGGTCTTGATCTCTTTCTTGACTCCTCCCTTGCTGTATTAAGTGGACAGACAAATTCTGCAGTTGGTCAGTAATATGGGCCAACATATCTTGTTGGTCATCTCTTACCCCAAGAGCCGGTGGTGGTGGTATGGTGGTTGTCGTAGTTGTTGGTCGACGTGATGTTGTTGTTTGTGTTGACTCGGTTTCTTTGGATTTCATTCGCAGCTTCTTGTCCTTAAGGCGAGCAATCTCAACGGCTAACTCGTACGTAGCCGGGAATCTACCTTTCACCTTCTCCTTGAGAAGCGGCCATAAGCCATGCGTGAACCGATCTTTTTTTAGGAAATCGAGTACAGCTTCCCCCCTTGCCAGTGACTCAACCCACCGTTCCCACAAATCCACAAATTTGGACTCATAGGTGGCATATTCTAAAAGACCCTTCTGCTTCAAGTCTCTCAACTTGTCCCACAACTTTTTTGAAGTGGTACCTCCCCCAAAGCGCCTCTTAATAGCGGTTTTAAGGGTTCCCAGTCATCCTTGGTTGCTTGTGGAAGTGCATTGTACCATGATCTAGCTTCTAGCTTCATGAGATGCATAAAGATTCTAACCCGGGATTCATCCGTATCTTTGTTGCTCACTACACATGCTACTTCAAAGCCATCTAGGAAGTCTGTTACCAAATCCTCCCCCTTCTTTCCTTTAAATGTTGGAAATGCTACACTTGCCATGATTACTGAGAGAGAGCTATAAAGACACACTGCTTAACTTGCAAAAGTTTTTTTCTTCTTTACAAGGAGGCGTGTATACCCTCTTATACTAGGACATAGATTAAAACTTCAAACGGTACATTGCCTTGTACCAAAGGTAAGACAAATGGTTGATCTGATGCCAGAACCTCAAAAAATTGCTCCCCACCCAGCATGGTTTCAATGACGTGTTGGTAGTGAGCCTTCAAATCCAGTATTACCTTGATTGAGCGTACACGTGTTGGTATGTGTGATCTGTCTTGAGGTAGGTTGTACTGATTCATGTGAAGCTTAGAGGTGCTTAGTCACTGTCCAAGCTTGTGGGAGAGGGTGGTGTTCTTTCCTGAAACAAACTCAGTAGATGCCTAGTTTCTCTAGTGAGAGTGTGAGCCAATGATTCCGTTATCTGTGCTGCAGCATCAGGTGCGACTTGAAAACTGACCTCGGTGACTTGAGTTACCCGATTCTCAAAGTAGAATAGTGTTGATTCTCTATTGTGTAGAGCTCCTTCCATTTTGTTGTTGTGGGTTGGTTGTAGGTTGCGGACATGGTTTCGACCTTCTCCTTCTTCTTCTTGGCACTTGGCCTATGTATATCCACTGGGTTTGGCGTGTTGGTTGACTCTCCCACTGCAAATCGATTACCGTTACGCCTGGCACTCGAGCTTCGATGGAGATGCGGAGTTCGTCTAGTTGTGCTTGGAGCTCTTCTTCTTCTGTCGTCCAATTAGCAAATCCTGCTAGCCATTCATCCATTCACAATAGTTTAGGGGTTTCAGTCTTGTAAACTGAAGGGTTTCATGAAAAGATCCTCCGTGGGGGAACCAAATGACGGGAGCAAAGCGAACCCCGAACCCCGACGGCCTCTAAAACACCGGGGACCGAATGGAGCGCCTCGAGCCTATCATGGTAAAGCAAACAGGGGGCACCACATAGCTTCAGCGGCTAGGACGCAAACAACACACCACCATAACAAAGTTTTCATCCAAGAGAGATGGATGCTTGGGAGTAATGATGAAGAGGAAAGGGAATGAGATCAAGTGAGAGAGAGAGAGAGAGAGAGAGAGAGAGAGAGAGAGAGTGAGGGAGGGGGTATAGCGGCTTAGTACTTAGGCACCACAAAAGGATGGCGAATCCGCACACCCTTCACACATACACAAGCTCACTCCAAAACACAAGACTAGGTGGCGATTCCGCACACCTCACATGGGCAAAACATTGCAAGAAAACATACTCACAAAACCTCAAGCTTTATTTAGAGAATTAGGCGATGAAATGGGGAGCATAGGGTAGGGGAATGAGAAGGGAGAGAGTGGTAGAGCACATGGCGGATAGGTGGGAGTTGATGGCGAAGACTCGCACGAGGATTATGGCCATCATCCTTCATTTAGTTGCCCTTCATCTTCCATAGCCAAGGGTGTAGAGGTCATTCTCAAGACAAGCATGGTGATTGCGGTGATGGTGATGGTGTGGGTGTGTGTGTGTGCACTAGGCACACACAGTGCATAGTGTGTTCTTTGGTGATGTTGTGTGTGTGTTTAGTGTGATGGTGACCCCTCTTTATATAGGGGAGGAGGGGGGAGAAATTCTAGAATTTAGAAATGAAGAAATCATTATCTACATAGGCCATGTGACTGTGGGCCCCACTTGTCTGGATGTGTGTATATGTGCCAGAACAGCAGTCTCATGAGAGAGAGACTAAGAGAGAGAGAGAGAGAGATGGGTGAATGGAAAATGAGAGGTGACATGGAGAATAAAGTAATTACAAGAGGGGAGAGAGGGGAGTGTGTTCAGAGGTGAATCTGTGTGCAGATGTGTGTGAACACAAGAAAAATCAGGTAACCACTGGGTGGGGATGGGTCTGTGGGCACCTTTTTCAGTGAAACTGAGTGTGTGTGAGTGTGGGGGAGGTTATTTAGCTACAAGACAAGAGACATGGCGCCCTTTAGAGAGAGAGGGGGGTATTTGGGTCATGGGATATGATAGGAGACAGAAAGAGGGGGTGGGGTATACTATTTTGGAAGATAGGGTAAGTTACATGTGAGTTGGTGCATTATTGGTGAGTTATAATGCATTATTGGTGAGAGGTGGGGTAGCTTGAGGGGAGAGAGAAAGGAGAAAGGACAAGGGGAAGAGAGAGGGGGTTGACCTTTTGAGTGGAGGAGAGGAAAAGAGACACACGGCGGGGCAACAGTGAAGAAAAAGGAGGCAAGGTGGGGATGGGCTACCCCGCAGGCATGAGGTGGCCTATTTTACCTTTCTTATATATTTACATAATCATACTTTATTTTTTTCTTACTTTTTTCCAATGCCTTTTATCACTCCCTCCCTAAGAGGGGGTTTTCATGGGGTGGGGACGAGAGAAGAGGGGTATGGGAGCTTGGCTTGTGAGAAGCCCCCATCAGTGCGTGCATCAGCTTTTTGTGTTGCCTTGGCCTCGACCCATTTTGTGAGATAGTCCATAGCCACAATGATATATTGGGTATGGGTGCGATATGCAGGGGGTGATATAGGTCCCACAAAATCAATGCCCCATTTTGCAAATGCCCTTGCCTCCATCATTGGCCTTAATGGCATCTCATCTCTTTTGATTGGTATCTTGGTGCGTTGACATGCATCACAACGCTTTACAAACTCATCGGCATCCATGTGCAATGTAGGCCACCAAATTCCTGCGGTCAAGACAATTTTTGCCGTCTTATCGCCCGAAAAGTGGCCTCCACTTACTCTGCTATGTGCATGTTCGAGAATCAGCAGGTATTCGCTTTCACTTGCACAGATTCTAAGTTGATTGTCCTTTCCCCGCTTATAGAGTTGATTTCCAATTATCTGAAAGTCACGAGCTTCCAGATCTATAGCTTTCTCCCATGCTCTTGTAATGTTCTCAGGGAACGTTCTAGTGGTTAGGAAGTCAATGATATATTGACTCCATGCAGGTGCTATGTTCGCCCGAAACAAAGTTGCATGATCCACTGGTCGTTTGGCACTACATAATGTACAATTGGTAACATAAGAATGTGTATCCGCATACATAGTTGGCCAATAAACCCCTAACTGTTTTAGTCTCTGGTGTGTTTCCACTGTTGAACAATGAAATGCACATCCCTGTACGTGTGCCTCTTCAAGGTAGCACTCAAATTCTTCCGGATTTATACATAATCGTAGGATTGAATCAGATTCAAGATGATAAAACCGTCCTGCTATCAACTGAAAGTTTTTTGTTTGTCGAATTGTTTGTTGTTTGGATTTACATCCTGTATTATCAAACTCACTTCCAAAGGAGAGAATGCTAACTATTTCCTGAGACCATTTGGGTACCATTTCAATGTTGAAAAGATAAGCATCTGGTATGTCATCGTCCACCCCTTGAGGAGCTTCCCCGCTGTGTATTCTTGAAAGATGATCAACTCGCAGATGGGTTTTACCCTTTTTGACCACCACTGTGAAGTCAAATTCTAGCAATATAATAAACCAGCGTACGATTCTCCCTGTATTGCAAGATTTATTTACTAGGTATAAAAGAGCTTGATGATCCGTGAAGAACACAAATTTGTTTGCAAGCAAATAATGCCGAAATTTCCTTACAGCATAAATCATTCCTAATCCTTCCCTCTCGGTGGTTGTGTAGTTCTTTTCTGCACTGTTTAGCTGTCGGCTTGCATAGCAGACCGAAAAATCCATTGTTCCGTCTCCAGGTTGAGCTAGAATACTTCCAATGGCATATGCTGAAGCATCTATGTGCACATGGAATATCTTTTCCCAATCTGGTGCCTTTAATACATGTGCGGATATAAGGTTTTCTTTCAGCCTTTGGAATGCAATTTCACACTCATTGGTCCATTCGAAATTGACTAGCAAACGATACAGAGATTGCGAGATAACCGCATACATGTATATGAATCTTCGATAATATCTGTAGTGCCCCATGAAGGATTGCACTTGTTTCGCATTAGTAGGCCTGGGCAGGTCTACTATGACTTTGACTTTGTCTAGGTTTGTGGTTATGCCGTTTCTTGAGACAATGTGTCCTAAGATTCGTCCTTGCTTAACCATAAATACACACTTTTCTGGGTTTAGACAGATTCGATATGTTCTGCACTTTTGAAAGACCCTTTGTAGATGGTCAATATGTTCCTCTCACAGAAGAGAGTGTACACACAGGTCATCCATGTAAATTTCTAAGAATATCCTTAGGTATTCCTTGAAAGCGTGAGTCATTAACCTCTGGAAAGTGATTGGTGCATTTGTTAAGCCAAATGGCATAACTCGATATGCATAAATCCCCCATTCTATTGCAAACGCTGTTTTGTGTTGATCCTCCCTTGCTATTGCCAGTTGGTTGTATCCTGAAAACCCATCCAGAAAGGAATAAGCCCGTTTCCCAGCCACTCGCTCAAGGACATGTTCTGTAATTGGCAAGGGATAATTATCTCTTATGGTTGCTGCATTCACCTTTTTGAGGTTTACACACACCCGCAGTTTTTCGTTCTTCTTGGGAACTACCACAATGGGTGAAACCCAATCTGTATGTTCTATTTCATAGATAAAATCTGCTTCCATCAGTTTATCAATCTCTTCCTTGATTCATTTGGCAAATGTATCATCATATGTATAAGGACGTTGTTTGCTAGGTTTTGCATCCGATTTTAAAGGAATTGTATGTTGGCATATCAATGGATCAACTCCTTTGAGGTCTTTATAGGACCAGGCGAACACATCCTTATACTTCGTGAGAAGTTGTGTTAGCAGCACTTCCTCCTCAGGCTGTAAATCGTTAGCTATATAGACCGGCTGAGGCTTTTCACCTGGTTCTGCGAGGTCTATTCTTTTTGCATTTTCAGGCCCATCGTAAGATTCTTGGTTGGTTCTCTTCCTAATTGGTGGTGTCATGATGATTTTTCTATCTTGGATAGTAAATTTCCTATAGTGTGGTGGTACGTTCATGTTGCCCTGTTCTGACTCCCCTTTACCATCACTATCTTCTTCAGTAGTCCATATCTCTCTCAAAGACCTTTTCAGTTCTTGATATTTCTGTTTACGCTCCAGTTTGGTCCACTCGTGGTCTTTTGTTGGTTCTTTTTCTGATTTTTCTGATTTTTGTGATTTTGTTTCGGTTCTAGCTTTTCTTTCTTGTTTTATTTCTTCTCGTGTTCGTTCTTTTTGATTTTCTGAGAATTTCCCTGATATTTGATCTTTCACACAATCCTCTGCTTTTACAAGCATCAAATAGTGAGTTTTACCTTTTATCCTGGGCATCACGTTCTCTCTCGCTTGCCTTTCGGCTCTTTTCCTCCTATAGCGTTCTTGGCACCTAGGGTGTTGATTAGCAAAATCATAAAACTTGATATTCTCGGCTTCATTCCCTCACTCACTTGAGGTGTCTGAACACTCATTATCTGCCTCATCATTTACTTCCAATTGTTCAGAGGAGTTGTAAAACTCTTCTTGTTCAGGAGGTTCTACCGTCTCTTTCTCTGGCACAACGCTTACCATGTAATAGGGTAGCACATCGTAGCCATCCTTATCGCAAAATTTTGTTGTTGGACTGTCGGTAATGGTACAGACATCTAATGTTGCCAGTATGTGTTCCCATTCTAAAGGCTCCAAGGCATCTTTAGGGAAAGAATCCGGAATATACTCTTTGTCCTCAATTGCTCTTTCTAAGACGCATTCATCTTTTCTTAAGCTTCCACAATGTGAAGCTCCGCACATCGATAGCTCTTTTGGTTGCCCTGACCATGCTGGTAGTTCTGATCCTGCTACTGTAGCCGAATCAAATTCTTCCACAGGTGTTTGGTTTACATCTTTGTAACTATGATCTTTTAGGTGTATTTTAGTTGTCGTCTCACCATGTGTGAGGTATATGTGGTCATAGCCCCAATCTTGGACCATCTTCAGTTGTCTCATGAATGGTCGTCCCAAGATTATCTCATAATTGTTCTTTTTGTCGAAATTGACTATTGCAAATGTATGCTCATACTCGATCCCGCACGAAGTGACAATTACTTTTTCCAAGAGTCCGAGAGGCTTCTCCATGAACCCATCTGCCAACTACAGCTTCATCCTGGTAGCCCTCAGAGCTGGTTTTCCCCATTTTTTCCAGATTTCCTTGGTGGCGATAGCAATTCCCACTCCACTGTTAAGAATAGCTTTGGAAACTACTCCTTGGAATTCTACCGATAGCGTCGTGTTTTCGTCTTCTCCCTCACAATATTCTCCAACCTTATTCAATGGTACCGACCTAGTGTTTAGGTTAGGCCTGTCCAACTCCCTGATTCCTTCTTGTAGTTTCAAGGTGGGGTCTTTCACTCCAAATTTTTCTAGGCATTTTCCTACTGTGGTCCACATGTTTGGCCTTAACCTTAGGAGTTCTGCTAACGTGATTGTGCATGCCAACGGGGTGGATAACAGCTCAATCAATCCTTGTGAATCCATCACCTTGTTAGAAGAAAGTCTTTGAGATGGGAGTGATCTCACTTCCGACTTAGCTTCATATTATCTTAGGTAAGAGGGTAAAGTTCTCAAAGAGTGTGGTTGGCTGTGCCTCGAACTAATAGATCCTTGGTCTCCCCCTTGTGAATGTATCTCAAAGTTCATTTGTGATCTTGCCTCAAATTCTTCAATAGGAGGTAAGATCACGTTCTTTTCTTTTCTCGTGCTATTCATGTGGTCATTCATCCTATTAGCCTCGTTGGACTCTCGGATTTGCTTCCACAGATCATCTAGACCGTTACCGTCCTTTCCCATTTCTGCCAATATATTAGGATGGACCCCGTCACTTGCCTCATTGGTGGTATTTGGCACTATGATAGGCTCTCCTCTGGACTCATAATCATTAGTGAGTCTTTCCTTTGTTTTTTCATGTTTCTCTAATGTTGGTTGGATAGGGGTTGGAGCTGGTGCGTCATGGCAATTTTCCGGTTTACCCAACGGGTCTTCCATCAATGATTGAGCCATCTCAATCATCTTTTTACACATATCCAACCTTTGTTTTTCTATTTCCTCATATGGATAAGTCATCCACCTTTGCTCCTCGGTTTGGTTTTTTTTAAGTCGAGCTTCATAAGCTTTTAGAAGCGCATCCAGCTGCTCATTTACCTTGTCTGCCAATACAGATCCTCCTGATCCTGCACTTTTGGGCTCTTCTATTTCCTTAGGTGCTATGGCTGCTATGGTGTGTGAGCTTAAGCTAGCTAGATCTTCTAACCGCTCCAATCTGTTCTTTGTATGTTTCAACTCATCAGATAGGGCTGTTTGCTCTTGTTCTTTCCTGGCTTTCCTACACGCCTTTCTCGCTTTCCAAGTGCTTCTCTGATTTTTCATTTTTGAACTTTGGGCATCTGTTTTTGGTTCTTCTATTATGGGTTCTTTCGTCCTTTCTTGGGCTTGGGCCCGTGTTACCGCCTGAACAGGTATGATTGTTTCATTTTTCGATACTCCACTGGAAGGTACTGTTTCCAACAGGTTCAAGGTGGTTTTTGCTCCTTTGCTCGGGTTTTTAGGGCAGTCGGGAATCAAATGAGTAATTCCACATTCTGGGCAATACGCATTGACTCTAATGATTTCATCATGAGGACAGTCTCTCAGCCAATGGTCTCTGCCACACTTGTAATAGGGGCCCTTGGGTTGTTGAGGTGCTCCTTGAGCCCCTCATTGCTGGTAAGCATGTCTCTGTCCGCCCATGCCTCCATTGGCTATGAACAACAATGTTCGTTCATCTAAGCTATATCTTCCTTCTCTTGATGCCTGTGTAGTAGTTGGAGGTCCTTGATTCCCTATTATGCTCCATGGTTCTGGTGTCGCGGGTTCTTCCGGTGGATAATAGACAGGGTTTGCTACATATCCATTGAGATCTTCATAATATGCATGCATAGGCACCAAATACTTTTCTTCTAATTCAGTTACCGTTGGTGTGTATCTTATACCAACTGGTCTTAAACCTGGTAGGGGTGGTTGTTGCCCCAACACCGGTTGTGATCTTTCTACACCTACAGGTCCTGGTAAGTTGCCTGCTTGATATCTAGGCATCGGTGGAACTTGAGGGGAAGCTACAGGAGCTTGGGGAGCGTAAGGTCTCTCCCTCACATATCCCTTGTTATAGTAACATTCCTCGGTCCCATGGTTTGTCCATTTTTGTTCATTAGCACACCACTTGGGCTGTTTAGATTGGGGTTTGACGTACAAGTTGATCTTTTTTAATACTTCATCTACGAGCTGCTCCTGGTTTACCGCTATTTCTCCTTTCAGTGTTGTCTTGGAAGACTTGCTCCCACTTTGTTGTGAAGATGAATCGTCATCAAGGTCCTTGAACTCCCCTTCTTTGTAGACCGCACAATTGTCCACAAGGTACAAAGTCTCCTTGGTCAACTCATTCAACGTCGTGCTCCTCTTCATATGTAAGTCTTTCTGGAGATCTGCATTCCTTAGTCCTTGGATGAATATTAGCATAAGTCTGGACTGAGTTGGCAGTTCTTCGACAGCACAGAACTTAACATATATTTTTAATCTTAGGACTGCCTTTCGTACAGATTCTCCATCTTTTTGTTTGAATTTATGGATTGTGAGACCGTATTATGAGCTATTCCCCTTTGAGAGAATTCCTCAATAAACTCGTCAAACACTTCCTCCATTGACTCGAAGTCTCTACGCTCCACAGAGTCAAACCAAGTTGCAGCATCATCCTCTAGGGTTAGTCCAAACCCTGCAAATTGGGTAGGAAAGTCTAACACCTCTTTGGCTCTTATTACACGCACAAAGGCTGCTACATGATCTCTTGGGTCTCTATTTCTTGTGTATTTCTTGTTTACCCATTTTTGCACTTGAGAAGGTCTAATTCTGCGATGGTCTACAAACCTCATCATTGGATCACCCCGTCCAAGTCTATACACCTCCTCAGGCCTTCTGTAATAGGCTGGTTCCTCGCCCAACGGTGCACCTAAGCCATAATTCCTAACGGTTCTTGCTGGAGGTGGTTCTTCTCTTCGAACTCATTCCATGGGTGGTCCTCCAAGCTCGGTCGACCCTTGTGTCTTTGGCTTACTCTCTGCTTGACACCTTGAATAGTGTGGTGGTTCTTGCAAATCCCTGAGCCCTTGTGCGGCTTGATAACCATCTCGGTTTCGGTATGGTTCCATTGTTGTGCTCTGTCGAAGCCATGCCTGCAATGATGGCTGGTTTGTTGGTTGGTCTTGGTTGTTGAATACTTGCTGTCTGGTGGAATGTGATGTAGTGTCATACTCATCTGAAAATGGATTCGTTGACTTGCTTGGGGTGTGGACGGCTCTCGGCATTTCCTCAGGGGCATATGCTGATGCTCCTGAACCTGTTGCTCTTTCTAGTTCCCCTGGGAGAATACGTTGGTATTCTCTCCCCCCGTATCTATCAACAAAAACTATGCCCTTCCCTGTAGCAGTTTCATAAGAGAATAAGTAAAGAACCTTGTCTTTGCTTAGTTCGTTTACGTATGGTTCTTTGCTACGAAAGTAAGAGATAATACCCTCGCTCTCGTGTTTGTAGATTCCCACATTCTCGTTATAAGTTGGAATCCTGATTGTTCTCTTATCGTACATAAAAATAGCTCCGTGTCGATCAATGTTTGGTGGCGGCTCTTGAGTTTCTGAAACCATTTTCCCTTTAGCCACGTTATCTCCATATCTGTTGTAATCTTCAGGGTTGCTAACTATTAAATAGTTGGTTCCCCTTTTCGTCTCGGAATCTATCTCCATCATCATACACGCTGATTATCTCCAATCTTTGTGCTGGCCTCTCTTCGATACAAATGTGTTGGGGTATAAAGCCCAATGTGGTCGCCCAGGTAAGTGGGCGGGCCGCCAGGTATGTACACATATTCTTTTGTAAAAACCTAATAAGAACTCACTATGCTCTACACATTACAATAGAGCGAGTTCACCATATTTTCGTGCTCTTCTTCTCGCACTCTCTCTCGCGTCGCACTTCCGCTCGTACTCCTTCAGCTGGTATCAGAGCTCAGATCGAGGCTCGGGGCAGCACTGCAGGAGGCTAGAGTCACCAGCTCAAATTGGAGTGAAATTCGACAGGCGAAGACACGGCCCCAAATCCTATGGGTGAGTCTGAAGAGCTCGGTGTTCTCAGAATTTCATTCTGAGGTCATCTCGGCCACCGTTCGGCTTCGACAAAGGTTTGCGCAGGCCATTTTCGACTACGTGGTCTCCGCAGGTGCAGATCCGACTCTGCAAATTTGGGGTTTTTCGGCCTACGACTGCAGGTCCTGAGGATATCGACACTCCCAGAGTGTTGATTTGTGGTTGTCTACACATCGAAGGACGGCTCACAGTTCTTGGAGGCGTGTCACATATGACACGGGCGCATCTATACACAGACTGTAGGCGACATCCACTAGTTCATCAGGTAGCTTGTGTTTGTTGCTTGATATTCCAGATTTCATCCTGACATTGCAGGTATTTCCACATGGGATGTATTGTCAGAGATGATGTATGTTTGTTGAGGGTTTGCTGGCTGTGAATCACGCAGCAAACAACCGCCGCAGCGGTTACAACATATAGTGGGAAATTTGTGGATGTATGACTTTGTGGGAAGTCTATGTACTGTCAGATTTACTGTAGCCTTTGTTGAGGGTCGAGTGAGGTTTTATTGAGCTGGGGGATTCTCGAATGTTGAGATCCTTTCGGTGATACAGGTCTTGGAGCGATCCCTCGAGCACCCTTAGATAGGCAACTAGGATGTATTGACTGTGATTTAGACAGTTGGGATTGCATCTTTGCTTTACTGCCATTGAGGCATTGTCACAGTCTATGCTTACAGGACAGTGACAGGACAGTGAGAGACAGTACAGGTGCAAGACAGGTTTACCTGCAGCTTACAGTGTCAGAGAGACAGTGTTTTTTGAGCTGTTTTTTGGTCTGTTTTTGAGTACACCAGAGCCATTTTACAAAGGAGCCTCTGCCGAAATTTATGCAGAATCTGAAGCTTTCTTGGTTCATTTGACAGGTTGATATTGGTTCAGAGGACAGTTTACAGGGGAAACTCTACCGAATTTTTCCCAGGAAAGTAAACCATTGTGAAGCGTAGCTATGGCTGGATCACAGGACACTGCTCTTTACAATATCAAGAAGCTGGATGGAACCAATTTCCCATTGTGGAAGAAGCAGATTTGGCACGTGTTGGTACAAAAGAAGTAGATAAAACCTATAAAGCTCAAGGGGATAAAACCAGAAGATATGGACGAAGATGAATGGAGCGAAATGGATGAATTGACACTTTCTACCATTATGCTGACTTTGGCAGAAAGCGTTTACTTCAATGTAGCAGACGAGATGTCGGCTTATCAAGCATGGTTAAAGCTGAGTGATCTTTATGAGAAGCAGAGTGCAGCTTCACAGGTATACTGGCTTAAGAAGCTAGTTGACTTGAAGATGAAAGAAGGGACACCTATGTCCAATCATCTGAATGAATTCAACACAATCTACAGTCAGTTGTCAGCTCAAGGTGTCAATTTTGATGAACCTGTTAGAGCTATGTTCCTGTTGATCACATTGCCGAAAAGTTGGGACACTTTTGGCTTAAGAAGCTTGTTGACTTGAAGATGAAAGAAGGGACACCTATGTCCAATCATCTGAATGAATTCAACACAATCTACAGTCAGCTTTGAGTAATTCTGCACCTCCAGATGGTTTGAACATAGCAGGTGTAGAAGGAAGTCTGCTTACTGAAGAAACCAATAGAAAGACAATGGACAAAGGCAAAGGAACAGCCTTAGTTGTCAGGGTAAGGACCAAAGAAAAGTACAAAGGTGGAAAGAGGAATCAGTCTCGTAGCAAGTCCCGCAGTGCTAAAGGCAAGAGTGACATAGAATGCTACCATTGTGGCAAGAAGGGTCACATGAAAAGAGACTGCAGAGAATGGAAAGCAGAAAAAGGCAAAGAGAAAGCTGAAGACCATGTTGAGAAGAACAAGTCCTCAGTGAAGATTCAAGAAATAAATGTGACAAACACTGTTGCAGAGGATGACAGTCTAGTGTCAGGAGACATCTACTTCTTGAAGAATACAATGGACTCAGCTCTTCTTACAACATCTGATGGAAATGTGCTGAGTGACTGGATTATAGACTCACGGGCATCACTTCATGTGTCTCCAAACAAGGAGTGGTTTACCTCTTATGTGACCGCTAAAGATCATGTTCGGCTAGGCAATGGGCAGACATGTGAGATCTTACGTGTTGGAGATGTTCAATTGAAGTTTCAGAATGGCTCTTCTTTCACGTTGAAGAATGTGAGACATGTTCCCGCAATTACAAAGAGCTTGATCAGCATAGGTTTACTTGATGATGTTGGCTACGTCACCACTTTTGGATAGAACATGTGGAAGATATCCAAGGGTTCTATGACAGTAGCACATGGAGTAAAGTCTGGAGGACTTTACATGATTTATGTATCAAATGTCTCTAAAAATGTAATCAATGTAACCGAGCAGCCGAACGTTTCTTTGTGGCATAGCCTGTTAGGACATATGTCCAAGAAGGGAATGGAAATCTTGTCTCGTTCTGGTTATTTGCCTGGCTTTTCATTTAATGATTTTGAATTCTGTGAACATTGTCTGTATGGTAAGCAAACACATCAGCCACATAAGCATAGAAGCAGTAGAAGAGATACGCAGTTGGCACTTGTTCATAGTGATTTGTGTGGACCTATGCCTAACCTATCTCTAGGGGGAGCTTCTTACTTTATGACATTTATAGATGATTACTCGAGGAAAGTATGGGTTTACTTTCTCAAGCACAAGGATGAAGCGCTTAGTGTTTTCAAAAAGTTTGTGACACTTGTGGAGAATCAGAGTGGCAAGAAGCTTAAATGCTTATGCACTGACAATGGTGGAGAGTATGTTTCAAAGGCCTTTCAGGACTTTTGTGAGTCAAAAGGTATTAAACGTGAACTTACTGCTCCTTACAATCCTCCTCAAAATGGTGTTGCTGAGAGGATGAATAGGACCATACAAGAGAAGGTCAGAAGTATGTTGTCTAATGCACAGCTGCCAAATGGGTTTTGGGTTGAAGCTATATCAATAGCTGTTCATCTTGTAAATAGATCTCCTAGCAAGGTTTTGTAGAAGGATTCAGTGCCAGAGATGGTATGGTCAAGGAAAATGCCCTCATACAAGCATCTCAGAGTCTTTGGCTGTGAGGCATATACTCACGTTCCAAAGGAATTTAGGAACAAACTTGAGCCAAAGAGTAGAAAGTGCATCTTTCTAGGCTATGGTAATTCTGGTGAGATGGGGTATAGACTTTGGGATCCCGAATCCAGAAAGGTTGTCCGCAGCAATGATATTCACTTTAATGAATCCAAATATCATTATAAACCAGAGAGGGTTGAGGAGATTAGAAGAGTTGTGTTCCAAGAAGATGGACCTGCACGTGCAAGACAAAATGTCAGGGCTCAAGATGAGCAAGGACAGGATAGAGTGGAACCACAGGTTGTGGCTGAGCCTGAGCCACCTATTGTGCATAGATCTAGACGTGTCACGCCACCTCCTGATAGGTTTGTTCCATCTATGAACTATGTCATGTTGACTGATTGCAGTGAGCCTTCATGTTACAAGGAAGCAGTGCAAATGAAGGACTCCAGGAATTGGCAATTGGCCATGCAGTCAGAGATGACAGCTCTGCATAAAAACAAGACATGGAAGCTAGTTAAATTACCACAGGGCAAAAAGGCTCTACCTTGTAAATGGGTTTACAGGTATAAGATCACCGCTCATGATAGTCAGCCAAAGTACAAAGCAAGGTTTGTTGCCAAGGGCTTTAAGCAAGAACAAGGCATTGACTTTGAGGAAGTCTTCTCTCCGGTGGTCAAGATGACTACATTGAGATTATTTCTTGCATTGGTTGCCATATTAGATTTGGTGTTGCACCAAATGGATGTCAAGACAGCGTTCTTGCATGGTGATTTAGATGTGGAAATTTACATGCAGCAGCCAGAAGGGTTTGTTGAGAAAGGCAAGGAAGATTGGGTATGCCAGTTGTTAAAGAGTATTTATGGCTGAAAACAATCACCGAAGGCATGGTACCATAAATTCCACAAGTTTATGATTTCTCAAGGCTACAAACGTAGTGAGTTCGATCACTGTCTATATACAAAGAAGGATAAGGATGGTAGTTGGTTGATCCTTATTTTGTATGTGGATGACATGTTGATTGCTGGCAAGCACTTGGAAGAAATTTCAGCTTTGAAGTCAAAGATGGAAAAATCGTTTGACATGAAAGACATGGGTGAGGCAAGTCATATACTTGGTATGCGCATTGAGAGAGACAGATCAAAGAAGTTGATTTGGTTATCTCAAACAGAGTATATTGACAAGGTTTTGCAACGTTTCAATATGGAGAAGGGAAAGGCATTGAGTGTTCCATTGCCACCATATGTGAAACTTAGCAAACAAGATTGTCCTTTGTCTGAGGAAGAACAGGCTGAAATGGATAAGATTCCATATGCGTCTGCAGTGGGTAGTTTGATGTATGCAATGATTGCTACTCGCCCAGACATTGCATTTTCTGTGGGAGTTGTAAGTCGATACATGTCAAACCCAGGCAAGAAACATTGGGAGGCGGTGAAAGGAATATTGAGATACCTGAAAGCTACAAAGAGTATGCGTATATGCTATGGGAGTCAGGAGCTAAGTGTAAAGGGTTTTACAGACTCAGATTATGCAGGTGACTTAGACAACCGAAGGTCTACGTCAGGGTATGTCTTTACATTGGCTGGTGGAGCAGTATCATGGCGTTCTAGATTACAAGATTGTGTTACTCAGTCTACTACAGAGGTTGAATATGTTGCAGCATCAGAGGCATGCAAAGAATCAATTTGGCTTAATCGACTAGTAACAGATTTGGGAATCAAAGAAGAGATGCCTGTGTTATATTGTGATAGTCAAAGTGCTATACAATTGGCTTGCAATCCAGTTTATCACTCAAAGACAAAGCATGTGGATGTGAAGTATCATTTCATCAGGGAAATGCTCGAGGATAAGCAACTTCAGCTTGTCAAAGTTCACACCACAGAAAATCCTGCTGATCTACTTACAAAAGGACTTCCCTCAGAGAGCTTTGCGCATTTTTGCAAGGAGTTAGGTGTAGGGTAGTACATCACTTCTCTACATCTCTTGTATATTAGCTTGTATAGTAGCTTCTCTCACACTTAAAGTACCACATTGGACTTTAAGTGGGAGGTTGTTGGGGTATAAAGCCCAATGTGGTCGCCCAGGTAAGTGGGCGGGCCGCCAGGTATGTACACATATTATTTTGTAAAAACCTAATAAGAACTCACTATGCTCTACACATTACAGTAGAGCGAGTTCACCATATCATCGTGCTCTTCTTCTCGCACTCTCTCTCGCGTCGCACTTCCGCTCGTACTCCTTCAAAATGCACTTGTGGCCTTGATAGTCAGAATAGACTAGGGCTCCTCTTGAGTTTGTTCCCTCTAAGAAGATCACCGTAAGCCTGGAATCATTCAAAGGATTTTGGGAGGTGCTTCCTCCTTGCATAGGTCCATCATAGGTGAAACCTCATGGCTGTTGACTATCCATCATGAAGAAAGATTTGTTTGACAAAGTGTCAATATCACTACCTTCCTCAATAATCAGTGCTAGCGGATCTAACCTTGCCTGAGTTACACTCTCTTCGGTGGACACTAAGCTACCCTGGTCACCTGCCACCTTCTGGTCTCTAACAATGTATCTTCCTGATCTTAAATTCATCAAAATTATCAATGAAATTTAGCACAATTCCAACCACTCACCTGGCAATGGGTCAGTTTCTGCACAACTTCTTGCTTTGTTGCTGAATATACCTGTACACAAGAGTTTTAATTTCGGCAATTGAATCAAAGCATTTATCTGCTAGAGGTTATGTTATTAATGATTGGTATAACTGGAGAGTTAATCTCAACCACTACTGTATTTTATACACTGCTGATGTTCCTGATTAGGTTGCTAATCTGAAACAGTACTTTTCTCTGATGTTGGCCAATTTATGCGAAAAAGTCTGAATTCAATCTTTGCTTTGTCAAATGGGCAACCAAGGTCCAAATTCACTTCTGAAAGAAGTTCTGGAACCCTTAAGCCAAATGGAACCTCACTGTCTAGGCCATGTCAAATTTTCTCTGCAGTATGGCCCAATAGACATCCTACACGTAGGATGTCTCCTGCTGTATTTTGCCTGGATTTTTTGCACTGTTGTTTCCCCTTGTTGTGCTGAGCTTATAGCTGCTTTTACTTTTTGATTTGGACTTCTATAAGCTGGTTAATGAGTCAGAAATCTGTTCCGACTGCCTGTTGATGGTATTGATAAGTCTAATCAACTCCAAATTGGACCAAATTTTTTTAGCATGCTTGCCTTAGGCTATATAACACCTTACACTGCTCAAAGTCAAATTCTGGCTTTATTTGCTTGCATTAGACATCCTACGCGTAGGATGTGTTGTTCATCAGGATGGCTTTAAACTCAAGACTTAAGCTCTCCTTGAGCTGCTGATCACCTTGGTATACTCAGATTTCAGTTTGGAGTCCCAAATCACTCAGAAGACATCCTACACGTAGGATGTGTTTTTGGCTTGTTTGACCCCAGATTGGTTCCACAGCTTCCCTTTGATGTCAGTATCCCAGTGGTATGCTTAGATTTTGATTTGGATGTCAAAGGTCCCAAACTTCAGCTGTTTTTTTAAGTCAAAAGTGCTAAAGTCCACTTTGAACCCAATTTTCTTGCCTGAATGAGGTGAAACCTCTTTCAGTCACTCAATATATCATGCAAGACACACTCATGCAGCCCTCTTATGGTTTTGGTTTCAAGTTAATGTTTTGGCACTAATTGGGTAGGATGTCTAGCAATTTCAGTCTTTCTTGGCTTATCCTGACAAGAGATGGCCAAATTTCCACTTCCATTTGAAATTAGGGTAAACCCTACCTTTAGAACACACTAGTCAACTCAAAATCCCAAAATTCCTCCCAGATTGGCCTGTAGACATCCTACGCGTAGGATGTCTCTTGGCTTAAAATTAAAATTTTTTCTGACATGAATGCTCCTGATGCTCTGTAGACCTATCAGAAACACTCACAGTAACTTTTGGACTTCAATTAGGCTTTCAGCCACACTTTTGCGTCTTTTTGCGTCTTTTACAAACTTGTAATGATTCTACCAAGCAAGTGTACATGCATGAAATGCTCTAGATCTGAATCATGATGTTCTACTTACTCTACTCCTACCTATCATGAAGAAATGGTGATAATGGTGTTTCTGGTTGCTTTTTGGCCTCTCCGGACTCTCAAGCTCTCCTCTCACCGCTTCTACCACTCCCACTCCTACTCTAGAACTCGACTACTACCTAAAACTACATAAGTCTACCTCCTCTACCTAAGTCGAAGGATCTAGGCTAGACACACGCTTCCTAAACTCCCTCTAAGACCTAGAGAGTCCTCCACCCTCTGATCCTATCTAAATGTAAAGCGAAACTCTTGGCAAGCCAAAAATCCCAGTCCTCAAGGATTAGTCTCGGTCACCTACCTAAGGTTTTCGTCCCCGGCAGCAGCGCCAATGTTGGACGGGTACGCCGTGACGGACGTCACCACAGTGAGAACTCACCTAGCAAGTAATGTCATCTAAGGAAGAAGCTCGACCCGCAGGCGCGTGGAAGCAAGCATAAGGTGTCAACCTACACTCGACCGACTCCTAACTAATTCCTACAGAGGTCCCTACCACTTGTCTAAGTCATAGTCTTCAAAAGTGCAAAAGAGGATTCTTCCTACAACGCTTGCTAGAGCCGAACACCCATCAAACACTTTCGAAACACCATAGAACTTGAAGGAGACCCTACTAATACCTATAGGCCGCTCTCCCTAAGGTCTATGAACCAAAATCACAACCCAAACACCTGGTGTAGAAACACGTAGGATGTCTGGCTGAAATCTGCAGGTCTTCGTTTCCAAAATCTGAAGTGCCTAATGTATAGCTCTACTCAATGTGAACGCGTGGATATGCTACAATGCGAAATCAGATAACATATGCTTACCCAAACAACCGATGAAGCTCGTAGAAGGAGCTCCCAAAGCTGGACCGTACGCTTGCAATGTTGGTATCAACTTGTAGCTCTAGTCGGGGGCAACACACTGCACTTCTCCGCACTTGATTCCGACCACCGTAGCACACGTAGCGTCAAGACGAAGCTCACACTCTCTCTCACGTACACGGCACGCTCACTCACAGACTTCAAACTTGTTTAAAATGACAAAAGGTTTTCCATTAAGGTCAAAAAGTGGTATATATACCTTACAACTTCTCAAACCCTAAAGTTCCAAAATCAACCATCTACTCCATGTAACTATCAAAACTGGGATACAAGCTGGAAACTTCTGTAAGTTCTAATATTTACAAGGTGAAAAATCGGGTTTTCTTTAACGAATGAATAATTACAGAAAATAATAGTCCGCTGAGTAGTTAGATGTTGTGGGGTGTGTCCAGCTTCTAACATCTGCTAAAGTTATCTCAGATATCTTTGGCTCCTTACCGATAGCCTTTAGGGTCATTGGTTGATGCCATGATGCTTGCGAGCTAGTAGATTTAGGCTCAACAGACACTCTTTCTCTTTGAATCATTAAATTATCCTCCAATTGGATCGCACTAGTGGTGACTGCTTCCCAAGTGGTGATACCTCTAATGACTAGGCCATTGTAGATGACCTCATGTCGTAATCCCCTAATGAATCTATGAAGCAATTGGTTATTGTTGAAGCGCTCATTTGGACTACAACGAGAATTCAAATGCTTCAATCTTCTTATTATAAAGTCTCTCACCGACTCTCCTTCCTCTCGTTGGGCTTTTTGGAGCTGAGAGGCTACACCCCAAAGTACTCCCTCTCGTATGTATTCTTTCAAGAATAGTCTCCTAAGAGTAGGGTAAATTGTTTTTTCTTCCACCCTTAGGGTTCTATACCAATCCCCAACCTTTCCACTTAAGGTTAGGCTTAAAGCATTGCTCTTATGTAGGTCATTGTGTTCTCCTAGAGAATCTCATATTTGTTCGCATATTTGTTCAAACACTTCGATATGGTTTCTCACATCCCCATCTCCACTAAATTTTTGTGTGAGCTTGGCTATTTGTACTCCCTTACTTCTAGGCTCTCTATCAGGCGCGTAACGCATATTCTCAGCAATAGATCGACCGATAGCTTAAGCAAATGTTGCCAAATCACCTAAGTGAGCAGGCACCGTGGGTGGAGGCGCTCCAGAGACTACATGTGGAGTAGGTATTGGGATCGGGCTTGTCGCATAGGAAGCCCTTGGGTTCCACGTTGGGTACGATGTTGTGCCAGGTGGTGGTCCAAAGTTCATATGTGTGGCCCTAGGCATAGCAGACGTCAGATGTGACATGCTAATGCTAGCCGGTATAGTCCCATGGAAATAAGAACTTGGGTGTTGTGGTTGTGGAGCATAGGTAGTTGAAATAATGGGAGGAGTAGGGACTACATGAGTACGAGGACCCATGGGTGTATACAATTGGTACACACTTGTAGGTACTATTGCAGGCATTGAGCTACCATGTATTGGTGCTTTACTAACAAATGAGGTCCATGGCGTGTTTCTTGGCATGCCCATCATTGGGTAGGCATGGTAGCCATGGTGTCATCAAGGGAAAGATGAGCTAGACTTGGAAAGGTCAAGCTATCACTTGTGGGCTCAGATTGCACTGAGACTCTTGGAGAAACAACATATGGAGGATCCATCAGACTTACTGAAGGAGTCTCCATTTGCGATAAGGTTGGTTGTTTAGCCTTTCCTGTATCCAAGAATCTCATTAGACCCGTTGAAGGCATGCTGATCCCCTTGTTCTATCTCTCTAACTCAATGACCCTATGGATGACCTCACAAACTCTTTGTTGTTGATAATCCACACTAGTAGCACCCATTGTGGATTGTAGGACATCTAACCAACCCACGTGATAGGTGTGACCTGTGTATAGGTCGGTCAGAGTTTCTGTTTGTAGTTCGTACTCCCAATTCTCATTTAAGAACACTCCATCTAGGATTGAGGTGCTAGGTGCAATGTTGCTTTCTAGGGGTTGGCCCTTAGTGGTTGCTAAGTCAGGAGCACTCGATTGCTCTCTTAGCAAGGATATTGACATAGGCCCTTTCGATCTTTGTTTCTCTGCCTTGCGTAAGCTCTCAATTTACTTTTCCCTCGCTGCAAGGATATATCGCTCAACCTCTTGCACTTCGGCAAGGCTTCTACCATCGGGTAATATGACGTCGGAGGGAAATAACTGTGAAGAGTCAGGAGGTGCAGTGAATGAAGTATTCACGTGCACATTCTGTAACGGTATAGGGTCTACATTGGTCACAAATGGAGAATTTACTTTCCCACCCCCCTTATTTACATCATTAGGTCCATGTTCGGAGCGAGTGGCTCTACTAAAGGTTTCCTTCAGGCGGCTAAGCACGCTCGGCCCGGACCGCGGGCCCATGGCATGCATGTCTTGGCTTGGGCTATTGGGATTAGGCATTGGGAAACCCTCCATGACTTCGTAGTCAGAGGAAGAGTCACTAGGCGCTATGTTCGGGTCTTGGTTTGTACTACCTTGGGTCCCCGCCGAGGGCCCAAAACCGAAAGTAGGTGGATATTGAGAACTCGCATAAGTCGAAATTCTCTCTAGTTGCTCCGTCTCTAGCACATGACGAGAGCGCAGATGCATGTGCCTTTGGCACCCTACAAGCATCGGCAAATAACCTCGAAGGTTAACCGCTTACCTTTTTTAAGCATCCGTTTTCACTCATGTTTTTTACGCTTTTAATGTTTTTTAATGTTTGATTCTTTTGATTAAAGTGTGTGATAGCTCGAAACGAGCGTATCACTTAGAGGGTCGGTGTGTGCTTTACATCACAATTTTCGGGCATCTGAAGTTTTGTTGGTCCTCAAAAAATCGATTTTTAGCTACGTGTGAAGCTAAAATTCGTAATTTTAAAAGGCGATTGAGGCCTAGGCCTGAGCGTGAGCTTGGGCTTGGGTCTGGGCTTGGGTATGGGAGATATTCCCGATCCCGGTCCTACCTTTAATTTTTTTTTATTTTTTATTTTACACTGGCATTCTTACAGCTAGAAGAGCAAGTACAAGGGTTTGGCCATGACTACCTACCTCTTCCTTTGATATGCCACGAAGCCAATTTATGGAAGGAAAAGATGTGGCCAACCCTGCCATGAAACAAAGAAGGAAATTATGAAGGTGTAGCACTAACAACAGAAGAAGCTCAGGTTCTCGTCGAAGATCACCCGAAATGGAGGCAGAATTGGTTGGACAAGAGGCCGCAGGATCTAACACATTACCACAATGCTCTTCAACACATCCAAATAGATCCTACCTTTTGTCCAGTCCCTCGAAGAAGGTCATGGAAGGACTTTGCAACATGGAGAGGCTCGAAGAAACAGAGATTGAACTACCCAGTCCTGACAGCGCAAAACCCTCCTACAGTAGCTTACGTGGTAAACACTCTCAATTCGACAATCACTTTGCTGCGGGATGTCCTCGACGTAGCCTGCCAGATGCTGGTAAAGATAGCCTGGATGATCGTCACCTGCATCCAGGTGTTCAAAGGCACTGAAGGCGACGATCATTCGTGGAATCTGTTCTTAGAAGGGCATAGAGGAATTTGCTGGAATTTGCAAGATTCACCACCACGTCATATCCTGATGGCAATGTACTCCAGAATCATGTACTTGCCGTCACATTATTGGCAGACATCCAAGGAGGCCTTCGTCACAGGTTTTTTCGAAATCGACTCAAGAATCTTTCATCCTATGGTGAAGGACCTCAAGGCACGGTACATAGCATACCAGCACACAGTAAGTGAAAACCCCTTGAGACAGCAACAAGAAGACTTGGAGGCTGTACTCCGCAAACGAAGCTTTTCATCAAAACTTGCCTCCTTGGAGCCCCATCAACGACCAAAGCTCTAAACATGCATGAGGACGTGCAAGGATAAGGAAGGGGGGAGTGTTTGCCGGACAAAGCAATGGTCTCCAGAGAAAGAGTCACATTTTTTAGGGAATCTACATTTTTGCGAAAATCTCATCCTTTTGTAAAAGAGCTTCTCTAAGTCAAGAACTTGTAAAGAAATTTTTGATTATTTTTCCAAGAGCATTTGCATAGTGGAGATCCAGTTAGAAGTTTAGGACTTTTTGGCCGGACAAGCCGTTTGTAAAGACCTAAACTATAAAGGTCAGTTTTGTAAGTTTGAACATAATCCTCTTTTATCACAAGTTTTGACAAGACAGCGTACATTTTGAGAGCTTCCTCTTGCTCCAACTTGTAATCTTCGCTACTTTGGCTACGGTAATCCGAATTCAGATTCATTCATTGCATTGTGTTCCTCTTACTTTGCTCTTCCATTCAAGTGTAAGCATTCAAGATTTGGTGTAGGTGTTCAACTATGCGTTTGAGACCTTTAATCGTTGTTTTGAGTGTTTAAATGAGTATTTTATGTTGTTTTGACCCTAAGAGAGGCTTCAAGGACCCTAAAATGACCCTTTGGGATCATCTGTTCACTGTTTTTGCTGACTTTGGGATGAACGATTGCGATCTATGTACCTTGCCAAAATGCTGTGACAGTGATAGGATAGATTCTAAATAGTCCCCTGTAGCTCCCCTTCAAGTTTCGTGCGAATCCAATATGATTTTCTTGGACTGTAGAGCTGTGTAGAAGGACATAGGCAGATTACTTGGCTTTAGTGCGTATGATTTTCTTGCAAAATTAGTAGTCGCATCTCATCGAGTTCACTTCATTAGGAATGACACCCTAGTGAGTTTCCATGCCTCATCCTGGTCGCTTCCCTTGTATTGATATTTTATGTTGATGCGTGAGAGCTATGCTATAGACGTCTGTCGCGGCGACCCGCAAACAATTCTTTTATCAAGTGTTTTTAAATGAATTGAACTAAATTTACTCTAGCCTAATTCTCAATGATCTACCTCTATGGCCATCCAATAAGATTTGAATGCACCTTGGGGCAACTCGGCTAGGGAGCTGATCTGTGTCCACTATGCCCTGTGTGAAAAGGGGGCTTGCAAGAGTGTGTGTGTGTGTGTGTGTGTTTCTCTCTCATCTCCTACTAAAAGGCTCACCCCCTCAAGGATAGGGATGCGGGAAGACTTTTGAGTCTTCCCACAAGCATCCAATTTACCCTAAGGCTGGACCATTGGACATAACCTTTGAATTTTGGAACCTTAGCATTTTTGAATTCTTAATGGGATGAAACTTATGGTCTTTGAAGCCCATTGATGCACATTGCTCTTTTGCAGATGGCTCCCCCTTTGGATCCCTACTGTGCCTTGTCTGCTAGCCTAACCAATATTCTATATTTTTCTCCCCTGGTACTTCCCCATATTAAATGGTCAGTTTAACATGAGAAAATCATTTTGGAGAATTAGATATTAGTTATTATGACATTACCTCTCTCTTGAAATCATAGTCGTCCTTGACTATGTCGTAGAGAAGATAAAGCCTATTCATCAGTCCTTTTTCTAGCGGGTAGAGGATCCCTATCTTACTCTACTACATTGTTCCAGAATGGATGACTAATCCATTTGGCGCTCGAGAGACTAAGCTGCCGCAAGCATGTATGTGCATTAGTCCTATCAATATTCCATAGTAGAGTGACAAGCTCTACTTGGTGTTTGGAAGACGTCGTCTCCGCAAACTTGATCCGAAGTATGCATACTTCTTAACATTTGTTTACAATAAAGAAAAGGAAGTCTTATAAGAGAAAAAATTTGTTTATTTTAACATTTGCTTACTCTAGGGAAGCATTGTAAGCATTGACAAGGTTTAGGATATCCTTTAATTGTATGCCTTGCATCCATCTAGCATCTTCAGAAGGATAGTTCTTAAACTTAATAAGATATCATCCGATAATCTTACCGCTTCTCAATACCTTGTCTTCATGTCGGAGAATAATCTCGGGCTGTAGCACCTCTTCTTGGTCCTTGATCTCCGGTGGATCTTCAATAGTTGGTTCTTGAGGTGGCTCTCCTTTGTAAGGATTTAGTAGGCTCACATGGAAAGCATTGTGTATGAGCCAATGATTAAGAAACTTGAGTTGATAGGCCATCTCATTGATTGGTCTTAGAATTTGGAAGGGACCATAGTACCTTTTTGCTAACTTAGCATAGTACTTTTAGTGTCCCGTAGGATTCTTGCCCATTGTGTGCCTTAATCGAGCCTTGGGAAATTTAAGCAAGACCCAATAATTTTCTTTAAAGGCTTGGGCTCTTCTGTGCTTATCAGCAATAGCCTTTTTCCTTTGTTGTGAGATAGAGATAGCATCCTTAATCTTTTGGAAAGATTCTTGTAGGTCTCCGCTATACTCATCTACAACAAAGATCTTTCCATGTATCTTAAGTAGCAGGGGACTTTTGGATCTTCCCTCAATTACGTTGAAAGGTGATTTTCCCCTGGAGGTATGTATAGTATTATTGTAGGCATACTCCACTAAGGGTAAGTACTTCTCCCATTGGGACCTTTGATCTACTTTGGTTTCGTAGGATTTTAGTAGATCAAGAATTGTTAGGTTAGTTGTTTCACTGGCCATCCATTTGCGGATGATAGGCCGAAGAGAAGTTTAGCCTTGTCCCTAAATTTTCAAAGAGACCCTTCCAGAAATTACTCGTCATTCTAGGATCTCTATCCGACACTATGGACATTGGCAAGCCATGGTACTTGAAGATTTGTGATATGAAGAGGGTTGCCATTTGATGGGCTTTGATAGTCTTTTGACAGGTATACAATGAGCTTGTTTGCTGAACCTGTCTACTATCGTCCATATTCCCGTATTCCCATGGATAGACTTAGGCAATCTAAAGATAAAATCCATGGATATGCTCTCCCATGGTGAATTAGGGATTGGAAAAGGTTGAAGCAATCCAAGTTGCTTCCCTCTATCAAACTTTGTCTTTTGGCATACCACACATTCAGAAACATACTCTTGTATGTTTGCTTTCATGGCAGGCCAATAGAAATATGTTTCTATCCCTTTTAGGGTAGACTGAATCCCTCTATGCCCCCGCATAAGGAGGAGCATGAGATTCATACATTACTTTCTCATGTAGTGAGTTAGTAATGCATAGTCTATTTCCATAGAGAAGATAACCATTCTGTAAGGTAAATGGTTCCTCTTTCTTCCCTAGTGCAAGGGCTAAAATCACATCTCTAAAATCGGGATCAATAGCGTACTCATCTATCATAGAAGATAGACCATTGTGAGTTGCTATGGAAACCACATTCACTCTCAGCTGTCTTGAGATTGAATCGGCTACTTGATAATGCTTGCCAACAATGTGAGCAACATGAAAATGAAATTGCAAAAGGAAAATTTCCCACCTCATTTGTTTGTCACAGAGCTTGGTCTACGTCATGAAGTACTTAAGGCTTTGGTGATCCGTTCGTAGAGAATGAAAGGAGTTCCAATAAATAGAGCTTCCATGAGTCTAAGGCATGTAGAACTGCAAGGAGTTCCTTTTCATATATGCCTAGAGCTTGCTCAACAGGGTCGAGCCTTCGACTTTCATAGGCTATGGCGTGCCCTTCTTGGAGCAAAACATCTCCAAGGGTATCACCACAAGCATCATATTGGACCTCAAATGTCTTTGAGAGATCCGACAGTGTCAGCACAGGTTGAGTGATAAGCTTTTCTTTAAGATTCTCAAAAGCATTGTTCTCCTTGGTAGACCATGTATACCTAACTTTTTTCTTTGTTAGGTCATGTAATGGTCTTGTGATTTGTGAGAACTTTTCTATGAAGTGTCTATAGTATGCACACATACCTATAAAGCTTCTTAGTTCATGTAGATTCCTTGAATTAGGCCATCCTTTTATTACCTCTAGCTTTGATGAACCCATTTGGATGCCATCTTGAGAGATAATGTGACCTAAATATTGAATCTCTTGTAAGAAAAACTCCCTTTTCTTTCGATTAATATAAAGTTTATTCTCTCATAAGACTTGAA
The DNA here is from genome assembly GCF_014529385.1 of Adiantum capillus-veneris. Taxonomy (NCBI): domain Eukaryota; kingdom Viridiplantae; phylum Streptophyta; class Polypodiopsida; order Polypodiales; family Pteridaceae; genus Adiantum; species Adiantum capillus-veneris. The sequence continues at coordinate 62,081,185 of NC_140931.1, forward strand.
ATACTACCTGGAGGTGTTGTTTGTGTTCATCTAGTGAATTAGAGTAGATGATTATATCATCAAAGAACACTCCACTAAAGGTTTGGTGAGGCCTGAATAGCTTCTCCATCAAGCGGTTAAATGTGGCTGGTGCATTGATCAAGCCAAAAGGCATGACAATGTATTTGTAAAGACCAAACGTAGTGTGAAATGCGGTCTTTACAATGTCTTGATCAACTATCTTTAATTGATGGTAGTCACTTTTTAGGTCAATACTATTGAAGTAGGTTGACCCTTGTAGTGTTAGCCGTTTGTCGGCTCTCTGTAATTGCCATAGTGAGTTATCTCACCCTATCAAATCACTCAAACACTATGGTTACCCTCACCCTTTCACTGTATATAGGCGCGTGTGAGCTAGGGGACTTTTCCCATATCTCCTTACTGAAATAAAAAACCCTCAATTAGCTAGTCATTGGGCTAGTTGAGCCAAAAAAATAAAATATATAAGTATATTATGGCCCATGCGTATGTAAATATTTCTTTGTATATAGGGCCTAAATAAAAGATTTTTTCATAATTATTTTGGTATTTATTTAAATATTTCTACCTAGGTGTGTGTTATTTATGCTCTGTACATTGCCTCACCATTACCACAATTTTTCTTACCATTTTTCATACTCTTTATTCCATATAGAAATATTTTCATGTAAGCTTCTCTTATATTTGGTGTAACTCCACCCCAACAAAAATCCAAAAAAACTAGTTTTATTTATGTGTATATTTTTTCACTATTGTGATTTTTCCCTTCCTACATCTATTTTGTTTTTTTTCTAAAAAATTAGAACATCAAAAATATTTATCTTTTTATGGTAGCCTCATAATGAGAGAGATTTCTTTTGACCCCTTTATATTTTTTCCACTTATATTATTTATATTTGACATGCACATATTTTTTAGACCCCTCAATATTTGATTTTCTTAGTTGTACTATTCACTTATATCATGATCTCAACAATATCTTCAATTATAGACCTACCAAATAAGGTCAAGGGTAGGTGGCATGCATACATGCACTATGGAGGGCTCACTCTTGGAGGTATTCAAAAGAATCATCCAAAGAAGGACCCCACAAGGACTTTGTGCAGTGGAAAAAAACAGTCGGTTTTGTTGAATTTTTAAAGTTCACTTGCTCTCCGAATTTGAAAAGGTGATACAAATAAAAGTTGTAGCTCGTGGGTTAAACTTTTGCCTCAAATTTTTTCATATTTTTTTGAGCTACGAGCTGTGAGCTATGATTTTATTAGTGGACCCCAGTTTTCCCATGCTATGCAGCCACACTCTCTCTTCCACTTTATCATTTTCCTCTTTCACACACACTTCTCCACTCATCATCCCCACCTCTCTCACCACTCCTCTCTGCACCCTACTCACCTTCTCCTCAACCTTGAAGAATAAGAGAAACCATGGTGAACTCATACCTCCCACACACAATTCCATTCCAAAATTGACCACCTAGTCTCATTTTTCCTCCTCCAAATTACCCATATCTATCAAAAAACCACAAAATTCAGCCTCTTCTCTTAAAAGACAGCATCATGGTGGTTGATTACTCAGCTTCAATTACCTTGTCTCTCAAGGAAGGTCAAGAGTGGAGAAAAAATGTACCGTCAAAGCTAGTGGACCGTCAACAAGCGTCAAAATTGGCCCTACTCAAGACACTTGGAGCATCAACCTTGTAAGAAATCCACCTTTTCTTACCTCTTAAGAGTTTTTCTTCCTTATTTGTATCCTACATGGATACTCCCATTGTAAATATCCAATTCCATTTGTAAATTAATACTAACTCTACTAACACTAACCCACTATGAAAAGTCCTATCACCTCCATTTCTCTCCTCTCTCTTTCCCCACCAACTTCTTGATAATTCCAAGAAAAAGAAATTAGGTAAATTGCTGAAAATCTAACCCAACCATGGTTAGAGGAGTAACCCTAGCCTTCAAAATTGCTATAAAAGGAGGGTGTAGCTAGCACAAAAAAGGAGAAGAAAGAGCACTATGCTATAGTTTGAGAAGCCAAGCTCAACCTCTTGAGAAGGAGCTCTTGAGTGGAATCTCATTGGCATTAGGCATATGTATGTGTTGTATTAGGGGTGATTAGCAAGGGAACTCTATGCCATTGTAAGAGAGAGTGATCATTCAATTGAGAGTAGGAAATCTATCATTTCTCCTACTAGTGTAAGCCCAACATTTGCTGAATCAAGGAGGGTGAATTTGGACTAAGCATGGATACCTTGTCTCCCTTCCAACGTGAAGTCATGGACAATAATGATGTGTAAGTATCTTGGTGTTTTATTTAAGTTCTTGATAGCTTGTCTCCGGGTATTGTTATCAATTTAGCCATAAATCCCACATGTTGTAAGAGGGCGACAGGGTGGAGATGACTCCCCTGGCCTTAAGACAGTGATTGGGGTGGCTTTTTTCTTGTGATGTGTTGTGGTGTAATTTACTCAGGCTATGTTGAACAAATACTAATCTCACTTTGATTGGTCATGACAGATTTGTAAGAAGGCATTAGTGCAACAAGCACCCCCTTCCCCCTCCTCTCTCTTTCTTATATATATATATTTATGTTTGCTTGATCATTAACGATACACTTCAAAGCAGCCAGAGCACCATCTCTCTCTCTCTCTCTCTCTCTCTCTCTCTCTCTCTCTCTCTCTCTCTCTCTCTCTCTCTCTCTCTCTCTCTCTCTCTCTCTCTCTCTCTCTCGTGTTTTAGTGTGTGAGAGTGTTCCATTGGTGTTAGGGTTAGTGTAAATTCCTTGCTTGTTTGTGGGTTGCTCTAACGATTCTCCTCTTTTGCGTCCTAGTTCGCTCTTAAACTAGGTGGTGCCCCTTGTGTAGTTGGGATTTGGCTGTGGGTTTGTTGTTTTGGTTTGTGTTGTATTGTGCCCCAGCCCCATTGAGCAGCACGGGAGCCTTGAAGGGTGTCTAGAGGTTGCTCTTCTTGTTGCCCGCCCCGGACCGCTTCAAATTGGTGCCCCCACTAAGGACGGCTTGTGTATGTTTTGTGAAGGCTCAACCTTTAGCATAATCAAGTAGCTGGCATGAATCACGAGAATTTTTATGATCCCTTTATTCCCATAGCAAGGCAAAAGGTACACATAATTGTTAGTACTAAGTTGCAATTTCAGCGAGTAATTCGTAGAATTTTAGGTCCTCTTAGGTTGGTAGAGATAAACGCATCAGTAAATATTTTTATTTTGCCTCTCATTAGGTAGGACCTTAGTTTGGACGTCTATTATTTTGTTTTGTTTTAAGAATTAGGTCATGCATAGACCATGGATAATGGCCCAGGAATACAGGTTTTTCCCTTTCATTTCACTCCACACATTAGAGTAAACATTGCAATTAGTAGAAAAATCCATTTTCAACAATGTATGGTATTCATGTTTGGTGCCCAAAGAGTAGGAGAAATTCTCGCATCACCAAACCCTGTCATTCTACCTCTTATTGATTATCATAGGTCATTTGATGTGAATATTTTTATTTTGTTGTAGAATAGATTGCAATTTAGAAAATATTATTGTGTAAATCTTTTAAAGAAAGAAAAAGCAAAAACGCGTCACTTTGAAATCAATTCAATGGAGAGCCAACGCCAAATGTCTGGATATCCTCTTTTCTTTGGAGAGTCTGGATAGGATGCAGAATTATTTCTAGCAAATTTCAAGATGTCTTGCCGTATCAAGAGGATAGTAACTGATCAAGAACGTGTAGAAATGTTTGAGGTGGTCCTCAGGAAAGATGCTAGCATTTGGTTTGACTCTTTGCCTGAGGAAGTTAAAGGGAATTACGCGGAAGTTTTGAATCGTTTCAAGAAATACTTCTTTGATCCCCAAAACACTCAGAAATTATGGCAAGACATTGTTTCTCATAAGCAAAAAGACTTAGATGACTACTACTTGTACAAGCAAGAGTTTCTACGTCTTTGGGCTCTATGGATGCGAAATGTTGCTAACCCTGGTGATGGTGCAGAATTTTTTAAGAAGGAGAGGTTCATAGCTGGACTCTTTCCTGACCTTAAGGTAAAAGTTGAGGCGGGTGCACCTGCTACTTTTGATGCAACGGAAACTAGGGCTGTTGAGAAGTATAGGAAACTCAAGTGCTTAAGGGGAGAGGTTCCAATAGAAGGTCTTAGACCCAAAGGTAAGTCACAATCATCAACATCTAGGGAGCTTCCTGAGGTAACGGCTGAAGTGATTGAGAAGTTAAATGAATCTTTAAGCAGCCTGTCAATTCACCTTGCACAAGCTGTAGGTCCAAAGGGACAAGCAAAGAAGTCAGAAGAGAGAGAGCCACGAACTAGGAGAGTCTTGCAATGTTGGAATTGCGGTGAGTCTGGACATGGGATGTATAATTGTCCTTGGCCCCGTGGGGAGCCAGGGAGACCTAACTTGAATTACCCAGTGATGAATACAGGTGAAGGAACTAGTCAGCAACCACGGCTTATACAAAGGAAAAATGGAGCAAGACCACCTCCACAAGGAGTGGAAGGAGTTCCACCTTTGCCAGACCCAAACGTGCATGTGGTAGAGGTGACAAATTCAAGAGAGGTTGACATGGAAGCAAATGGCATTAAGCGTGGCCAAGGGAAAGGTAAGGAGAAAGAAGGAGTTACATCACAAAGTGACCATGGACGAGAAAAGAAGGCAAAGGAGACCAAGGAGGCTAAGAGGACTCGACATCGTATCAACCTCCAAGACTTCCCTCTTGGACATGGAATGGCTCCATACAACCTGTTGGAAGACATGAGAGGTAAGGGTCCTGATATCTCATGGCCTCAATTTCTTGCATTATGTCCACAAGTTAGGAGGGATTTAACAAGGGCAATTAGCACTAGGAGAAAGGTGAAAGAGAGTGTGCCTGTTGTAAAAATTGCACAAGCTGAAATGAATGAGGACATTACACCTGGGCTAGATTGTTACATAAAAGGGAGATTGGTTAGGAAAGGTCTAGTGGATGGGGGTGCACAAATTTGCATCATGACAGAGGGACTCATGCAAAAACTAGGCATGCACATCCATGAGACACCTGAAATTAAGGTCAAGATGGCAAACAATAGCAAGGCTAGGTGCGTAGGCATTTGTAAAAATGTTTTTGTGGAGGCCTTTGGCATTAAGAAGGCAGTGGATTTCTATGTCATGTCTACCAAAGGAAATGGTTACCCATTTATCCTAGGGAGACCATGGCTAATGAAAATGCGAGCTTTGCAGGATTGGGAGAGTGGAAAGCTAATTTGCAGGAACGACAATCATAAGAAGGTTGTCTTTGACATGAAGGAGCAACGCCAAGAGGAGCTCCATGAAGAATCATCTCAAAGTGAGACGGAAGAAGGTTGGACCGATAGCACTTCAGAAGAATAAAGTAGCGGAAGCATTACTGAAGAGGAGTCTTCCATCGAAGTCATGGGGGTAAGGTTTAAGCCAAGCAACCAAGAGACCTCTTGTCAAGGCTTGGAGGATGTAGGTCCTCAAGAGAACGAAGGTGTTCAAGATGAAGGGATGCTGGAAGGTATGCTATCAACAACACTGACAAAGGATGAAAGAGAGCAGTTCAAATGTGTGCTAAGGAAGTTTCCTAGGCTTTTTGCTAAAGACTACACTGACGTGCGTGGGGTAGATGTTGTTCAACACAAGATTGAGTTAAAGCCTGAGGCCACACCTAAAGCTCAGAAGCTACGAAGGCTAGGAGTTATAAAGGAGCAGGCTCTACTCAAGGAGGTAAGAAAGCTTCTAGCAGCAGGTTTCATTTATCCAGTGGAGAATTCAGAGTGGGTCTCTCCTGTTTTTGTCACTCCTAAGAAAAATGGCAAGTGGAGGGTGTGTGTGGATTACCGTCCCCTCAATGAGGCAACAAAAAAAGATCACTTTCCCCTCCCATTCCAGGATGAGATACGAAATGAGGTAGCTGGTCATGAGAAGTACACTGTGTGCGATGGTTACTCAGGTTACTTTCAAATAGGGATTGCATTGGAGGATCAATTGAAAACAACCTTTATCACTCCTTGGGGTTGTTATGCTTTTAGAGTCATGCCATTTGGTCTAACAAATGCTCCTGCAACATTCCAACGTTTCATGAATATGGTGTTTCAAGCATTCTTTGGAAAGTCAATTAGGGTGTTCATTGATGATTTCTGTATTTATAGCTCAAAATCATTGCATCTACAAAGGGTAGAAGAAGGTTTAAAGAAGCTCTATGACATGGGAGGTCAACTCAACCCCGACAAGTGCCATATAGGTGAGGATGAAGTAATCTTGCTTGGTCATAAAGTTTCTTACAAAGGCATAGAAGTGGACCCTTCAAAGGCAAAGGCTCTTATTGAGATACCATCACCCAAGAGTCTTAAGGAGGTCATCTCATTCATTCAAAAGGTGAAGTATATGTCACGCTTCATTCACTTAGCCTCAGAGTTACTTCACCCTTTGCAAAAGTTGACACAACAAGTAGAATTTGCATGGTTTGATGAGCTTGAAGAGTACTTTTGTAACATTAAAGCCATTTTGTCAGGGCTACCAACACTCATGCCTCCTTGTTGGGAGTACACATTCTTTGTTAGCTATAGTGCTGGGAAAGAAACAATTGGTGCAGTTTTGTCACAACAAGATCCCTATAGTACCAGGATGCGGCCCATCTACTTTGCTAGTAGGGTCATGAATGCTTTAGAGAGAGGCTACACGGAGGCAGAACTCATGATGCTTTCTCTCATGTGGGGCATTGATGCTATGGGTCCTCTGCCTAGGACAAAAAATGGTAAACTCTACATTCTAGTGGCTGTAGACTATATGACTAGGTGGGTGGAAGCACAAAGTGTGGCAAAGGTAAATGAGAGGACAGTGAGAAAATTCATCTACACTCACATTTGTTGTAGATTTGGCACACCTTTGGAGATTGTTTCTGATAATGGTCGAGGGTTTAGAAAGGGATTGCTCACAGAAGTCTGTGAAGAACTTCACATTCTACATCGTCACAGTACACCCTACTATCCCCAATCAAATGGTTTGGTAGAAAAAGCTAATGGTGTCATTGCAGGCATCATTAGAAAAATGGTGAAAAACAAGACAAAGTTGTGTGATGACTTCTTGGATGGTGCCTTGTGGACGTATCGAACCACATATCTCCTTACTGAAATAAAAAACCCTCAATTAGCTAGTCATTGGGCTAGTTGAGCCAAAAAAATAAAATATATAAAAAATATAAGTATATTATGGCCCATGCGTATGTAAATATTTCTTTGTATATAGGGCCTAAATAAAAGATTTTTTCATAATTATTTTGGTATTTATTTAAATATTTCTACCTAGGTGTGTGTTATTTATGCTCTGTACATTGCCTCACCATTACCACAATTTTTCTTACCATTTTTCATACTCTTTATTCCATATAGAAATATTTTCATGTAAGCTTCTCTTATATTTGGTGTAACTCCACCCCAACAAAAATCCAAAAAAACTAGTTTTATTTATGTGTATATTTTTTCACTATTGTGATTTTTCCCTTCCTACATCTATTTTGTTTTTTTTCTAAAAAATTAGAACACCAAAAATATTTATCTTTTTATGGTAGCCTCATAATGAGAGAGATTTCTTTTGACCCCTTTATATTTTTTCCACTCATATTATTTATATTTGACATGCACATATTTTTTAGACCCCTCAATATTTGATTTTCTTAGTTGTACTATTCACTTATATCATGATCTCAACAATATCTTCAATTATAGACCTACAAAATAAGGTCAAGGGTAGGTGGCATGCATACATGCACTATGGAGGGCTCACTCTTGGAGGTATTCAAAAGAATCACCCAAAGAAAGACCCCACAAGGACTTTGTGCAGTGGAAAAAAACAGTCGGTTTTGCTGAATTTTTAAAGTTCACTTGCTCTCCGAATTTGAAAAGGTGATACAAACAAAAGTTGTAGCTCGTGGGCTAAACTTTTACCCATATCTATCAAAAAACCACAAAATTCAGCCTCTTCTCTTAAAAGACAGCATCATGGTGGTTGATTACTCAGCTTCAATTACCTTGTCTCTCAAGGAAGGTCAAGAGTGGAGAAAAAATGTACCGTCAAAGCTAGTGGACCGTCAACAAGCGTCAAAATTGGCCCTACTCAAGACACTTGGAGCATCAACCTTGTAAGAAATCCACCTTTTCTTACCTCTTAAGAGTTTTTCTTCCTTATTTGTATCCTACATGGATACTCCCATTGTAAATATCCAATTCCATTTGTAAATTAATACTAACTCTACTAACACTAACCCACTATGAAAAGTCCTATCACCTCCATTTCTCTCCTCTCTCTTTCCCCACCAACTTCTTGATAATTCCAAGCAAAAGAAATTAGGTAAATTGCTGAAAATCTAACCCAACCATGGTTAGAGGAGTAACCCTAGCCTTCAAAATTGCTATAAAAGGAGGGTGTAGCTAGCACAAAAAAGGAGAAGAAAGAGCACTATGCTATAGTTTGAGAAGCCAAGCTCAACCTCTTGAGAAGGAGCTCTTGAGTGGAATCTCATTGGCATTAGGCATATGTATGTGTTGTATTAGGGGTGATTAGCAAGGGAACTCTATGCCATTGTAAGAGAGAGTGATCATTCAATTGAGAGTAGGAAATCTATCATTTCTCCTACTAGTGTAAGCCCAACATTTGCTGAATCAAGGAGGGTGAATTTGGACTAAGCATGGATACCTTGTCTCCCTTCCAACGTGAAGTCATGGACAATAATGATGTGTAAGTGTCTTGGTGTTTTATTTAAGTTCTTGATATCTTGTCTCCGGGTATTGTTATCAATTTAGCCATAAATCCCACATGTTGTAAGAGGGCGACAGGGTGGAGATGACTCCCCTGGCCTTAAGACAGTGATTGGGGTGGCTTTTTTCTTGTGATGTGTTGTGGTGTAATTTACTCAGGCTATCTTGAACAAATACTAATCTCACTTTGATTGGTCATGACAGATTTGTAAGAAGGCATTAATGCAACAAGCACCCCCTTCCCCCTCCTCTCTCTTTCTTATATATATATATTTATGTTTGCTTGATCATTAACGATACACTTCAAAGCAGCCCGAGCACCATCTCTCTCTCTCTCTCTCTCTCTCTCTCTCTCTCTCTCTCTCTCTCTCTCTCTCTCTCTCTCTCTCTCTCTCTCTCTCTCTCTCTCTCGTGTTTTAGCGTGTGTGAGTGTTCCATTGGTGTTAGGGTTAGTGTAAATTCCTTGCTTGTTTGTGGGTTGCTCTAATGATTCTCCTCTTTTGCGTCCTAGTTCTCTCTTAAACTAGGTGGTGCCCCTTGTGTAGTTGGGATTTGGCTGTGGGTTTGTTGTTTTGGTTTGTGTTGTGTTGTGCCCCAGCCCCATTGAGCAGCACGGGAGCCTTGAAGGGTGTCTAGAGGTTGCTCTTCTTGTTGCCCGCCCCGGACCGCTTCAGTAGCTTATCAAATAGGTCTTCTATCCGTGGAATGGAAAACCTATTCTTTATAGTGATCCTATTTAGTAGTCTATAGTCGACACGCATACAATATGTGTCGTCTTTCTTTTGCACTAATAACATGGGTGAACAAAATGGAGAGAGCTAGGCCTAACAATGCCCTTCTCAACTAACTCATGCACTTGCCGCCACATAATCTCCTCTTGTTGAGCTTGAGAAACTCTATAAGGAGGTTTATTAGGTTGTGAACTTCCTGGAAGAAGTTCAATTGCATGGTCATCATTGCCTCGTTTAGGAGGTAGTTCACAAGGGATGTCGTCAATAAAAACATCTTGAAGTCTCTTGATAAAATTGGATAACTCTAATTCCTTGTGATTGTTTGTATTTTCTTTTGCTAAAGCATTAGGTTCATTTTGAGAATCTTTAACAAAAATCATGTACACGGAAATAGAACTCTTTATTGACTTATTGAAAGCTTGAGTATGTACAATGGGTATGGTGTTACCCAAGTCCTTAGCATCTATGTACATATCTTTTTCCTTGAATCTAAAGTAGATTTTCCTTTCATGGAATTTAACATTGACATCCATGCAATCAAACCATGGTGCCCCTAGGATTACATCCTCATGCTTGAGAGGAGAGATAAAGAAGTCCTCCTTGTCCACATAGCTTTGGACATGGAGCGTCAATTTCCCAATTTAGGGAGTGACTGAGGCTTCTTGCCCCTTGAAAGCACCATCGGCGGGTAGGACATCTCCCATCACATAGGCTTGGATGCCTAGCTTGGTGGCCAACTCTATAGATATGAAATTGTGAGTAGAACCAGGGTCAAAGAGAATAAAATCATCATGTTTCCTTACCTTTCCCCAAGCATGGCATAGAGGAGATCCTTTGTGGTCAACATCCTCTTCTTGGATTTCGACCAAGGTAGCTCTTGTGGGGACAAGCACGATAGGCATGACCTTGCTCCCCGCACTTGAAACAACGGTTATCTTTTATGATAACGCTCAAGCTCTTTAGGAGAGACTTTATTTTTTCCTTTATAAACTCCCTTCTCCTTAGCTTTGTTGTTGTTGGCATTGCCTCTAGGAGACTTTTGGACAGTGTCCTTCCCCTTAGGCTCGTTTATTACAGTCCTTGTTCTCCGTGGGATTAAGATTTCTCTTAGCCCCTTGTTGGAGATTGATTCATGAAGCCACCATGGTATGGTGTATGACCACAGATATGGTGTGTGGCCTTTGGGAGTTAACATACTCCGCCATATCGTCAGTTAGACCCGCACAAAATTGTTGTTTTTGCTCTCCAAAATCCATCTTTTGGAAGACACTTGCTTTGAGATGTAAGTCTCAAAACTTGTCTACATATTTGTGAATAGATTCATAGGGAGAGAGCTTCAAGCTTCGTCATTCGGTGAGTACTTTGTCTTTGGCATCGGTAGCCAAAAATTGGTTCATGATGGAATCTCTTAAAGCTTTCCATGTTCGTGGAGCTTCACCATTTGCCCGTAGGCTAGACCACCATTGCCTGGAAGACTTTTGAAAATGCATAGGTATATGGTGTAGCTTAGAGGACTCCGTGAAGGCCTCATCTCCAAACGCCGCATTGAATTGTTGGATGAAGGCCAAGACTTTGTCTGTAGCACCAAAGGTTCCATCGTCGGTATAAGGAAAGAGATGTCCTTTCCTCCCTCTTTGGATTTTTTGAGCTTGGACGACCTCTTTCACATGGCATAGGATTTCCTATGGGCTCTTCTTTTGGTGATTCAAAAGTTGCACCATCACTTTCTTCAGAAGAGGAAGGATTTGAGGAGGATGGAGAAGAGGGTGACCTCTTTCTCACCTTTTTCTTCCCTTGTTCCTCCTTGTGTGCACCATCACTTTCTTCATAAGAGGAAGAGGATGAGGCACATGGAGAAGAGGGTGACCTCTTTCTCACCTTTTTATTCTGTTGTTTTCTCTCATCCCTCTTTGAATTATGGTGTGGAGAAGTGTGCGATGGTCTTGTCCATTTAGAGGGTGATGGAGAGTGTTTTTCCCGCCGTCTTTGTGGAGCCATCTCCGTCGAGGTGACAGGAGACTCACTTCTTTCTCGTTATTTCAGTGGGGGCTCTATTATTGAAACTTGAGTTCTACTTTGGGAAGGAGATACATTGTCAAGTAGTAGATTTTTGAGCCCTTCGTACGGATCCTCTTCTTCTTCCCTTATTGGAGAGAGGCCTCTTTTGGAAGTCTCACAAGGAGGCTTCCTAAGTACTCTCTCTTCTTGGTGGAGAGTTTGGAGAATCCCATGAGCACGTAGCTTCCATTGCACTTCACTTTGGAGGGATGGATTTCCCATGGCTTGTTGAAGCCTAGAAACAATGTAATTAACAAGCATAGGGGCATCATTAGTAGCATGTTCATTAGCAAAATCAAAGTTATTAACATTAATTTCACTCTCTTTACTATTGTCAGTCATTCTAACAACTTTAGGTGTAAAATTCTTAAGTGTACTTTGGCACTTCACCCCTAGTTGCTACTCCTCTTAACCCCTTTAGAAAAGCACTCAAGCTCCTATAGACGTGGCTCAAATATCATTAATTGCAAGCAATAGAAGAGAGGGTCTTTCACCACCAACACATTATCGACTCCCGTCAAGCTTCTAATAGCTCAATAGTGGTTAAGCCGTAGGCAAGCCCCGTAGGACTCCACTAGTAAGACCATAGCTCTTAACGGCAATGCCCCGTTATCTGCACGAAGCAAGGGCACTGCAAGGTTGAAAAATCCCTATTCTACTTACTCAATTGCAATTAATAATACCAACCATTTATAGTTAGCTTGAGGACCTCTCTTCTTGAGCAAGAAAAGAGAAACCTTGTGCTCTGATACCAATGTAACATTTAATGGTCTAGTAACTTGTGTGTAGTGGAAAATAACATAGACATAGTGAGCATTTCATTAGAATAGATCCCTAGTGAGCATAGCAAGAGTGCTTGGATGGAAAGAGCAACAAAAGCATAACACCTAGTTAGATAGGCATGAACAATACTTCAAAAAAAAAGAGAAATTAAGCTATTGACAACAATTGAGGACCGGATTTACATGGAGCCGGTCCCCCCTCCAAAAGGCTTTGTATTATGGGTTTCCCCCCATCAAGGGAGACATTTTACAATACAATACTTTGTGTTCCTTCAATAACTTGCTGGTGCAATGAAGATGGAAGCTTCAAGCACCAAGCTCACACTTGTAAAACACAACATCAATTCCCTCACGGTCTCAAACCCAAGACCTGACACACCTTTGAAGATGGTGAGAGCTAGCGAGGTATGAGAGTAGATCAAGAGGAAGGAGTCAAACAAGCCATTCGGCTGTTGATGCTCATTGGACCCCTTGGGAGACTGTCCAATAGTATTTTAGAGAGAGAATGCACCTTGGGGGCAACTGGGCTAGGGAGCTGACATGTGTCCACTATGCCCTTTGTTTAAAGGGAACTTGTAAGAGAGAGAGAGAGAGAGAGAGAGAGAGAGAGAGAGAGAGAGAGAGAGAGAGAGAGAGAGAGAGAGAGAGAGAGAGAGAGAGAGTGTTTCTCTCTCATCCCCTACTAAAAGGGCTCTCCCTCTCAAGGATAGGTATGTGGGAAGACTTTTGCGTCTTTTGCATCCAATTTACCCTAAGGCTGGACCATTGGACATAACCTTTGAATTTCGGAACCTTAGCATTTTGGAAGTCTTAATGGGCTGAACCTTAGGGTCTTTGAAGCCCATTGATGCACATTGCTCTTTTGCAGATGGCCCCTCCTTTGGATCCCTACTGTGATCGGTCTGCCAGCCTAACCAATATTCTAGCTTTTTCTCGCCTGGTACTTCCCCATATTAGATGATCAGTTTAACATGAAAAAATCATTTAGGAGAATTATATATTAGTTATTATGACATACTTTTTAATTGTTGAGTGTCTTATCTTGTTTGATGTCAATGTCATCACAACACCATAAATAGGCCAAGATGGTTTAGGTTTTTCACCCTTAATGAGCAATAATTCAAGAGGTATGGGTAAGGATTCTGGCTCCTCTTCCTCACTTGAAGGAGTATGGATCCTCTTCCTCACTTTCTTTGAGCAAGGGGAGGGGAAAAAGAGAGAAAAGCCCATGAATAGGAGAAGGAAGAGGAGCTTGAGCCAGCTTTCATTATCTCCACTTACTTGAAAGAACTCCCACCATGGTTGGAAAATTTCTTAGGCCTTTCTGGGATAGGGTCAGAGGATGGCATGGATTATGAATTGGGCCTTGGCATGTTGCTGTCTACATAGTTAGACTATCACCGAGCAAAAAAAACGAGAGAAGATTAATCAGAGCAAATTGATACAAGATCAACAATGGTGAAAGAAAAAAATCATGCCATGCAAATTACTTTCACTACCACAAATCTGACACTTAATTGACAAAAAATGAGATTTTAGAACCATTATGAAAATTGAATACTCTAGACACAAGCAAACAAATCTCTTCATTATGAACATTGGTTTCTAAGCTACCTCTTAATTCTCTGAGACCTTCTAATTGCAAATTTAAGGATAAAATAAAGGTTGAAGAGGTGGCTTGAAGCAGGGACCTCCAAAAGGCTGCTTGATTTGACCATTTTGCTTTTAGAACCACTTTTCGTGAGGACAATTTCTTGCCTAATGACTCTTTTGTGATCATTAAATAGAACTGATACAACCCAGAGCCAATTGCAAGTTCTTTTGCACAGAAAAGGCCCAAGTCTGAGGTGCATTTGTCAAAAAGGTATAGAGGTAAAGTCATGAAGCAAAAATTCCTTAAAAGCTCCTATAATGTGCATGCTCTCCCTACTAAAAACACCGAAGGCCTTAGGATCCAAAAAGGTATTGAGTAGGGCTCCCCTGTTTCTTCTATACACTGATGTCTATGGATACAATCCAATGCGCTAGTCCCTTCAACCATGGAAAAAAATTCCCTCCCATTTCTCTCCATCACATTGCATGTGTCACTGTACTGTCATTCGCTGTAAACACCTCAACATGCCACCTCGCCATCATTTGCCCAAGAGCCAAACAATTGAATTATATGCATGTGTGGTGCCACTTTCTTTGCCTGTGGCACCACATGCTACAATAGATCCCTGGTCTGCTTGACATTTTTTAAAGGGAAAACTACCAAAATACCCCTCTAATTTGTGGAAATTCTCAAAATACCCTTGTATCTATTTCAAATTTCCCAAATTACCAAAATACCCCTCTAATTTGAGGAAATTCCCAAAATACTCCTCAAATTTCAAGAATTCCCAAAATACCATTGTATCAAGATTTTCTACTCTTGATTCCTTTTTGGCAGTTGAGATCCGTTTTTGAGTGCTTAGCATGTAATTTGTCACAAATTACCACGTAGAAAAAGGCAGTTATGTTAAAGAAAAACGAAGCAATTCATTTCCAAGGCCTACATAACCAACTCAAATTCTAGTTTTAGCATATTATATTGATAGAAAATCAATCTTCTTATTAAAGCTACAATCTTTGGAAACATTTAATCTTACTACCATGGGTATTTTCGGAATTTTGGAAACTTTGAAGGGCATTTTTGGAATCTTGAAGTTTGAGGGGTATTTTGGTAATTTTCCCTTCTTCTAAAAAAGGATTGACCCTATCCCCGTGATCCTACCCCTCCCTAGTCTTCTGCTGCAATCATTTTTAAACAAAGAGATGACCCTACCCCTCCCTGGTCCATTGCTACAACCAGCCCGTGCCGTGGTCTGTTACTGCAACCAGTCCGCATTGGCGCGAACTGGTTGCAGCAATATACTAGGGAGGGGAAGGGTCATGAGGGTATGGTGATTTTTTTTAAAAACATGCTACTTTGGTCTTCAAGGCGGTGGCACCAGGTTTAGGGAAAATTTGTGTGCGGCTTGCAAGATACATGGACCTGGAGGTTGGCACTCCCTACGCTTGACATCAGATGCCATTGTCATGCATCAGCTCATATAGACGTCTCCCTTGAGAGTCGAGCCCCTTCCCCTCACTCAAGCACATGGCCCTTGCTGCCCTTCACCTTGATAATCGCACACAACATGTCCGCCCAATGAACCCCAAATAGTCACACGTAGCCTGTCTGCCCAATGAACTTCATTTAACATGGCTTATTTGGCTGGCCAATGAAATGGACTTGACAACACTACAGTTGTACAAAGGCCTACTTCAACTCTTGGAGATGATTTTATTACAAAAACAAAAACATGCATTGTATATCGTGAACCTGCTGGAACCGTTCCGCACCGATGCAGAATGGTTTTAATACGTATCACATGGGCAAAGACAATGTGAGAGGATAGTGAGAAAAAAAGAATTTGGCAAAATAACCCTATTGCAGTGGTTGCCATTGTGAGAAGAAAAGGCTTCAACAACATAACCTTCTTGCACTAGTTGCCAATGCGAGAACAAAGGACTTCAGAAGAAGAACTTATATTGCACTAGTTGCCAATAGAAGAGGCTTTGACTGTAAGTTTTTCTGCATGCAGAGCTTCAACACAAACTCTAACACTAATCAGCAGCATGCTTCGTTTGTGCACACTCTACACAGAAGTTTCTTTCCACCTTATGATACAACAAGAGCCAAAAATGTTCAGATGTCTTCTTTTTCTAAATATACACTCACTATATCGGTGCCAAAGAGGAGCCCCAATATGGTGAGGTATTTAATGGCCCCATATGCTTCTGTTTTTGTCTCCACATTTAACACAATTGTGAATACATCCCCAACAACGGCACATGCAGTCCTCCCAATGGGGAAAAGTGTGAATGCCAGAAAAACTACAAGAATACAAAACACCTAGAAGGAAATGGAGTTGAGAACAACTACTCGAATAGAGGCAAGATCCATGTCAATGAGCCAAAAATTTGCCTGTGTTCAATTAGAAAAATTGCAAAGGCAAGGCAAGGGACTGATTGCAAAACCAGAGGTTCCGGTGTCATAGGCACATGAGTCAAAGCTACTTTGAGGATATAATTGAAGATCATGTTTTGTCGAAACCAATCTTAATGTTAATAAGACAAGTGACTTGTTGTACATGCTACAATGATGCCGCAACCTAGGCACCCACAAAAAGTAGCCAAACTTTTGCACTCAGAATATAATCAAGGACATGCATAACATAGTCAGTATATTGAAAAGGATGTGGAAGACTTGGTGCGTTTGGATGTAGGCCAGGTACATTAAAGTTACACTTTGCAAGCCCAAAAAGAAATCAAGGAAGTTCAATGCTCGTCCAAGTTCCCTCAATATCAAATGTTATTGCCAGCCCACGAGAAAAAGCACTTGGCTTGTGCGTCCCAGTAAAAAAGAACATGTCGATCAGCCTATATATGGAAATGTATTCCAAGTGGATAATACAAGTGAAAATTGCTAGAACAACAGATGATAGGTGCATGCCCTGAGATTTTTGCAAGCATCAATAGCTCTATCGTAAGAGCCCCATGCTAACACAGAATGTTTCTGACAATCATCCGCTGACACTTGCGAAATCCCGGGGGCTATTTATTTTGTTCCATGATTGAAGGTATTGGGTCTTTATTTGTTCCATTCAATAGATTGTTCTCTTTAATGTTATGAATGTTTGATGTCATGAATGCAACATTGTCTTGTTTCTTGATGATTTTGTTGATAAGTAGAGTGAGAAAAGTTGTAATGGAAATGGCCTATGAACATTGAGAATAGCAGGATTAACAGAACTACAGTGAATTTTTTTATGAAACTACGTTGAGAACATAGAGGGTAAACTTAATTAGTGGTAGCAACATAACCATTATACTTAATTAACTTGGCATGAACAATATTTTTACAAGAGAGAGAATTAGAGAACTTGACAATAATTGAGGACCCAATTTATGTGGAGCCGGTCGCCCCTCCAATAGGCTTTTGTATTATAGATTCTCCCATGAAGAGAATACAATACAATTTTTGGGTTCCTTGAGACCTAGGTGATGCAATGAAGATGGAAAACTTCATGCATCACATGCATAACATAACCTTTGTAAAATAATTAACCATCCCTGGCCTCAGTCCCAAGGCCTCAAAGACCTTCAAGGTGGAGAGAGCTAGCGGGGAATGAGGGTAGGGAAGAGGAAGAAGAATTAACGTACGAGAAAGAGATAGTTCCTCACTTATCATCACTCTTCTTGCATAGCATAGCATAATAGCATAATAATGATGATGTAGAAGATGGCACGCTTAAGAATTGAAGCATGGCTCTTGGTTGGATTTGCATTCCATAGCCAAGAGTGGTGGTGAAGGCTCTCAACTTCTCAACAAGCTTGGAGAAGGAGATGGAGTTCTTGCACTTTCACCAAGTGAGAATGAGCATGTGAGTGTGTGTGAGAGAGCGTATAACCCCCAAGCACACCCCTAGCTTGCTTTGGTTGACCCCTCATTGTAGCCCATGGTTGCATTTGATTGGAACCCTGCAATCCTAGCCAATCACGTGCATATAGTGCATATCAAGCAACCGTGCTAGCATTTAGACAAGTGTCCTCCTTTCCCCTTTGAGATAGAGGGCTTGTAAAATTCCATAAACAATTAATTAAATAACTAAATTCTCATTGGATCCCTCTTTAGCCTAGCCAATAGGATTCAAGCACCCCATGTGGCTAAGCATAGGGAGAATCTGACATGTGTCTTTGTGCCCCTTGAGGAAGGGGTTCCCTTTGGGTGAGTGAGAGGTTAAGTGAAACATACTCCTAGATTTGGGGCTCGCCCCCTCCTTTGTAGAAACTTCTTTGACTCAAGCCCCTCAAGCACCATACCCTCCAAGCATGGGAAGCTTATCAAGCACCTTAGTCAGCAGGTACATGCTTAGCATGAGCATGGGTTCTCTCTCTCTTGTGCTCCTAGCTTGTAGACTCGCCCCCTCCATTGTAGGGATCAGCTTTGACTTTGACTTGGACACTTCAAGCACAGGTCAGCTTGGCCAAGGACCTTAGCTATCAAGCATGTCAAGCACCTATAATTATTAATACTTAAAACATGAACCTAAGGTCTAAGGACTTTTACACTAACCATTGGAGGTCTTTAATGAAGCTAACCCTAAGTTCTTCCAAGTTCCATTATGCAAACATTGTTCTTCAGTCAATAGACCAACTCCTTGTGAGCCCTTGCTGGGATAGAACCATCTCCTTTTGGCCTCATGTTGAGCTTGTCCTTAAAACTCATATGTACGTTGTAGCTCTTGTTTCCCTTTTATTTCCCCATATTAAATGATGAATTTAACATGAGAAAATCATATGGGTAAAGCTAGATATTAGATTTTATGACATTACCTCTCCCTTTAAACCATAAGACAAAGAGAATTAGTCTTATAAGACAAAAACATTGATCATTCAAAAGAAACAAGCATGCATACTACTTAAATTTGTGCACAAGAAAAAGAGAATTAGTCTTATAAGACAAAAACATTGATCATTCAAAAGAAACATGTACATTTTCTTACTCTAATGTAGCATTGTAACATTGACAAGGTTCATACTATCCTTAAGATGTACTCCTTGCATCCATATCGCATCTCCAAAAAGATAATTTTTGAACTTAATAAGATACCTTCAGATAATCTTACCATGTTGCAGTACCTTGTCCCATGTGGAAGGATAGCTTCGGGTTGTAGCACCTCTTCTTGGTCTTCGATTTTTGGGTGGTCTTCAATAATTGGTTCTCTTGGTGGCTCTCCTTTGTAGGGCTTAAGTAGGCTCACATGAAAATCATTGTGTTTGAACCAATGTTTGGGAAACTTGAGTTGATAAGCCATGTCATTGATTGGCTTCAAGATTTGAAAAGGATCATAGTATCTTTTTGCAAGTTTAGCATAATACTTTTGGTGGCCCGTAGGATTTTTACCCGTCGTTTGCCTTAATCAAGCCTTGGGAAACTTGAGTAAGACCCGATCATTTCCTTTGAATGTTAAGGCCCTTCTATGCTTATCAGTAGCAGCCTTTTGCCTTTGTTAAGATATGGATATAGCCTCCTTAATCTTTTGGAAAGATTCTTGTAGGTCACGTCTATACTCATCAGTTGAGCGAAGATCTTCCCATGTACTCTAACTAGCAAGGGACTTTTAGGTCTTCCCTCTATGATCTCAAAAGGTGCCTTTCCCGTAATAGTATGGACAATATTATTGTACGCATACTCTATAGGGGGTAAGTATTTCTCCCATTGTGAGCGTTGATCTACTGTTGGAATTAGGGTTGCAGGAAAACACACACAGCTTAGAGAAGACAAAGGAAGCTCAAGGTACACAATAGAGAGTGTATTACTTAGTCTGCAAAGGAAATATAGATAGCCCTAGAGTGATGGGCGTATATACAATGCACTGGGGAAAAACCTCCTAAAGAGGGGGAAAATGCCCCGACGGTCCTAGTGTGTTCACACACATCACTACCACATGTATATAGTAACAAATCCCCCTTGGAGTGATGTGGTGAATGAGAGTTGGCACATGAGGAAAGGGAAGTGCAGTGCCCTTAGGACGTAATCAATCCACAAAGGGGAGTAAGCCCAAAGCTTTGCGGAAAGCTTCAAGCTTTTCACGAGACAATACCTTTGTGAAAAAACCTGCAATGTTGTACTGTGTTGGAACATAAGCGAAGCTGATCTCTCATGCTGAGAGCCTCTCCTTGACATAGTGGTAATGCACCTCAATGTGATTTGTACGAGCATGAAAACTAGGTTTATCACAACTACCAATGCGCTCTAACTGTCAGTGTAGATAGTGTTGGCAGTGTCCTGTCCAACACCCAAATCAGCCATAAGGTGTCTGAGCCATACACACTCAACCGTAGCTATGAAGATTGGCCTCCAACACCCAAATCAGCCATAAGGCGTCTGAGCCATACACACTCAACCGTAGCTATGAAGACTGGCCTGTACTCAACCTCACAACTCAAAGTGGCCACAATAGGTTGCTTCTTGCTCAACCATGATAAACATGAATTGCCAATCATGAAACAAAAACCACTTGTAGACACTCGCGTGTCAAAACAACCAGCCCAATCTTAGTCTGAAAAAGCATGTAAGTTTGGCGGCAATGATCCCCCCTTGGGATAAAACAAGCTAAGATGTAAAGTGCCACTCAACTAACGGAAAATCCTCCTGCCAATGCTTGGACCCTGGGCTATGCATAAATTTGCTGACCTGTGAGACTGCAAACTGAATATCCAGCCTCATGTTGCATACGTAAATGGGACAACCTACAATAGTTTGGTAAAGAGTGACATCAGCAAGATCACCAGCATCATGTAGACTTAACTTCAAATCTCTTTCCGTGGGAGTGGCAATAGGTTTGAAATCCTGAAGTCCAAACTTGCATAGCAATGTCTTTGACACAAGGCAATACCACCATCACACTGCTTAAATCGTAAGCCCAAGTAATGATGCATCAGCCCCAAGTATTTCATCTTGAAAGTAGCATTCAAATCAACCTTAAATTCAGCAATATGTGCCTCATTGGGACCACTGATCAGCAAATCATCCACATAAAGAACAACAATGTGAATTACATTGCCCTCACGCTTGACATACAATGTGCTTTCTGTTGGACCCTGTTTACGAAAGCCTCATTTGACCAAATGAGTGTCAGATTTCTCATACCAAGCATGAGGAGATTGCTTCAACCCATACAAAGCCTTCTTACATCTGCACACTTTTTCCTCTTGTCCTTTCTTGACAAAACCACGAGGCTGCGTTGCATAAACTTCCTCAAAGATGTCACCATTCAAGAAAGTAGTAACAATGTTTGACTGATGTACATCCCAACCAAAATGAGCTACCAATGCACATAGAAAATGAATAGTAGTCATAGGCTTGTATGCCTAGCTTGGTGGCCAACTCTATAGATATAGAATTGTGAGTAGAACTAGGGTCAAAGAGAATAAAAGCATCATGTTCTCTTACCTTTCCCCAAGCATGGCATAGAGGAGATCCTTTGTGATGAATTTCCTCCTCTTGGATTTTGACCAAGGTAGCTCTAGGAGGTTCATGGCTGGTGTGCTTTTGGGGACAAGCGCGGTACGCATGCCCTTGCTTGTCGCACTTGAAACAACGGTATCCTTGCGATAACGCTCAAGCTCTTCAGGAGAGAGTTTATTTTTGCCTTTATAAACTCCCTTCTCTTTAGCTTTGTTGGAGTTGCCCTTATGAGAATTTTGGACATTGTTCTTCCCCTTAGGCTCATTGGAACCCTTAATTTCTGTGGGCTTAAAATTTCTTTTAGCCCCCGTTTGGAAATTGATTCGAGAGGCCACCATAGTATGGTGTAGAACCACCGATATGGTGCGTGGCCTTTGGGAGTTAACATACTCCACCATTTCTTCAGTTAAGCCCGCACAAAATTGTTGCTTTTTCTCTCCAAAATCCAACTTTTTGAAGACAATGGCTTTGAGTTGTAGGTCCCAAAACTTGCCTACATATTTGTGAATTGATTCATAGGGAGAGCGATTCAAGCTTTTTCATTCGGTGAGTACTTTCTCTTTGGCATCTGTGGCCAAAAACTGCTTCATAATGAAAGCTCTTAAAGCTTTCCATGTTTGTGGAGCTTCACCGTTGGCCCGTAGGCTAGAACACCATTGCCTGGCGGACTTTTGAAAGTGCATATCTACATGGTGTAGCTTAGAGGACTCCGTGAAGCCCTCATCTCCAAATGCCACATCGAATTGTTGGATAAAGGCCAAGACTTTGTCTGTAGCACCAAAAGTGCCATCGTAGGTAAGGAAAGAGATGCTCTTCCCTCCCTATTTGAACTTCTTGAGCTTGGATGGCCTCTTCCACACGGCATAGGATATCCTATGGCCTCTTCTTTTTGATGGTTCAAAGGTTACACCATCACTTTCTTTAGAAGATGAAGAATTTGAGGAAGATGGAGAAGAGGGTGACCTCTTTCTCGCCTTTTTTTGGCCTTGATCTTCGTTGTCTTCACCATCACTTTCATAAGAGGAAGAGGATGAAGAAGATGGAGAAGAGGGTGTCCTCTTTCTTGCCTTTTTCTTCTCTTGCTTTTTGTCATCCCTCTTTGAAGTATGGTGTGGAGAAGTATGCGATGATATTCTCCGTTTTGGAGGTGATGGAGAGCATTTAGCCCGCCGTCTTCGTGAAGCCATCTCCGCCGAGGTGGCGGGAGACTCACTTCTTTCTCGTTCCTTTGGTGGAGGCTCTTGAGTTCTCCGTTGAGAAGGAGATGCGTCATCCCGAATCGGAGAGAGACCTCTTTTGGAAGTCTTGCAAGGAGGCTTCCTAGGTGTTCTCTTGTCATGGTGGGGAGCTTGGAGAATCCCATGAGCACGAAGCTGCCGTTGCTCTTCACTTTGGAGGGATGGATTGCCCATGGCTTGTTGAAGCCTAGAAACAGGATAGTTAACAAGCATCAAGGCATCATCAATAGCTTGCTCATTAGCAAAATCAAAGCTATGAACATTAATTTCACTCTTTACTATTGTCAACCACTCTAACAACTTTTAAGTGTAAACTTTTTAGTGTACTTTGGCACTTCAAGCCCTAGTTGCTACTCCTCTTTACCCCTTTAGAAAAAGCACTCAAGCTAATGTACCCGTGGCTCAAATATCATTAATTGCAAGGAATAGAAGAGAGGGTCGTTCAACACCAAAACAACACCGGCTCCTGTCAAGCTTCTAATAGCTCAATAGTGGTTAAGCCGTAGGAAAGCCCCGTAGGACTCCACTATTAAGACCATAGCTCTCGATGGTGATGCCCCGTTAATTGCACAAAGGAAGGCACACTGCAAGGCTGAAAAATCCCTATTCTACTTACTCACATGCAATTAATAGTACCAATCATTTATAGCTAGCTTGAGGACCTCCCTTCTTGAGCAAGAAAAGAGAAACCTTGTTCTCTAGTACCAATGTAACATTTAATGGTCTAGTAACTTGTGTGTAGCGGAAAATAGCATGACCATAGTGAGCATTTCATTAGAATAGATTCCTAATGATAATAGCAAGAGTGCTTGGGTGGAGAGAGCAACAAAAATCATAACACCTAGTTAGATAGCATGAACAATACTTTAAAAGAGAGAGAAATTAAGCAATTGACAACAGTTGAGGACCGGATTTGCATGGAGCCCCCCCCCCTCCAAAAGGCTTTGTATTATGGTTTCTCCCATCAAGAGAGACATTTTACGATACAATTTCTTTTGTTCCTTCAATACAATGAAAATGGAAACTTCATGCACTAAGCAAAACACTTATCAAACACAACATCAATTCCCTCATGGTCTCAGACCCAAGACCTCACACACCTTCAAAGATGGTGAGAGCTAGCGGGGTATGAGAGTAGATTGAGAGGAAGAAGGAGTATTCTTACGTGAAAGATGTACATCTCCTCACATAATCACTCATATTAGCATAGCTTAGCTTAGTAATTAGCATGGTAGGGAGATGAGCATGCATTGAAGCTTGGATCTTGGTTGGATTTGCATCAAAGGCCAAGAGTTGTTGGTGTAGGCCTCCCTTCTCACAAGCTTGGAGTAGGTGGTAAGCTTTCCATTAAAGCTTGAGAAGGAGAGAGAGTCTTCTTTGCTTCACACATGAGATTGTGTGAGTGTGTGTGTGTGTGATAATGCCTTGAAAAAATCAGCTCCCTCTCTCTCTTGGTCGACCCCCCTTCCAATTTGCTCTTGCTACAATCCTATTGGACCTCCCCAGGCCTAGCCAATGGGAATTAAGCAGTATAGGTGATAGCCTTCTGACATGTGTCCCCCTTTCCCCTTTTGTGAGAGCTTTAGGTTATTAATAAATGAAACTAAACTCTCATTGGACCCCTTTGCCTCCTGGCCAATAGGAATCAGGCAAGCCATTGGGCTGTTGAATGCTCATTGGTCCCCTTGGGAGACTATCCAATAGTCTTCTAGAGAGCTTAATTCTTATTGGTTCTTTTATTAAGTGTTTTTAAATTAATTAAACTAGATTTACTCTAGCTTAATTCTCATTGGTCCACCTCCAAGGCCATCCAACAAGAATTGGGTACACCTTGTGGGCATCTGGGCTAGGGAGCTGACATGTGTCCCTCATTTCCTTTGTGTAAAGGGAGCTTGTGTGTGTGTGTGTGTGTGTGTGTGTGTGTGTGTGTGTGTGTGTGTGTTTTGCTCTCATCCCCTACTTGCAAGGCTTGCCCCCTCTTATGTAGGGATTGATAAAGACTTTTGGGACACACACAAAGCATCCAATTCCCCCAATGTTTGACCTTTGGACACAACCTTTGAATTTTGGAACCTTAGCATTTTGGAAGTCTTAATGGGCTGAACCTTAGGGTCTTTTAAGCCCATTGTTGCACATGGATCTTTTATAGATGTCCCCCTCTTTGGATCCCTATTTTCCCTCCTTTGGATCCCTACTGTGGCCGGTTTGCTAGCTTAACCAATTTCTAGCTTTTTCTCCCCTGGCACTTCCCCATATTAAATGATCAGTTTTACATGAGAAAATCAGTTAGGAGAATTAGATATTGATTATTATGACAACAGCTCTCTGGCTATAGTGGAGACAAAGTTGTATATACTGATTTAGAAGACTGTGGATACCTTATGAGCAGTAAAACCAGACCTAGAGAACTCCCAGATGTTCACAGATTTAGTGGAGTCAGGTATTGCAAGCTCAAACATGAAGTGCAGATAGAGGTTTAATAAATAGATCCAAGTGTTTATCTTGAAATCTGCACAAGCCAACAAACCATAAGGTTGGTGCATATGAAATCAGGATCGTTGTGCATGGACTATAATGGTCGGACCTATAGTTGAGAGCCACAAATGGAAGAAGGTGGAGAGAGCTAGCAGGGAATGAGGGTAGGGAAGAGGAAGAAACAACATTCATATGAGAAAGAAATAGTTCCTCACTTATCATTGCTCTTCTTGCTTAGCATAGCATAATAGCATAGTAATGAAGATGGAGAAGATGGAAATCTTAAGCATTGAAGCATGGCTCTTGGTTGGATTTGCATTCCATAGCTAAGAGTGTTTTTGTAGGCTCTCAACTTCTCAACAAGCTTGGAGAAGGAGATGTAGTTCTTGCACTTTCACCAAGTGAGAGTTAGCTTGTGTGTGTGTGTGTGTGTGTGTGTGTGTGAGAGAGAGAGAGAGAGAGAGAGAGAGAGAGAGGAGAGAGTATACCCCCCAAGCACACCCCTAGCTTCCTTGGTCGAACCCTCCTTGTAGCTCAACCTTCAATTTGATTGGACCCCTACAAGCTTAGCCGATCACATACTTTAGTCATATCAAGCAACCATGCTAGTATTAGGACAAGTTTCCTTCTTACCCCTTTGAGAGAAAGGGCTTGAATAAATGCATAAAAAAATAATTAATAGATTAAACTTTCATTGTACCCTTTAGAGGCCAACCAATAGGCTTTATGCACCTTATGAGGGCAACATGGAGAGGAACTTGATATGTGTCCTTGTTGCTTCTTTAGACTAGGCTTGCCTTGTGTGAGGGTGTGTGTGTTCTCTCTCATACCCCTACAATTAGGGCTCACCCCACCATGAGTAGGGATCTTGGTTGATTTTAGGAACATCTTAAGTCACTCAAGCACCTTAGTCATGGAGCACCTTAAACACCTTAGTCAGCAAGCACGACAAGCACCTCAAGCTTGGGCCACGTTCCCACCTCAAGCACAACCTTCGCTTGCCTAAGGTCTAAGGACTTTCAACATTAACCTTTGGAGGTCTTTAATGAAGCTAACCCTAAGTTCTTTAAGCTCCATCCTACCATTTTTCTTTGAAAAACCATCTCTCATTTAGACCCTTTGACAGTGGCACCGTGTTGAGATAGATCCATCAACACATGTCTATATTCTAACCCTTGTTCCCATTTATTATCCCACATTAAATGATCAGTTTAATATGAAAAAATCATTTGGGTTGCTTAGATATTAGATTTTATGACATTAACTCTCTCTTGAAATCATAGTCGTCCTCGACTATGAAATAGAAGAGATAAAGCCTTAGTCATTAGTCGATGTTTCTTAGCGGGTAGAGGTTTTACCTACGACACCATTCCAAGATGGATAACTAATCCATTTGGAGCTTGGGAGACTTAGCTACCACAAACATGTATGTTGTTTAGTCCATATCATAATTCCAAAGTACAGCAACAATTTCTACTTGGTGTTTGAGAGACTTCGTCGACACAAACATGATTCTAAGCATGCATACTACTTAAATTTTTGCACAATAGAAGAGAATTAGTCTTATAAGACAAAAAATTTGATCATTTAAAAGAAACATTTACATTTTCCTAATCTAATGTAGCATTGTAAGCATTGACAAGGTTCATACTATCGTTAAGCTTTATTCCTTGCATCCACCTAGTATCTTAAAAAGGAAAATTTTGGACTTTAATAAGGACCGTTGGATAATCTTACCATGTCGTAGTACCTTGTCCTCATGCTGAAGGATAGCTTCAGGTTGTAGCACCTCTTCTTGATCTTCGATCTCTGGTGGGTCTTCAATAATCGGTTCTCTTGGTGGCTCTCCTTTGTAGGGCTTAAGTAGGCTCACATGAAAATCATTGTGTATGAGACAATGTTTGGGCAACTTGAGTTGATAAGCCATGTCATTGATTGGCTTCAAGATTTGAAAAGGACCATAGTATCTTTTTGCAAGTTTAGCATAATACTTTTGGTGGCCCGTAGGATTTTTGTCCATCATTTGCCTTGATCGAGCCTTGTGAAACTTGAGTAAGACCCAATTATTTTCTTTGAACTTTAAGGCCCTTTTGTGCTTATCAGCACCAGCCTTTTGCCTTTGTTGAAAGATGGACATAGCCTCCTTAATCTTTTGGCAAGATTCTTGTAGGTGTTAGTGGGTTCGCCGCGACAGACGATGAAGCACAGCGAGAACACAGCCAACAAACTGTCAATCCGAGGACGTAGCTAACCCGACTAGGGCATGGAGGCAATCTCTGGGTTGTCAACCCTAAGCTAGACACTAACAACACTCTACAGTCACTAATCCTACCACAACACTACCATAAAGCAAAGAAACAAATAACGCATCCTACGAAACATTACAAGCTCGAAACAGTCTCAAATCATATCGGAATGACTCAAAATCGGAAGGTAAGACTCACAAGGATATATCCTATATGGCCAAACACCTAAACCCTGAAAACCATAACTGTAAGACCTCTAATCGCTATCGGGATAGACTCAAAACAGTAATTTCCAAAGTGTCCGGAACTGATCTATAAAGACATCAACACGAAGAGCTTCTCGCCCTGATTCTAACGACTACTTGATCATTCAGATCGGATGTCGTTTGAGATACTTACGATCAAATATAGCTCGTAGCAGGCGGGCTCGCGATGTGGTCCTCGGCTTGCATTGCTTGCGTTGACGCGGAGAGCTTCTCGATGCTAACACGCTCCTACTCTCATATCTGCAATGTGATTAGTGTGTGCGACGGTGTGTGTGTGCGTGAAGCTCACTACTGTGTGCTGTAGAACCCACGACTATATATTATTTGGGATAACGTAATGTGTCTTTACAAAGCCTTAGGTTTCAGCTTATATACCAAGCCTTCAAACCTAATGTCAGGCCAAATGACCTAAATTGTCCCTAGGCTTCTACAGAGCTTAATTACAAGAAACTGAGTTGGCTTTACTCATTATACAAGCATCTGCGGCCAAAATACAAGTGCCGACTTAAAATATGAGGTTCCCGTAAACATTACAAAAGTGGCCGTAATGGCTCAAAATAATAATAACGGGATATTCGATGACGTCCATGAACTCGTATCTTCATGTTGCAGCATCCATCTTCATCTTCATCTTCATTACTTCATCACCATCTTCATGTGGAATCTTTACAGAATCTTTGAGAAATCTTAATGGAATCTTTGTGGAAACGTTGTTGAAAGGCGTCCTTTCAACACTCTCCCCCTCCGAATTCTTGTCGTCCCCGACAAGACCCTATGTCTTTGTTGGCCTTGACGAGTTCTTGATGTCTTGGTGTTGGTTGAAGTTGTTGTGGCAACCTCTTTTGTAGTTGGTTGCTTTGCGTGATATTAAAGCTGCCTTGAAGTTGTACCTGTAGTGTATCTAAAGCCTGGAACTCTCCCCTTCCAATTGGTTGTTGTATCTTGAATTGCATGAGGTTGTATCGACTTGTTGGTAAAATAGGTCGTTGTCATTGTAGCTCTAGTTTGCTTTTCCTGTGGTTGTTATCTGGAAGTCGTAGCTGTAAGTTGACTTGAAGCTTTTTCAAGCTATTTTTTGGCCTCTCCCTTTTGACTTGTCAGTAGATTTGCAATTAGTAGTGTGTGGATATCGTGGTTCTTCTTGTTTTTGTTGTTTATAAAAAATAAAAGAGTAAAAGTAAAATATAACGTATATACAAAATGAAGGTCTTGGATACCTGGATAAGACTAAAGGGGAAAACCCAGAGGGAAAAAATGTCTTTAGTCATAATTAAATGTGAGGCTATATGTACTTAGGTTCTGATGTTATAGAGTTATGTTGAGTTAAAGTACATATGGCCATATGGCTACTAGTATGGGCTTGATATACATGGATAAGTGTTAGTAGCTTGAAGTCAGAGTCATTGTTGTTGAGCAAAGGCTCATAAAAGCTGTTTCCGCTTGGTCATCATGCTTGCACAGAGTTATGCATGTTAAAAAAGATGCGGTGCGAGAGAAGAGTATTGATGGGTTCTTCATGGAGTTAGTGTAACGAGCAAAACATATAGCATGAGTGCTTCAAAGCTTTCACTACTCACAAGAAGGGTTTTTTCTGTCGAGGTTTCTCCACTCTTCCTCATTGTGTCAAGTGCGTGAGTGTTTTTTTTTTTGACTACTCCGCCTTCTCCACCTTATATATTATATGGACTTTGACTCTTATGCTCACCTCTTCCAGCATGAGCGACATGACTTTATGTATGCTCAACTCTCCAGCTTGAGCTTATACCTATTAGCTAGACTCATAGACCACAGAAAAATATTAACTTGAAGCTTGGGTCTGACACTTCACTCATTTAGTGGCTTAGCTGCCCGACTCTAGACTCTTATGCCATGTAAGATTAATGGGGAGTGGACTTACCCGATCGCGGCTTGAAATCCAATTCCATATGATTTTGATGTTTAGGTCTTTCTCGTTAGTTTCTGTTTGAGATGCCATGTTTTCCAATACATTGGCATATATCTGCTCTTCACTTGGTAGAAAATTGTGGTTTCTTGATGAGACAGGTATTGATGTTGAAGCAATGGTTGATGAAGTCTTCTTCTTCCGGATAGTGTTCTTCAAAGCTGTGACCTCTGCATTTACCGTTGCTTTCTTTTTGTTGTTAAGAGGCTGTAAAGGAGTTGTGTATCTTTCTTGTTGTTGAGCCTCAATCGCGGATTTTGGAACCCACATTGTTCTTGGGCCTGGTGTGATCTCCTTTGCCACTTGCCTTGTTTCTTCTTTGACTTGATGGTACCTTGTTTTTAATTTCCAAATATGGCTGTTACTTTTGTAAAAGCCTTGCTCTTGTAGTAATTAACGAGGGATCCATCTATAGGCTGTATTACTCTTGGGTGTAGCGGGTTGCTGCTCTTGATTTCTTGAGGTTTCTTGCTGTTCTTGGGTGATTCCTTGATAAACTACTACCTTAGGTAACCAGATTTGAAATTTACCCTCATAGAATCCTTGTGCTTTGAGTAACTCGACTGGAATGAATCTTTGGACTTGCTTGGAGGTGAACTTCACTTGACTTTGTTCGGTAGTCTGGTAGAATTTTGATTTCATTACCCAGACTTGTCCTATGGTTTGTCCAGTGGAAGACCTTTTCTTTTGCTTTTTGTACACTTCCTTTCTCTTGGTTGAGTTATGTGATTGACGTTGACGGCTTTGTTGATTCCTGACTGAGTGATTGTCATGGGATGGATATCGCCAGGCTGTTATCTTGGGTTTGTTGACCCAAACATCTGAATTTCCTTTCTTGTAGCCTTGTGCAATAATTGACTCGCTTGATGTGATCCATCCTGTTACCTATTCTTGTTGAGGTTGTTCCTGTGATTGTATCCAAATTGGATCATTAACTTTAATATGTGCCTTGGATACTAGCACTTGGTTGACCTGTTTTGACTTCCTTTGGAGACTTTTGGGCAATGGAAACTTTGGTTGATAGACTTTTTTCTTGGGTTTCCATTGTTTTGTTGATGGTTTGGCTTTTGATGTAGAGGCTTTGTCTTGCACTTGCATTGGCTGGGCTAGAGATTGTGGGCTTACTTTAGCTTTTCCTTTTTCAATAGCCAAGAATCTTTGAACTGTTGTAGGCTTGACCTCTGTTGCCACTTGATAGCCTGTCGTGATGACCATTGTTAAAGATTTAGGCTCGTATTTAAAGACTTGTGTCCATGGCTTGGACAAAATCAAGTGTGTTCCCATTTGTCGAGAATCTACCACCAAGAATTTTTCTTTGACATTCTGTGAGAGTAGTTGGAGAGTAGCTTCTGCAATCCCCATACTTATAACAACTACTTCAGGTGAGAGATTTACCTTTATCTGAATATCATAAAGCTTTGGCTTACCTAGAAGTAACCACATGCCATATGACATGACATTAGTCGTGGAATTTGTATCAATTTCTGCCATAAAATTCATCTTGACTCCGTCTTGTGCACTTAGCAAAAAGTTGATCTTCTTTGGTACTAGATTGCCTGTGTTCTCTTGAGTGACTTGAGAAATCTTTGGCCTGAACTCTTTGTCGTCTTATTCTTGTTCACACTTGTGAGTTCATCTGTGTGTTCTAGCTCCTGCTTGACCACCATTTCCCCTGATATGTCTTTTGCAGAGACAAAATCAGCTTTTGGTTCCTGTAGAGTCGTAGGCTCTTCTTCCTCGACTTCAGTTGTTGAAACATCACCAATAGTGTCTGAACTTCCTGTCACTTGTTGCACCTCTTCTTTGATTGATTCCAAGTCTTCATATTGCTCGTTTGTAGGCACTGGACCTGAAGCATCTTCTTTGGATCTTAGCCCTTCTTCTTGCAACTTTACTTTGTTGACTTGCGGCTCCTCCTTTGTACTATGCATTCGAGTTGGACAGTTTGTAATCAAGTGTGTTATCGCACACTGATCGCAAAGAGCACCTATTTCTATATGACCAGTATTCGGGCTAGGTATCTGGTTTTGTCTTATCCCCATAGCTGATAACCCTGTTTCGAACTCATACTCAGATTCGTCATCTGTCTCACCCATAACCCTTAGCATGTAGTAGGGAACTATGTCATACCCATTCTCATCGCAAAATTTTGTTGGTGTGGTCTCATTAAAACAGACATCCAAAGTAGCCAATATCTGAGTCCACTCTAGCGGTTCTAACACCTCTTCCAAAAAAGGTTCTCTTATGTAAGAATCATCTTCTAAGACCTCTCTAAGGCCTTCTCATTTCTCCCAAAGTCACTACACTCCAATGCTCCGCACATCCAGATTTCTTTCTTTTTGCCCATCCACGGATGGTCTTTTGATCCACTTTGTGTTGCAGAATCAAAATCTTCCACGAGCGTTCTAGTTACATCTTGGTTACTATGATTTCTCATATTTACACGTGTTGTGGTTCCAGCATGTCTCAAGTATAGATAATCATAACCCCAATCTTGTACCATCTTGAGTTGTCTCATGAATGGTCTTCCAAGGATGATTTCATAGTTATTTTTCTTGCCAAAGTCAACTATGGCAAAAGTATGCGCATACTCTATACCACAAGAAGACACCACTATCGCTTCTATCAATCCCATGGGTCTTTCCACATGCCCATCCGCTAACTTTAATTTTATTCTGGTTGTTCTAAAGGCGGGCCTACCCCATTTCTCCCATATTCGTTTTGTTGCAATGGCAATTCCTGCTCCGCTGTCAAGTATAGCTTTTTTTTCAATCCCATTGTACTTGACAGGAAAAGTGGCATTACCATCTTCTCCTTCACAGTACTCTCCTACTTTGTTCAAAGGTACCTGTCTTTCATTTGATCTAGGCTTCTTGATCTCATCTAGCTCTTTTTCTAGGAACCTTAACAGGCTTTTGATCCCAATTTTTTCCAAGCATTTTCCTATATCCGTCCACATACTTGGCCTGATTTTCAAAAGTTTTGCCAACGTAATTGTGCAGTTCACTGGCGTGGATAGCAAGTCAGTCAAATTTTTTGTGTCCAATTCTTTTGTCCCTCCTAGCCTCTGTGATGGAACTCTCACAATCTCAGACTTTGCCTCAAAATCTCCCATGTACTGTGGCAAAGTTCTTAACGATGCAGGTCTACTGTCTTCGGAGGCTATCGATCCTATGTCACCATGATATGACCTCGCATCAACACTCATTTGTGGTCTATCTAATGTGATTTCAGGAAATGGTGCTAGTCCAGCATCCTCTTCTCTTTTTTGGGCATCTTGGACAACCTTCCATAACTCCTCTGGCCACTGCTCCTCAACTATAGGAAAATAGGGTGGGAAATCCCTCATTGATTCATCTATTGTATTTTGGACTACCCTCAAGTCTTGCGACCTTGGCAGTGGTTCTTCCCTATGATCCACCTCTTCCCTAGGCAATTTGTCTACTTTAATGCTCTCATCTTTGTGCACTATCCTATCCTTCACTTCTGGTGGAGGTGGTTCTAGAAATTCTTGAGCAGTTTCAATGAGCTGCTTACACATTTCTAGCCTTTGCTTCTCTAGTTTAAGATAAGGATGGGTCATCCATCTTTGTTCTAAGGTCTGTCTATTTGCCAATCTAGCCTCATAAGCCTGTAAAATCGCGTCTGAAGGCTCATTCACTTTGTCCACTAGGACAGATCCTCCTGAACTAGCACTCTTGGGTGCTTCAGCTAGTTTAAGGGTTTCAACTTCCCTTTGCTCTGTCTGTTGCTCTTGAGTTATTTCAAACTCAGCTGTAACAGCCTTTTCTTCTCCTTTATCCCTTTCTAGTCTCGCTTTCATTCTAGTCCTTCTTGCTCGTCTAGAGTTTCTATGGCTTTTGGAACTCTTACTAGTCTCTCCATCTGTAGGCTTCTGCTCTTGCACTTTTTCTTGTGCTCTTGTGACAACGTTTACGGGAGCAACTTGCTTACTTTCATCTTCTTGTTGTTTAAGCATCTGTTTGTTTGCAATTGTTTCTTGCTCTGTTGTTGTTGTCGGCTCTCCTTTTGTTGCGGCTCGTTTTTTCTCTGATTTGATGGTAGAAGGAAAGGTAACATGCGGTTGCATTTTACCTTTCTTTCTTGGATTCTTAGGACAATCCAAAATCATATGTGTGACTGCACACTCATTACAATATACATTTATCATGATATCATGGTGTGGACAATCCTTAATCAAATGATCACTACTACCACATCTGTCACATGGACGTCTTGGTTGTTGTTGCAATACATGATATTGACCTTGAAGTGGCCCCTGATCTACCACATATCTTTTTATTTGAAGCTCATGACTCACATATGCATTTCTAGCAGCTATGGGTCTTTCACTTAAGAACACTTGTTCCGCCTACATGATGATATCTAGGCGGTTGAGACATAACATGCTCAAACCCTGGTGGAGTCTTAGGCCTATAGTCAGGACAATGTTGCATCGGATGGTTCCCTCCACATATCATGCACCTGCGTCGTTGAGGAACTCTATAGGTTGGTACTCTGTCAGAGTTGTTGATGCATTGCATCACATTCTCTATGATTTGCTCCTCAATATTTACTTGGTTTTGTCCTAGATTCCCGCTTTGATCCTCAAGATCAGCGGTTTTCTTTTTCTCACTCGCATCATTCATCTTCTTCTGAACATCTTCATAGAATTTGCAATTGTCAACTAGGTCAACTGCCGCTTTGGTCACCTCTTCCAAGGTTTGGTATCTTTTCACGTGTAGGTCCTTTTGGAGATTCTCATTCCTAAGGCCTCTGATGAAGCATAGGATTTGACGTTCTAGCATGGGTAACTCTTGGGTAGGACATCTAGCAACATATTTCTTGAAACTCAGTATTGCGTGTCTCAATGTTTCTGTTTCGCCTTGTTTAAATTCCTGAATCTTCGGGTGTTATGTTTTATGCCCCTCTTGGTGAATTCTTGAACAAATTCATCCAACATTTTCTCAATGTTTGTGAACTCTCTCCGGTTCAATAGTTCAAACCATGCTTGTGCATTGTCCTCCAATGTAAGTCCCAAACCCTCATACTGCGTGTGGAAGTCCTCTACTCGTTCTGCTCGTAGGACTTGCTTGAAAGCTGAGACATGGACGTATGGGTCTCCTATGCCATTGTACTTTCTATTTACCCACTTTCTTAGGTGAGATGGTCTTACACTTTGGGGTGCAAAGTATGGAACCATACTCCTCTCTGGTATTGTTTCATCTCTCGTTATCGCTCTAGGAGGAAATCCAGGTGGTGGTCCCCTCCTTGGAATTCTCTTAAAGGTTCTTGTGTTTGGTGGATGTATCTGAGGTCCTTCATTGACTAAATATCCACTCATCTCTAATTTGGTTCGCAGATTTGTTCTTTCTACAGCTCCATATTCTCGTCCATACTTGTCAACAAATAAAGATGTCCATTTTCGGTCGACCTCGTATGTATAGACATATAAGAGCTTGTATTCTGTCAGCTCATCCGGGTAAGGCTCTAAGCAACTGTAAAGGTTGAATTGATTTCCATTAATATACCTATATAGTCCTTCACTTTCATGGTTATACGTCCAAAATCTCTCCACAAAATTGGTCTTTATGTACTGTAGGTTTGGAAGATCTATTCTGGGCGGGTGCTCATCTATCCCTGCAATCCATGTGCTTGTATAAGATGAGTCTGATTCTGATGTAGACATGACTTCTAGGCTTAATAGCTCTAGCTTGCTGTAGTAATACCTCTCTCAGTGTGTTCAAGTGTTCTAGTCAGGGAAAATCCAATTTTCTCACAATTCTCTCAAATTGTCGGTTTTAGACACCCTTGACTTCCGAATGCATTTTGAGTCCTTAAACAACGTTTTTTTTCAAAACTGACCAAAATGTATGCCATAGGAAACCATTTTGGTCAATTTTCTGTAAGATCTGTAGTGCTGCTCTCAAGCTACGTTTTGATAAAAAAACTTTTGGAATCGGAGTCCGTATGTGAAAGTTATGACTAAAATAGTGAGATGTAATTTGGAAAGTTGCTCTATCTGATGTTTTTGCAAGTGGTCAGTTTGAGCCCAAAATTGGTGTGTGCACTCCTTAGGCAATGATAAACCCAGTGGTATACTTGGTTTCAAAAAAAGTTCTCAAAATTTTTTCCTGACTTGTCTATCGCGATAGGCTCACCAAGTACCCCTTGCAGATGTCCAAATGCACTCAAACTTTGTGTACATGGTATAATGAGCCTTCTGAACCCAAATATGAAGTCAGATTTGAATTTTGATTTTTCTACAGTAAATTTATGAGTCTATCGCGATAGACTCACCAGAGTGTTACTGGGATACAGTTTTTCAACTGTTTTTACAGATTTGAGTTCCCCCTTCTCTTGAGATACTACTCACCAAGTTTCAACCAATTTGGAATACTTTTCCTTTGTAACTTGCATCAAACAACAGTCTCTTTTCTGATCTTATGAAGTAATCCTCTTAGATGTACTTACAATACTCCAAATTTACTCAAAATTTAACCATAGGCTCACAACAACATGTAGAATAAGGCCCTAAGGTCAGTTCAAAAATTTCAATTTTTGTGAAAAAACCCCAGTCTATCGCGATAGACTCACCAGATTCTTCAGTTTTGAAAATTTTCTAGATTTCTCTTCACCACTGTGTTCCCTATGCTCTGTACACCTTGCTCACCAATTTCCACTTGTTTTGGACTTTTTCTTAGGTCTCTTAACTCCAACTCTAGAATTCTGAGTCTATCTGATCACTAGAAAATAGACTTAGGATGACTTCCCAATGTCCAAAATCCACCAAATTTTGTGTGTAGCCTCCTGAGAGGCTAAACAAGCTATTCTCCAGAGGGTTTTGAAAATTTCAATTTCTTTGGCTCTGCTTTGAGTCTATCGCGATAGACTCAACAAGTACCCCTTTTATAGGTCAAACTTGAACTTTGACTATACCACTGTGTTCCAACACCTCTCCTTAGTCCTCCTACCAATTTTCAAGTGGTTTGGACTTTTACTTTGTCAGTTAGACCAGATCTGGTGTTTTCTACAAGCTGAATCCTCTCAAATGGTCTTAGACCTGCTTTCTGATGTCCAAATGACTTCAAAAATTTTATGTGTCCTTGATAGCACCTTTCCAAGCTATGCCACACAGGTTTTTGAAAAATTCAGTTTCTATCACTGGGTTCTTAGTCTATCGCGATAGACTCACCAAGTATGCTAAAATGACATTTTTTTTCAAATTTTCTCTTCACAAATTTGTTCCCTACCCTCTGTAGATCATGTATACCAAGTTTCACAAGGTTTGGAAATTTGGTCAAGTCCCTTTACCCAATTTTTCTCTGAAGTCTGACTCAAAACACCAGACTTGAGGTTTAGTGGTCAAGTAGGTGTCCAAGTACACTCATTTTTTGGGAGCATCCTTGTATTGATGTGTTTTACCTGTGGTATGAGGGGTTTTGCATGTTTGTGAGTCTATATCCAATTCACCAGTCTATCGCGATAGACTGAGCAGAGAGCCACTGGGAAGTGATTTTTTTCTCTATTTTGGACAGTTTGGTTCCCAATGCCCTTAGAAGCCTATCCCCAAAGTTTCATTCAATTTGGACTTCTTTTCCTTTGGATTCAAGCATTTCACAGTTCACTTCCTTACACTCAGAAAAAGAAAATTCCCACTTAGATGCACAAGCACTGATGCAAATGCTTTGACATTTCACATACAAGCTCTAGAGCATGGTCAAACTTTTTTTTGAAAATTGCAGATTTGGTTTCAGATTTTTGTTTTCTGGGTTTTTTAGAGTTTTTTTTTTATTGGACCAAATCTATGTTTTCCCCCTATCTTAAGGTCTCCAATGCAAAAACAAGCACTCAAATCGGCTTTCAAACGACCATTTTAGAGCACTTTTACCATAATCAGCACAATTCCACCTTTTGTGTTTTCAAGCACATCTTCATGTCAAAATTGCTCTAGATCAACATCAGATGTCCTACACTACCTAAAGTCCTATTTTGGATGGTTGAATGG
Source organism: Adiantum capillus-veneris (assembly GCF_014529385.1). NCBI lineage: Eukaryota > Viridiplantae > Streptophyta > Polypodiopsida > Polypodiales > Pteridaceae > Adiantum > Adiantum capillus-veneris. Next base: position 62,118,757 of record NC_140931.1, read on the forward strand.
TTGTTTTTGCTTTCTGGCAAGCAAACAGCCTCCTGCTTACCTTTTGCGTTTTTCTTTGCGTTTTTTTCTCTTTAAAGTTCTTCACAACCATAAGTCACAACCAAACACACAAACCATAAAACCTAATCTAAACACACAACAAAATAATATAACCATACCTCAACCTCATGGTGGACCACCTCGAAGAGACGCAGGCTCCCTAGCTATCCCTCAATCAAGAGATCCGCTCTCTCACTTCCCACTAAGAAGGCAAATGGTGACAACACTCTAGAAAACTCTAGAGAAACGCTATACTATCAAACACGAGTGATGTGGTCTACGCTAGTTTAGGTGCTTCGTCCCTGGCAACGACGCCAATGCTAGCGGGTTCGCCACGACGGACGATGGAGCACAGCGAGAACACAGACCAACAAACTGTCAATTCGAGGACGTAGCTGACCCGACTAGGGCATGGAGGCAATCTCTGGGTTGTCAACCCTGAGCTAGACACTAACAACACTCTACAGTCACTAATCCTACCACAACACTACCATAAAGCAAAGAAACAAACAACGCATCCTACGAAACATTACAAGCTCAAAACAGTCTCAAATCATATTGGAATGACTCGCAATCGGAGGGTAAGACTCACAAGGACATATCCTATATGGCCAAACACCTAAACCCTGATAACCATAACTGTAAGACCTCTAATCGCTATTGGGATAGACTCAAAACAGTAATTTCCAAAGTGTCCGAAATCGATCTACAAAGACATCAACACGAAGAGCTTCTTGCCTTGATTCTAACGACTACTTGATCATTCAGATCAGATTTTGTTTGAGGTACTTACAACCAAATATAGCTCGTAGCAGGCGGGCTCGCGATGCGGTCCTCGGCTTGCATTGCTTGCGTCGACGTGGAGAGCTCCTCGATGCTAACACACTCCTCGGCTTGCATTGCTTGCGTCGACACGGAGAGCTCCTCGATGCTAACATGCTCCTACTCTCATATCTGCAATGTGATTAGTGTGTGCGACGGTGTGTGTGCGTGAAGCTCACTACTGTGTGCTACAGAACCCACGAATGTATATTATTTGAGATAACGTAATGTGTCTTTACAAAGCCTTAGGTTTCAGCTTATATACCAAGCCTTCAAACCTAATGTCCGGCCAAATGACCTGAATTGTCCCTAGGCTTCTACAGAGCTCAATTACAAGAAACTGAGTTGGCTTTACTCATTATACAAGCATCTGCGGCCAAAATACAAGTGCCGACTTAAAATATGAGGTAACCGTAAACATTACAAAAGTGGCCGTAATGGCTCAAAATAATAATAACGGGATATTCGATGACGTCCATGAACTCGTATCTTCATGTTGCAGCATCCATCTTCATCTTCATTACTTCATCACCATCATGTGGAATCTTTACAGAATCTTTGAGGAATCTTAATGGAATCTTTGTGGAAACGTTGTTGAAAGGGTGTCCTTTCAACAGTAGGTCAAGGCTATACTCATCAGTAGTGAAGATCTTCCCATATACTTTAAGTAGCAAGGGACTTTTAGTTCTTCCCTCTATGATCTCAAAAGGTGCCGTTCCTGTAGTAGTATGGACAATATTATTGTATGCATTCTCTACACGAGGTAAGTACTTCTCCCATTGTGAGTGTTGATCTACTTCTGTAACATAAGTATTTAGTAGATAGAGAATCGTAAGATTAGCTATCTCACTTTGTCCATCTGTTTATGGATGATAGGACAATGAGAAATTCAATCTTGTACCTAGATTTTCAAAGAGACCTTTCCACAAACTACTGGTCATTCTAGAATCTCTATCTGGCATGATGGATGTTGGTAATCCATGGTGCTTGAAAATATGGGGTATGAAAAGAGCTACCATTTAGTGTGCCTTAGTAGTCTTTTTTATTGGAATAAAGTGTGCTTACTTGCTAAACCTGTCGACTATTGTCCATATTCGTGTATTCCCATGGATAGACTTGGGTAATCCAAAGATACAACCCATGGATATACTCTCCCATCGTGAATTAGCTGGAGTAATCTAGGTTGCTTTTCTATAGCATACTTGGCCTTTTGGCGTACCACACATTTTGAAACATACTCTTGTATGTCCACTTTCATGGTAGGCTAATAGAAGTACGTCTCTACTTCTTAAAGAGTAGGTTGAATGCCTCTATGCCCCGCATAGGGAGGAGCATGGGATTCATACATGACTTTTTCACGAAGAGAGTGGGTAGCACATAGCCTATTTCCATTGAGTAGATAACCATCATGCAAGGAGAATGGTTCTTCTTTCTTCCCCAAGGCAAGGGATGACATTATGTCTTTAAAGTCAAGGTCAGTATCATACTTATCTACCATAATAGATAGATTATTGTGAGTTGCTATAGACACCACGTTGACTCTTGGTCGTCGTGAAAGTGCATCGGCCACTTCGTTATGATTACCAACATTGTGAGCAATATGAAAATAAAATTGCAAAAGAAAAAATTTCCATGTCATTTGTTTGTTGGAAAGCTTGGTTTGCATCATGAAGTATGTGAGACTTTGGTGGTCCATTCGCAAAATAAATGGAGTCTCCAATAGAGAGTGATTCCATGTGTCTAGGGCATGTAGAACTGCTAAAACCTCTTTTTCGTATATGCCCAAGACCTATTCATCGGCATTGCGTCTTCAGTCCTCATATGCTATGGTGTGCCCTTCTTGAAGCAATACTGCTTTAAGGAAATCACCTCACAAGCATTACATTGGACCTCAAATGGTTTTGAGATTCGGAAGCATAAGGACTGGTTGGGAGGTAAGCTTCTCTTTAAGCTTGTCAAAATTATTTTGCTCTTTAGCAGTGCATGAGTACTTAAAGTTCTTCTTTGTTAAGTCATGTAATGGTCCTGCTATTTGAAAAAAAAATTCTATGAAGCGTCTATAGTATGCACACATACCAATAAAGCTTTGTAGCTCATGTAGATTCCTTGGATTAGGCCATGCTTTTATTACGTCCAACTTAGATGGATCCATATGGATACCATCTTGAGAGATAATATGACCTAAGTATTGAATCTCTTGAAGGAAACATTCACTCTTCTTTTGATTGATGAAAATCTTGTTTCTTGGAGATGTTTCTTGTGCTCCTCCAAGGACTTGGAGGAGATGATGATATCATTGAAGAACACTCCAGTGAATTTACTGTAGGGTCTAAATATTTTCTCCATTAAACGATTTAACGTGGCTGGAGCATTTGTCAAACCAAAAGGCATGACAAGATATTCATAACAACCAAACATTGTATGGAATGTAGTCTTTACGCTATCTTCATTCACTATCCTTATTTGATGATAGCCACTTTTTAGGTCTGTTAACCCTTACGACTCACGGACACCCTATCACCTATGACGGATGTTGTAACCTATGCCGGACATTGTATTATTTACTTGGTAGACTCAGTACCGGGCTTGTCGGTCCAATAGGAAAAGGGTAAGAGTGATCGTCGATGAGAGGCGCACTCTAACTGGAACATTCAAGGGATTAGTTGGCTAAGCATGGGCGCCCAAGTGTGGATGGGGTGAGCTCATATAAAAGTCAACTAAACCTAAAATTCACTCATTCTCCCATTTGTGCAATTCAAGAGTGCTCTTGCTCCATCTCCATCTTCTTCTTCTTCATCTCTTTGTGTGTGTGTGTACGCATGAGAGAGAGAGAGAGAGAGAGAGAGAGACAAAGTTCGATCGAGCATTGCGGCGGCACGACGGTGGCGAGGCGGTTGAGCGCGGTGTAGCGACGTCTCCCTCTTCTTCGCGACGAGGAATCCTCCATGACAGGAAGCGTAGAGCGGTGAGTGACACACCAATGCCTCCTTTGAGCTTACTAGCTTATGCTTGTTGTGTGCTTGGAGCCATTTGTGGCTCACACACAATGTATCGGCAACTTCCTTGCATTGACACGTGCGACATACACGCACATTTTTGGCACTGCTGCCGGGGAATGCCATACACTAAGCTTGAATGGCACTCTGTGCTTCTTTTGTGGTGCAATTTTAATTGTAGGAAAGGTAAGGAAGGAGGGTGTGTGTGTTGAGAAGAAGGATTTTGTGTTACTACTGTGTATTTTTTTTGTTAATGGATTTTTCAAAGGTACTGTGTTTTTTCTCTATGTAAGGTGTTAGTATTAAGTTTGTTAGTTTTGTGTAATATAATGTACAGTAAGTAAGAAGTAGATATGTGAGAGCTAATAGAGTGTGTTAGTGTGTAACAATAGGTGTATTAGTTGGAATTAGGTAAGTAGAGTGTGTGTGTGCTCTCGCGCAAACCACGGCGACCTTATCCTTTAAAAAAAAATTAAAGGTAGGACTGGGATCGGGAATATCTCCCAGAACCAAGCCCAGGCTCACGCTCAGGCTTAGGCATCGATCGCCTTTTAAAATTACGAATTTTAGCTTCACACGTAGATAAGAATCTATTTTTTGAGGACCAACGGAGCTTCAGGTGACCGAACGTTGTGCTATAAATCACACAGCGACCCTCTCAGTGATACGCTCATTTTGAGCTATCACACACTTTAATAAAAAAATTTGATCATTAAAAACATTAAAAAATTATTAAAACAGTAAAAAAACGAGTGAAAACGGACGCTTAAAAAAGTAAGTGGTTAACCTTCGAGGTTATATGCCGACGCTTGAAGGGTGCCAAAGGCACCTGCATCTGCGCTCTGCTTGTGTGCTAGATAGAGACGGAGCAACTAGAGAGAATTTCGACTTACGCGAGTTCTCAATATCCACCTACTTTAGGTTCCGGGCCCTCGGCGGGGACCCAAGGTAGTACAAACCAAGACCCGAACATAGCAGCTAGTGACTCTTCCTCTGACTACGACGTCATGGAGGGTTTCCCAATGCCTAATCCCAATAGCTCAAGCCAAGACATGCATGCCATGGGCCCGCGGTCCGGGCCAAGCGGTCCGGGCCAAGAGTGTTTAGCTGCTTGAAGTAAACATTTAGTAGAGCCACTCGCTCCGAACATGGAGCTAATGATGTAAATGAGGGGGTTGGGGAAGTAAATTCTCCATTCATGACCAACGTAGAGCTATGCCCTTAGAGAATGTGCACATGAATTCTTCATTCACTGCACCTCCTGACTCTTCAGAGTTATTTCCCTTTGAGGTCATATTACCCGATGGTAGAAGCCTTGCTGATGTGCAAGAGGTTGAGCGATATATCCTTGCAGCGAGGGAAAAGGAAATTGAGAGCTTACGCAAGGCGGAGCAACGAAGAGAGTTAAAATCAAAAGGGCCTATGCCAATATCTTTGCTAGGAGAGCAATCGAGTGCTCTTGACTTAGCAATCGCTAAGGGCCAACCCCTAGAAAGCAACATTGCATCTAGCTCAAAAGACACCCCTAGCACCTCAATCCTAGATGGAGTGTTTTTAAATGAGAACTGGGAGTACAAACTACAAATAGAAACACTGACTGACCTATACACAGGTCACATCTATTACGTGGGTTGGTTAGATGTCCTACAATCCACAATGGGTGCTACTAGTGTGGAGGATCAACAACAAAGAGTTTGTGAGGTCATCAATAGGGTCATTGAGTTAGAGAGTCAGAACAAGGGGATCAACATACCTTCAACGGGTCTCATGAGGTTCTTAGATATAGGAAAGGCTAAACAACCGACCTTATCGCAAATGGAGACTCCCTCGGTAAGTTCGATGGATCCTCCATATGTTGTTTCTCCAGGGGTCTCAGTGCAATCTGAGGCCACAAGTGATAGCTTCACCTTTCCAAGTCTAGGTCATCTTTCCCTTGATGACACCACAGTTACCATGCCTACCCCAATGATGGGCATGCCGAGAAACATGCCATGGACCTCATTTGTTAGTAAAGCACCACTACATGGTAGCTCAATGCCTGCAACAATACCTACAAGTGTGTACCAATCGTATGCACCTATGGGTCATCGCACTCATGTAGTCCCTACCCCTCCCATTGTTTCAACTACCTATGCTCCACAACCACAACACCTAAGTTCTTATTTCCATGGGACTATATTGGCTAGCATTAGCATGTCACATCTGACGTCTGCTATGCCTAGGGCCACACATATGAACTTTGGGCCACCACATGGCACAATATCGTACCCAACGTGGAACCCAAGGGCTTCCTATGCGCTAAGCCCAATGCCAATACCTACTCCGCATGTAGTCTCTAGAGCGCCTTCACCCACGATGCCTGCTCACTTAGGTGACTTGGCAACCTTTGCTCAAGCTTTGGTCGATCTATTGTTGAGAATATGCGCAACATGCCTGATAGAGAGCCTAGAAGTAAGGCAGTACAAATAGCCAAGCTCACACAAAAATTTAGTGGAGATGGGGATGTGAGAAATCATATCGAAGTGTTTGAACAAATATGCGATTCTCTAGGAGAACACAATGACCTGCATAAGAGTAATGCTTTAAGCCTAACCTTAACTGGGAAGGCAAGGGATTGGTATAGAACCCTAAGGGTGGAAGAAAAAATGATTTAACCTACTCTTAGGAGACTGTTCTTGAAAGAATATATACGAGAGGGAGTGCTTTGGGGTGTAGCCTCTCAGGTCCAGAAAGCCCAACGAGAGGAAGGAGAGTCGGTGAGAGAATTTATTAGTCACTTGAATCATTTGAATTCTCATTGTAATCCAAATGAGTGCTTCAATAATAACCAATTGATTGATAGATTCATTAGGGGGTTACGACATGAGGATATCTACAATGGCCTAGTCATTAGAGGTATCACCACTTGGGAAGCAGTCACCACCAATGTGATCCACTTGGAGGATAATTTTATGATTCAAGGAGAAAGAGTGTCTATTGAGCTTAAATTTATTAGCTCGCAAGCATCAGGGCATCAACCAATGACCCTAAAGCCTATTGCTAAGGAGCCAAAGATATGTGAGATGACTTTAGCATATCTCACCAAGGCTATTCAAGAGATTCTTAGAGACAATCTTGCTCCGCAAAACAATCATATGTATCCAAGAAGGGAGAAACAATGGTGCTCAGTATGCTATGGATTGCATAGTACTAGTGAACGCCCTACTTTTAGAGTAAAATTCAATGGGAACTGCAATGCCTGTGGGAGGTATGGTCATCAAGCTAAGGATTGCATAGTATTTAAGCGCGCGATGGAAAATAGACCAACCTTAGCATGGACAGACACACCTCGAGTGCCTGCATTGATGCCGGCCCCACCTCTTGAACAAACAACACAAGAAATGGTCCCTAGGGCCCAAAATGTTGTTCAAACAACACCTTACCACTTCCAGTGCTATGACCGCAACCACCACATCCGAGAATCACTTCAGTGAATCAAGTGGGTTGTGAGTCATCTATTTCTTGTTTGGAAGGCTGTGAGGAAGATATGGACCCTAATATTGCCTATGCGATGGATGTGCTTGAAGAAAGTCCACGATACTACATGGAGGACTATTGGGGACAAGTCAAACATGTATATCAAGTAACTACTCTTGCGGCAAGAGGCCAAAATATCAATTACACTGCTAAGAGACCACCTCCTCAATGCTATGAGTGTGGAGGTCCACATCGTGCATCCGAGTGTCCTATTAGGCTACAAAAGAACGCCACACTAATGCAAACCAGTCACGCGAGCATGTCTACAATGCCAATACTCATGTGTAATCGATGTGGCATAGATCATTTGATTGCCCAATGTCCAAATAATCCAAATGCACCAAAGATCACGCCATTAAACTTGATTGAGGCTACCGAGGAGCCATTACAAAGTACACCTGTGTTACCAGTAAACGTACTCACACGATCAGTGCTCTAAAAACAAAATTATATTCTTGAAAAAAGAGACACGGCATCAATTGCCCAATCTTAGAAAAAGAAGAAAACACGAAGAAAGAGATTGCAAAAAGCAGCGAAGTCAGATCCCATTCAAAGACCAACATAGGGACTGGTGACAACCCCGTATATATGAATGACGTTGAAGAGGATTCTGATTCAGGAGAAACCATGGAGACCAAAATGACCACTAAGATAGAAACCAACAAGGAATATCTTCATGAGCCACAATGGCCAGGATCAAAAAGAAGATAGGAACTTATCCAAACCCTACAGAGGAGATCGAGCGAGTCAAGCAATTAAGGAGTTTGGTAGAAGATACCCAAAGGGATCTAGAACTAGCACCTAGGTAGATCCAGATTACAGATTCCGTGTTCCCTACGCAACAACAACCTCACCAAGTCCATAGACCCTTAGCCATACCTAGTGTCATCCAAGAAGAAAGTGACTTAAAGTCATGGGAAAGTGGGCGTACTCACTTCTTGATGGAAAGAATGTTTAAAGAGGGACTACTTGATCCTATCGAAGAAATGGAGATCCCATCTTCTCCACGTCAAGGGACTGAGGTCCAAAAGGTGCCGTTAAACATTGCCAAATTGATGGATTTCATGTCTTCAGAAGTTAGAACCACCATCATGTCCAAACTATATAAAGACCCTGAGCTAGTCTCAACTCTTCGAGCCTTCCTCAATGGAGAACTAAATTTTGGGCTACCACAATTTGCACAGATGGATGGAGCTGGGGAGATGCCAATAGAGGAGGAACACTTAGATCCACAACCCAACGTAGATGAGAACCTTGTTATAGAAATACCTGTTAACAAGTTGGGACAATACTTTGAGGGTGATGAATCCAATTCGACCATACCAATCACTACTAAGGGATTAACTGTGAAGGGAATCCTTGATGGTGGCATTGGGATTAGCATTGTGACTAAAAATTGATGGGAAACTATGGGAAGACCTCAGCTTGCGACCACAACCATAGTAGTGAAAATGGCCAATGGGTCTATTGTTAAACCTATTGGGATGCTAGAAGATCTCAAGATCAAGGTCTTTGGACATAAAATAAGGGTTACCGTCATTGTTATGAATTTCTCCAAACACACTATGGCATCGGAGATGATCTTAGGACATCCTTTCATGAGGGAAGCAAAAATGGTGCATGATTGGTCTAAAAACAATGTCTACTTGCAGTTCCAAGATTCTGTCATTCGAGTGGATCTTGTGATTGGTCGAGCACATCCTCTAGGAAACAAGTTTATAATTGATCATATATCTGACACCACAGTTCACTCGGCCCCTTTGCAGTATTGTTACATGTGTAAAGCGAACACTGATGTTGGGGAAGATTCTCCTTATATGGATGTACTACCTGGGATGACTGAGTCGGACAATGTGGATTGGGTCCACTTGGAAGCAACCATAGACACTTGGGGAAACAAGGGGACGACTTGGGTAACACCGGAGGGGGATGAAATGCCTGTACCCTTAAATATGCTACAAGCAATGCATATAGCTTCTGACAAGACTCATCCTAATGTAACGAAGAAAACATACAAGTGGATCCCTAAAGATTATTTAGCAACCATGGCTAGTACTAAAAAATTGAAGCCTTGTAAGAAACGTACCACTCGCTCCAAGAAAAGTAAGAAAATGTGGCGTTGGATTCCTAAACGACTATTGGAAGCTCAAGGCTTCTATGAAGAAAATGATCAAATCTGTGTGCCAAAACATAAATTGTGCTCTTACTTGTCAACGGGCCCATGTGAGCTCAATCTTATAGCTCCAAAACAAATCGACAATCGTGGAAAGAAAAATATCACAGAATGCTACACACACACACTCCGGAGCTAGTTTGGGTACCGAAGAAAGAACGATTTGTTCCACCTAGCGCAGGAAGGGGGGAGTCCCCTGAAGCTTCTAGCTCCTCATGTAATGCATCCATAGAGGTAAAAGCTTCTCCACAGCCTCCACCTACAATAGTGGACCTCCATGAAGCTACAAAGCAATCCACACCTCCCAGTGTTCAAGAATCACTTGATGAACCACTGCAAGTTCGATCCTGGGAGAGTACCTTACCACCCTTGACTGATGAGGCACCTAAGGTAATAGTAGAAAACTACTGGCCAAAATCCTCACCTATTACCAACTGGAACAATTGGTTTCAAAAGGTGACGACATCATTCCAAAAGGTATGATCTACCCAAGGAAGGGAGGAGTGTTGTCATTCACTTGCTTCCCTCTCAACCTTCCTCCCTGACCTCTTAATCTCCAACCTTAGGGAATGTATATATAAAGCCTTATACTCACAAAAAAAAGATAAAAAAGTAAAAGATCAAGAGCCATAACACAAAATCATAAAAACACATTATGCACAAGAACACGACTCTTGTAATATTTGCACTCTAACAATCATCTATTTGCATGTATAGATATGGCTAGTACGCTAGAGTCATCCACTCCTGCCTTGGGTGAGAGGTACCCTCGTTACTTTTCACAAATGTTTCACATGGTCTTTCCGGTGCTTGCATGTGAATGGGATTTGGTAGGTACGCTAGCATGTGAGAGGAATTTCGAGGAGTTAGAATGGCTGATACGTCTCTTGACCACGACTGATCCATACTTAGTAGAGAGTGTTTCTCCCATTGCACAAGCCTACCCTTTTGACCAAGATAACTATAGGTATGTAGTGACCTTCTTAGTAAACATGGGTACCTATGATGATGAAGAAGATTTACATGACTACACGGATGGCACATATGGTCTCATGGATGATGACTTTGTTTATCTCGATGACGAGGATAGGGGTTTAGCCTTAGGGTTTCCCTCCAATCTCTACAATATCCTATTCCCTTGAATCTCTAGGGGAGTGCAAATAATTAGGTTAGGGTTCCTTATGTTTTTTAATTGTGTTCAATAAGTGTTGGTACCTTTTCCCACTGATGTGCCTCCTAGAGGTATTCTTTGTGTTTTTTAGTGTGTACAAGAACGTGTTGCTGTTGTTAGGATTTGGACCTTCATGGGATCTTTCTCTCATTCACACTTCAAATCAAGCGCGACCATCGACACAAACAGGTGTTTCTTGTCCATTAGCATTGTCCCTTATCTTTTTTGCATCCATGTTTGTCTGCGTTGATTGTGATTGGTAGCATAATATTCAGCGCATTTTCTTAGTACGAAATATTAAATTCAATGTAATTTTTTGTCATAATCACTTGTCTAGATTTAAAAATCAAGTAGTCCGACTAAGCTAGTTTGACCAAGTTAGGTGTTACAGATCTTCTTTTAATACCATGGGGAATGCCTTCCTAATAATCAATGGTTACTTAGGTTCTTAATCCGATCTAGGCAGCATTGTATGAAATGTACTAGGGCTTTCTAGTGGGCTTGACCCTATTGACCTTTAGCTTAAGTATTATAAAGGGAGTTTACTAGTGTGATGAGCCTGGGGAGGTGTTATATGACCCCCCAAAGTTACAAAATTAAAATGCTGAAAACGAACAAACAAAAAAATCAAAGTGCCACAATGTAAAATCTTAAGCTAGAAGAGAAATCTCAGCTTGATTTGGTACTTCACTCACATGTATCACCTATGGTACTAGAGCCCTAGAGGTTCCCAGTGTGGGCTCTTTTCCTTGAAAAGCAAAAAACCCAAGGCATACAAAATAAGCACACACATCAAAATTGAAACAATGTGAAAAGACTTTGGGGGGTCAAAGAAAAGGAAATAAGTAAGGAGATGATTTCATGAGAAATTCCTTGTATCGTAGCTTAACTACAAGGTCTTCTAGGTATAGCCTCTAGTCAGCCCTTGGACATGAAATACTTGGCTCTGGCGATTAAACAACTTAATTGACCAGAGAAAATTGAGAAGCTTACCCATGGTATTAATAGTCGATCTTTAGTGCCTTTCGACCGTTAAATTAGTGACCCTAGACTTATTTAATTTTTTACCTTTACAGCTGTTTATCTTTTTTATTATATTGTAATTTAATGTTTATATTGCTGACAAATGGTTTAAAACACTGTTAGCAATCAAATTGTCTGCCTACAACTGCATATGTTTTTTAATTGCTTATGAGAATGCAATTACTCGGCCAATGTTGTTTGATTTTGCAGTGACTGAAGGAGGCTAAGGACATTCATCTCAAAAGCTCTTCCACCTCGACAAATGAGCTTCAACTCAATAGCTTCCGAGGACGGAATCTACATCAGGAAGGGGAGCATGTTAACCCTTACAGCTCACGGACACCCTATCACCTACGACGGACGTTGTATTATTTACTTGGTAGAGTCAGGTACCGGGCTTGTCGGTCCAATAGGAAAAGGGTAAGAGTGATCGTCGATGAGAGGCGCACTCTAACTGGAACATTCAAGGGATTAGTTGGTTAAGCATGGGCGCCCAAGTGTGAATGGGGTGAGCTCATATAAAAGTCAACTAAACCTAAAATTCACTCATTCTCTCATTTGTGCAATTGAAGAGTGCTCTTGCTCCATCTCCATCTTCTTCTTCTTCATCTCCTTGTGTGTGTGTGTATGCGTGAGAGAGAGAGAGAGAGAGAGAGAGAGAGAGAGAGAGAGAGAGAGAGAGAGAGAGAGAGAGAGAGAGAGAGAGAGAGCATTGCGGCGGCACGACGGTGGCGAGGCGGTTGAGCGCGGCGTAGCGGCGTCTCCCTCTTCTTTGCGGTGAGGAATCCTCCATGACAGGAAGCGTAGAGTGGTGAGTGACACACCAACGCCTTCTTTGAGCTTACTAGTTTATGCTTGTTGTGTGCTTAGAGCCATTTGTGCTCGCACACAGTGTATTGGCAAGTTCCTTGCATTGACACATGCGACATACGCGCACAGGTCAATTCTATTGAAGTAGGTCAAACCTTGTAGCTTATCAAATTGATCTTCTACCCACGATACAAGAAAACTATTTTTCATAGTGATATGGTTTATCGCTCGATAGTCCACACACATGTGGTATGTACCATCTTTCTTTTGCACTAAAAGGAATGGAGAAAAAAAGGGAGAGGAGCTAGGCCTCGCCATCCCTTTGTCTACCAATTCTAGTACTTGCCTCATGATATCCCCTTGTTGAGCTTGGGAAAGTCAATAAGGAGGCTTGTTACGCGGTGAGCTTCCTCGTAGAAGCTCAACTCGATGGTCATCACCCCCTTGTTTTGGAGGTAAGTCCATAGGGATATTATTGAAAAAGACATCTTGGAATCTATTTAGAAAATTAGAAAACTCTTCTTGATTCCTTCTACCATTTTCATTTAATAACACATTAGGACCTTTTATGGATTGTTTGACAAAAATCATGTATGCAAAAACTGAGCTTTTCAATGATTTGTCAAAAGCAGGAGAATTTACAAGGGGTATGGTACGACCAGGCTTATTAACATCTATGTACGTGTTCTTTTCCTTGTACTAGAAATACAACCTGCTTTCACGGAAGTTTACATTAACAGCCATATGGTCAAACCATGGTGCCCCTAGGATGACATCTTCATGTTTGACAAGGGAGATGAAAAAATATTCTTTGTCAACATAGCCTTGGACATGAAGCCTCAATTTCTCAATCAAGGGAGTAACTACGTCTTCTTTCCCCTTGAAGGCTCCATCAGCTACAACAACATCTCCCACCTAATGAGCTTAAATTCCTTACTTGGTGGCCAGCTCCGTTGATATTAAACTGTGAGTAGAGCCAGGGTCAAACAAGATGAAGGCATCATGCTCCCTTACCTTTTCCCAAGCATAGGAGAGAGGTGATCCTTTGCAATGAGTATCCTCTTTTGGAGCTTCGATCATGGAAGCTCTAGGAGTCTCATTGCAGGTACTTCTTTTGGGGCAAGAACGATAGCCATGTCCTTGCCCACACTTAAAGCATTTATGGTCCTTACAAAAAGCTTCTAGCTATTCAAGAGAGAGTTTATTTTTACCTTTGTAAAGTCCCTTCTCCTTGGACCAATTGTTGTTGTTGTTGTTAATGGAATTGCCTTGGGAAGAGTTTTGGGCATTGTTCTTTCCCTTTGTTTCATTTTGCTCTTTGTCTTTTATGGGCTTGGCATTCCTTTTAGCACCTTTTTGGAAATTGATGCGTGCAAGGAAACCATAGTGTGGTGGATTACTTCGGTGATAGAACCAGGCCGTTGGGAGTTGACATACTCGGCCAATACCGCACAAAATTTTTGCTTTTGCTCGACAAAGTCTATCTTTTGAAAGATAGTAGCATTGAGATGTAAATCCAAAAACTTGTCCACATATTTGTGGATAGACTTGTTGGAGATCGGCTTCAAACTCCACCATTCGTCGATAAGCACTTTGTCCTTTGCATCACTTGCAAGGAATCGCTTCATGATGGAAACTCATAGAGTTTTCCAGGTCTTTGGAGCTTTGCCATTGCCACGAAGGCTATCCCACCATTGACGAGCACATTTCTGGAAGTGCATAGCTACATGATGTAGCTTGGAGGAATCTGTGAAGCCCTTGTCTCCAAAGGCCGCATAAAATTGTTGGATGAAAGCCTTGGTAGCACCAAAGGTTCCATCATAGGTGAGAAAAGAGATACTGTTTCCTCCCTCTTTGAACTTCTTAAACTTTTGGGACCTTTTCCACGCAGGGTAAGATTTGCAATGTCCTCTCCCCTTGTATTCTCTAGGAGAATAGATGTTGCTTTCATCGGAAGAGAAGGAAGGTGGAGAAGAAGGAGAAGAGGGTGACCTCTTTCTTGCCTTTTTCTTCCTTTGTTTCCTCTCTTCCCTTTTGAAGTGACAAGGTTTGTGTGATGGGTTTTGGCTTAACCAATGTCCCTACTACATTCCAATGGATTAATAAACACTGCTCTGAGAGAATATTTTAAAAAGTTTTGTGAAGCTTTTGTAAATGACTTTTGTGTTTATTCTTCCCTGACATAATATCTATCATGTCTACAAAAGGTGTTTGAAAATTGTAGGTTATATCGTATCTCATTGAACCCTTTGAAATGCCAATTTTGGGTCAAGCATGGAGTTATTTTGGGATACATAGTGTCCAAGAATAGTATATCCATAAATGAAGGTAGAATTAAAGTAATTCTAGAATTATCATCACCCACCAACTTTAAGAGAGATCAAAGATTCATGGGTCATGTCGGATATTATCAATGGTTTATTCTAATTTTTGCAGAGATAGCTCTTTCCTTATAAAATATTCTCATTGAATTTAAATGGACCAAAGAGTGTGAGGCCTATGAACTATTAAAGCAGGCCCTAGTGAGTGCCCCAATTTTAAGGGCACCAAACTAGAGTGTTATATTCCATGTGCATATTGATGCATTAAACTTTGTTGTTGGGTGTGTTCTAGCTCAAGATTTTTTAGTTTCCAATTGAAAAATGCTCGAAGGAACTACACCACTACACAACGAGAAGGGTTAGCTATGATTTATGGAGTAAATAAATTTTACTATTATCTTCTTGCCAACAAGGTTTTTTTTAATGTGGGATCATCAAGAGTTTTTGTAACTGGTAAACAAACCATGCTCCATGGAAAGAATTACACGATGGTTATTAATTATTCTTGAGTTTGATTTCAATGTTATGGTGAGAGCCGACAAAAGACATGTCATGGCTTATCATTTGTCTTGCATACCCAATGGTGAAGCCCCTACTAGAGTGTAGCGCGGATAATGTGTCGTGCTCTCTACAGTGTGGGTGCCCCTCAGTGCAATGTGCATGACAATCTCACTCAACAAATGGAAACTCTCTCAAACAGAATGAAACACAGCAACAATGGATAACAACAGAGACACAACAGTGGACCAAAACTAGCTCAAAGAACCATGTACAGACTCTGGCGTGGCAGCACACTCAGCTCCAGCCCAGGACTCACAGGTACAAATGGGGTCTCCAGGCTCAGATGTGCAGGGATGGTGCTAATGTGCTCTGTGTAAGACTCTCTCTAGACGACTACGTACAAGATAATGCCACTGGCCCAGAACGACTACTCATATGTATCACCATAAAGAGCCACCAACGGCTCATAAATGTCAGCCATGTGGTGACCTGGCCACGAAGTCCACTAGACCACCGTCAGTAGGTACCCTGCCACGTGTCGCTCCCAGACCAGAGGGTCCGTCCAGTGTGAACCAGGACCAGAACCAGGACCAAGTGTAACCAACTGTCCAACTGTCTGTCCTGTGAAGTGACACTGTAGCCCTGCTACAGGTTGCCCGCCACAAGACCGCTCACCGTCTCGGTGAGAGGAATACTGAGAAAGCTGTGAAGGAAAACCACTAGGTACTGCTTTCTTAGATCTTTCTTGAAGTAGGTGTTAGGCCCATGACCATACATACCTCAAAAGTGGAGTTAAAAACACTACACTGCTTGCAATCGCCTTAAGCCTCTAACTAGGCAGGAACCCACCATCCTGCCACGTGTCTCTGCCCAAGTGGAACCGACCAGATCAAAGACCAACTGATCAAAGCCCAACTGCAAACTACTGTTGTGTGAAAGTGAAAGTGACACTGTAGCAGGCTACACTCTTTTTTTTTTCTTTTTTTTTAATAAATAAATTTTAAGGGCGAGGGCGAGGGCGAGGGCGAGGGACTAGGGATGAGGGGCGAGGGGCTAGGGACTAGGGACAAGGGACGAGGGGCTAGGGGAGAGGGACTAGGGACTAGGGGTTAGGGGCGAGGGACTAGGGGCTAGGGACGAGGGACTAGGGACTAGAGACTAGAGACTAGGGACGAGGGACTAGGGACTAGGGGCGAGGGACTAGGGCACTATGGGCTAGGGGCGAGGGGCTAGAGACTAGGGGCTAGGGCCTAGGGGACAAGGGGAGGCAAGGGCGAGGGGAAGGGCTAGGGCGAGGGGGAGGAGGTAGGTAGGAGGGCTAGGGCGAGGGGGTAGGTAGGTGAGAGGGGGAGGGCGAGGGCGAGGGGGGGGGCGAGGGGGTAGGTAGGGCGAGGGGGAGGACGAGAGGCTAGGGGCTAGGGGACAAGGGGAGGCAAGGGCGAGGGTGTAGGTAGGTGGGAGGGGGAGGGCGAGGGAGAGGGCGAGGGTTAGGGGTAGGTAGGGGGGCTAGGGCGAGGGGGTAGGTAGGTGAGAGGGGAGGGCGAGGGCGAGGGGGTAGGTAGGGGGCTAGGGCGAGGGGGTGAGGGGTAGGGTAAGGCGAGGGGTAGTGAGGGGGAGAGGGGGATAGGGTAGATAGGTGCACATAATGAGCACGCAGTTACCATGAGAAATACAGCGATCACGATCTTAGAATTCATCTTGCAGGACGGGCTCTGTGAAGGGAGTTTGCTATACACAAAGGAGAGCTTTGTTCTGGTCGGAGAAGCAGACACCAAAGGTGTTTGTAGAGGAGATTTCTTATTGCTTCTATACTTCTTCATAGGCTCAGGTGGCACATTAGATTGAGTTGCTGTGGAATCATTTGAAGAGGATGTTCCTTCAGGCAAAGAGTGAATAGAGACTCCATAACAAGGCATAGATTTGGTAGCCTCCAACCACTCCAGCAAGTCTTCATCTGACCCATCCGGCGGAGTAGGTTGTTCCAGTTCGGGATTGGACTCCATGGACAGGGAACTATGATGCACCACCGGGTCCATTCCACCTTCAAGGCGAATCGGTTGCATTGGGGAGCCAGGGGTTCGTATCCACATTGCATCGTTTCCCCAATCATGTAGTGCTTTCGTGTGTCGTAGCCATGGTCTGCCAATGAGCAATGGGAAGCCGCCTTCTACCTGGGGAAGGCGAACCACCACAAAATCCAAGCTGAATGTGAAATCTTGAACCTGCAGAGGCACCTTTTCTACAATGCCCAAGGGGTAGACAGTCCTCTGGTCGGCCAAAGTCACTGTGAATGGGGCAGGCCTAGTGGGCTGGAGACCCAATGCCAGCATAGTGAATTCAGGCATCAGGTTGATACCCGACCCACCATCTACTATGATCCCTGAGAATTCGCGGCTCATAATAGAAACGGTTAGACGCGGACTCCTGTAATCAGTAAGTGAAGCTTCGGGATAGGATATCATGTAGGATTCGGAGGGCTGCACTGGGAGGTGCCTGCCACTAGACCCTGCACCAGGGTACAGAGATTGAATGATGGCAAGGGTGTCACTTCGAAAATTTGCATCAAGTCGAAGCATGTCATACAATGACACTTGCTGAAAGGTATTCTTCAATATAGTCTCTGCTGTAGGTTTTTCTCTTGGGATCAGTGTCTTCTCAGTTTCCTTGATCTTTTGTAAGTCAGCAACTGCTTCTAAGAAATCCCCATCAATATCGGAAAGCATAGTAAAAGATCCTTTCTTAGCACTAGGGGATGGCATGTCAGCTGCTGGAGGAGGTGTAGACATTGGGGAGGAAAGGGCTGTACCTGATGGAAGATTGAGGCCGAGGGCTACCCTCTGAGCTCGTGTGAGGACACCAGCTGGCTCCTCTACCAGCTGCAAATTGTCTTGAGAGGCAATCATATGGGCAGAAAGTGGTGGCTTGGGGTTGGTACTAACTGCTATCAAATTGATCTTGGGAAAGGTGAATTCCGGTTGGCTCTGACTTGGGCTCGCAGAGGTAGAGGCGCGTTGTTTGGGACAATCCTTAGTGTAGTGATCCTGAGCCTCAGGGCAAAGTTGGCACGGAGGAGAGCCTTCTGGCAGAGGGCATTTGCTCTGATAATGCCCATACTCTCCACATCTGTAGCATAAAATGGGCCGATTGGAGGGACGGAACGGCGGACGAGGTGGTTGTTGCATGGAGTTTGAGGGTGACGTGTAGAAGCTCTGAGGGGTTGAGGGAGCATTAGCATGATAAAAATTGGGAGATGCGAAGTTGTTGTGCATACCTTGCATAGGAGGTGTTGTCAGCAGAGGTGGCATAGGGTGTTGATGACCATAGGGTGAAACCATGTTGGATGTAGGTGTCAACCCTTGTTGAAGGTTGGGGGCGAGGCTCTGTTGTAGTTGCCGCATTCCCTTCCGATAATAGCACTCTTTGTCATCATGGCCAGGCTTCTCGCAGAAATGGCAGTAAGCTCGAAGTGGGCAGTCCTGAGAAGGATGCCCTGGAGATCGACATGAGCTACACCATACCATAGCCTTAGTCTCTTGCTGAGACCTGAGCTCTTCTAGCTCTCTTTTAAGTTGATCATAAGCCTCTTGATGTGGGGGCTTCTCCTATCTAAGAGAGAAGGATCTCTCCTCTTGAAGAGCTCGCTGTAACTTTAGGGCTTCCAGTTCCCTGCGTAAAGAAGATAAAGGATCAGAAGGATTGTCCAAAAACACAGAGGGGGTCTCTATGTGAGGGGGGTTGGTGAACAGCTTCCTAGCCCCCTCTATCCTCGTAGCAGCGGCGATGAATTCCTCCAGAGTGGTGTCGGGTAGGAGGCTCTCCCGGAGTTTTTGTTGAGAGGTTTTGGGAAGCGCCTTCTCCACCCACTTCTTAACCATGAATTCACCAGGTTGCTAGGGAAGCTTGGCAACCAGAGACTTGGTTTTGGTCATAAGCTCTGCAAAAGTCTCCTCTGGTTGGAGCACCATGTTGGCCAACTCATCCAACACTTTCTCTTGGTAGTTGCCCGGCCTAAAAGCTGCACAGAACTGTTGTCTTAAGTCTGCCCAAGTTGAAAAATGATTCTCTGCAAACTGGCTGTACCATTTGTCTGCTAAGCCATCCAAGGTTGATGGAAAAAGTACCAGATAAGCATCTTCCCTGTTAAGACCACGTCCTCTACAGAGAGATACGAACCTCCGTGCATGGTCGTCCGCATCTTCCGAGGAGAGTCCTTTGAAGGTGGGGAACTTGATGTTTACCTTGGCCAACACACTAGCCAACGCCTCCATGGCCCCTTGTTGAGCCTGTTGCTCAATAGCCTGCTGTAGCAGAATAGGAGAGAGCTTTGCTGGAGAAGGTGATCTGGAAGATGTGGAACCAGATGAAGGAATCGGGGATGTCTTATGTGGAGGTATGGTTGATGAGGTTAATGGACTTCTACTAGATACCACAGGGCGTCTTCTGTTATAGTGCTTCAGAGGGATCAGTAGTGCGCTTTGACGCTCAACTGACCGCCTTGTATGTGTCATGCAGTGAACAACACGGGTCTAAAACCGAACAAGTGAGGATAGTGACTAGACCACCTGGTCCAGGACCAATGACTAGACCACCTAGCTGGCAGGACGAGGAGGACTGGACCAGGGCGAGGACTAGACCAGGACCAAGGACCAAGGACCAGGACCAGGACCAAGACCAAGACGAGGAGGGCTGGACCAGGGCGAGGACTAGACCAGGACCAAGGACCAAGGACCAGAGACCAGGGACGAGGAAGGCCTAGACCAGGACGAGCACTCGGTGGACCGCTGCGAGAGAGGACCAGACCAACAAGGCGAGAGACTAGACCAGCTAGATTAAGTTGAACCAGACCAAACCAGACCAACAGGCTGCACAGGCGAGGCGAAGAAACCAGCTACTCAACAGAGTGAGACTTCAGTTGAGGTCCCACCGTGATCGCCAAAATGAGAGCACCTGTAGCGCGGATAATGTGTCGTGCTCTCTACAGTGTGGGTGCCCCTCAGTGCAATGTGCATGACAATCTCACTCAACAAATGGAAACTCTCTCAAACAGAATGAAACACAGCAACAATGGATAACAACAGAGACACAACAGTGGACCAAAACTAGCTCAAAGAACATGTACATGGCGTGGCAGCACACTCAGCTGAACACACACTGGCTACACAGCTCCAGAGGACTCACAGGTACAAATGGGGTCTCCAGGCTCAGATGTGCAGGGATGGTGCTAATGTGCTCTGTGTAAGACTCTCTCTAGACGACTACGTACAAGATAATGCCACTGGCCCAGAACGACTACTCATATGTATCACCATAAAGAGCCACCAACGGCTCATAAATGTCAGCCATGTGGTGACCTGGCCACGAAGTCCACTAGACCACCGTCAGTAGGTACCCTGCCACGTGTCGCTCCCAGACCAGAGGGTCCGTCCAGTGTGAACCAGGACCAAGTGTAACCAACTGTCCAACTGTCTGTCCTGTGAAGTGACACTGTAGCCCTGCTACATAGAGTTGATGATGAATTGCCCGATATTCCCTTTTTCATAGTTAAGACCATGTCCGAGTCGAGTGAGAAGATTATAAACTTAGTTAGTGATTGTCCACCCAAGGAGATTTGTAAGGATATACCTTGGAAGCTACTCAAGAGAAGTGAACCTTATCGCCTAATTGTTGGAGCTCTCTACAAGCTAGGGAAAGGCGATATTCTTAGACGTTGTACCATGAGGATGAGTATTTGAACGTACTGCAAGAAGCACATATGGGCATAGCTGGATGGCATTTTTCAGGAGAACTAACTACTGGAAAGGTGTTACAATTAGGCTATTGGTGGCCCACCGTATAGAAGGATGCCTCACTTTTTGCGAAAGAGTGTGACGAATGCCAACGTTACAAAACCACACAAGGGAAATATAAGTTTCCCTTACATCCTATGGAAGTGACAATCATTAAAAAAATGGGGATTAAACTTAGTAGGTCCGATAAGTCTGGTAGCTTGTAACACTCAATCTCAATACATTGGTGTTGTCGTTGACTATGTGACAAAGTGGGTTGAAGCTAAGGCTACACACAAGGCTGATGCAAGGACAACAACTAAGTTTTTCTATTAGAAAATTATTACATGATTTGGTTGTCCCTTTGAAATTGTGAGTGAAAATGGTACCCATGTCATAAATAAAGTAATAAGAGAATCATGACAAGCTTCATGATATCCCACCATAAGTCTACACCTTATTATCCACAAGCGAATGGCCAAGCCGAGAGCACCAACAAGTCTCTAATCTCTATTTTAGTGAAGATGATAGAGGCTCATTGCACACATTGGAATTTGAAGCTGATCTTAGCTCTATGGGATTATCATACGGCTTATAAAGTGGCTATTAATTGCACGCCATTCAAGATGGTATATAGCAAGGAAGCAGTTATTCCATGGGAGCTCATCAGTCCTAGTCTTCAAGTAGCTTTGCAAAAGAAGGTTGGGATGGAAACCCTTTAGTCGAGCATTTATATATCTTAGAAAGGTTAGATGAAGAGAGACAATTGATTGTGAAAAATACACTTGTGGAGAAGGATATGAGAAAGAGGTGTTTTGACCATCATTAAAGGAAAAAGGATATCAAGGTTGGGGATAAAGCCCTTATGTATGGAGTGCGTAATGAGAAGAAAAATTTGAAACATGTTCGGAAAAGGGCCATACAGAGTACATGAAATTACCCACAAGGTACCATTTGTGTGGAAAATTTAGATGGAGTTAAAACCATTGGATTCCTCAATGGGAGTACATTTAGAAGATACTATAATCCCTTAAGCCAAGAGGAGATGGTTCCATCTCAGCAAGGGCTCACAAGGAGTTGGCCTACTGAAGAACAATGTTTTCATAATGGAACTTGGAAGACCTTAGGGTTAGCTTTGATAAAGACCTCCAATGGTTAGTGTAAACGTCCTTAGACCTTAGGTTAAGCTAGGTTCATGTTTTAAGTATTAATAATTAAGGTGCTTGACATGCTTGATAGCTAAGGTCCTTGGCCAAGCTCCACCTATGCTGGAGGTGTCCAAGTCCAAGTCAAAGTTGATCCCTACAAAGGAGAGAGTGAGCCTACAAGCTAGGGGGATGAGAGAGAGAGAGAGAGAGAGAGAGAGAGAGAGAGAGAGAGAGAGAGAGAGAGAGAGAGAGAACCCATGGTCATGTTAAGCTTGTACCTATTGACTAAGGTTCTTGAGAAGCTTCCCATGCTTGGAGGGTATGGTGCTTGAAGGGCTTGAGCCAAATAAGTTCCTACAAAGGAGGGGGCAAGCCCCAAATACAGGATTATGACTTAACCTCTCACTCAACCAAAGGGCACAAGGACACATGTCAGGTTCTCCCTATGCTTAGCCACATGGGGTGCTTGAATCTTATTGGCTAGGATAAAGAGGGGTCCAATGAAAATTTAGTTATTTAATTAATTGTTTATGGAATTTTTCAAGCCCTCTATCTCAAATGGGAAAGGAGGACACTTGTCCAAATGCTAGCATGGTTGTTTGATATGCACTGTGCATGTGATTGGCTACGATTGCAAGGGTCCAATCAAATGCAAGCATGGCTACAATGAGGGGTCGACCAAAGAAAGCTGGGGGTGTGCTTAGGGGTTATACTCTCTCTCACACACTCACATGCTCATTCTCACTTGGTGAAAGTGCAAGAACTCCATCTCCTTCTCCAAGCTTATGGAGAAGTTGAGAGCCTATACCAACACTCTTGGCCATGCTTCAATGCTTAAGATTTCCATCTTCTTCATCATCATCATTATGCTCTTATGCAATGCTATGCAAGAAGAGTGATGACAAGTGAGGAACTATCTCTTTCTCGTATGTTACTTCTTATTCCTCTTCCCTACCCTCATTCCCCGCTAGCTCTGTCCACCTTCAAAGGTGTTTGAGGTCTTGGGACTGAGGTGGAGGATGGTTAATGATTTTAGAAAGGCTATGTTATGCTTGTGATGCATGAAGTTTTCCATCTTCATTGCATCACCTAGGTCTTAAGGAACCCAGAGATTGTATTGTATCAAGTCTCTCTTTATGGGAGAATCTATAATACAAAAGCCTATTGGAGGGGGGACCCGACTCCACATAAATCAGGTCCTTAACTATCGTCAAGTTCTCCAATTCTCTCTCTTGAAAAAGTATTGTTCATGCGAGGTTAACTAAGTATGATAGTAATGTTTCTACCACTAATTAAGTTTACCCTCTATGTTCTCAAAGTAGTCATAAAAAATGCTCACTATAGCTCTCTTAATTCCGCTATTCTCAATGTTCATTGGCCAGTTCCATTAGGTTGATACTAGAGATATTGGTTTCTCTTTTCTTGCTTAAGAAGAGAGGTCCTTAAGTTGTCCATGAAAGGCTGGACATGTTCATTGTAATAGGGTAAGTGGGACATAAATCTATTATCTTGGTTGAAAAGGACTTAGTTCGAGGTACACCATTGGGAACTATAGTCTTAATAATGGAGTCTCTTGGGGTTTTCCTTTGGCTTAACCATTATTGAGCTACTAGCAAGCTCAATAGGAACCATAATCAATCGAGCAATGTTAGACCCTCTCCACTAGTCTTTTCAATCAAGAGTCTCTAAATCACTAGTGTGGCTGCTTGAGAACTAATGTTCAAAGGTAAAGAAGAGTAGCGACTAAGGTTTTTGAGGATACCAAAGCACAAAGTAATTTTATACATAAGTTTGATTAGCATGGCTGACAATAATCAAGAGAGTAGAATGAATATTGACAACTTTAATTTTGCACATGAAGGTGCTGATGATGATGCCCCCATGTTTGTTAATTATCTTGCTACTAGGTTGCAACAAGCTATGGGAAACCATGCTTTGCAAGTCAAATTTACTCAACAAATTTGTGCTTATGGGATTTCCCTTCCTCTCGAAGAGGAGAGAGAGCTTAGGAAGCCTCTTGATGAGACTCCTAGAAGAAGACTCTCTCCCATACAAGAGGAGGAATCCAAAGAACGAGAAACAAGTGAATCACTAAGTTTCTCTGAAGATGTGGCTCCATGAAGACGGTGGCCTAAACAATCGCCAACTCCTCCCAAGAGGAAAAGATAAACCTATAGTACTTCTCCTCATCACTCTAAAAGAGAAGAGAGGAAACAAAGGAAGAAAAATGCAAGAAAGAGGTCACCCTCTTCTCCTTGTTCTTCACCTTCCTCCTCTTTTGACAAAAGCAACAATTATTCTCCTAGAGAATACAAGAGGAGAGGAAATCACAAATCCTACCCTGCTTGGAGAAGGTCCCAAAATCTTAAGAAGTTCAAAAAGGGAGGAAAGAGTATCTCTTTTCTTACCTATGATGGCACCTTTGGTGCTACTGACAAACTATTGGCCTTCATCCAACAATTCGACGCGGCCTTTGGAGACAAGGGTTTCACAGAGTCCTCCAAGCTACATCATGTAGCTATGCACTTCCAAAAATCTGTTTGTCAATGGTGGGCTAGCCTTTGTTGCAACAACAAAGCCCCAAACACATGGAAAACTCTACAAGTCTTCATCATGAAGCAATTCCTTGCAAGCAATGGAAAGAACAAAGTGCTTACCAAATGGACGGAGTTTGAAGCTACTCTCCAAAAAGTCTATCCACAAATATGTGGACAAGTTTTGAGGTTTACATTGCAAGGCTACTGTCTTTCCAAAGATAAAATTCACTGAGAAAAAGCAACAATTCTGTGCGGGATTACCTCAAGAAATGGCCGAGTATGTCAACTCCCAACGGCCTGGTTCTATCACCAAAGTAATCCACCACACTATGGTTGCTTTGCACATCAATTTTCAACAAGGGGCTAAAAGGAATGCAAAGCCCATGGAAAACAAAGATTAAAATGATTCAAAGGGGAAGAACAATGCCCAAAACTCTTCCCAAGGCAATTCCGGCAACAACAACAATCGGTCCAAGGAGAAGGTAGTTTACAAAGGTAAAAATAAACTCTCTCCTAAACAGCTAGAAGCTTTTTGTAAGGACCACAAATGTTTTAAGTGTGGGGAGCAAGGTCATGGCTATCGTTCTTGTCCCAAAAGAAATTCCCGCAATGAGACTCCTAGAGTTTCCACAATCGAGGCTCCAAAAGAGGATGCTCATTGCAAAGGATCGTGTCTCTCCTCACAATTTCATATCAATGGAGTTGGCCACCAAGTTAGGCATTCCAGCTCATGAGATGGGAGAGTTGTTGTAGCCGATGGAGCCTTCAAGGGGCAAGAATCCGCCATTACTCCCTTGATTGGGAAATTGAGGCTTCATGTCCAAGGCTATGTTGACAAAGAAGATTTGTTCATCTCTCTTGTCAAACATGAAGATGTCATCCTAGGGGCACCATGGGTTGACTGTATGGCTGTTAATGTAAAGTTCCCTGAAAGAAGGTTGTACTTCAAGTACAGGTAAAAGAACATGTACATAGATGCTAATGAGCCTGGTCATACCATACCCCTTGTAAATTCTCCTGCTTTTGATAAATCAATGAAAAGCTCAATTTTTGCATACATGATTTTTGTCAAACAATCCATAAAACATCCTAATGTTTTATCAAATGTAAATGGTAAGAATCAAGAAGAGTTAGACTTGTCTAATTTTCTAAGTAGATTCCAAGATTTTTTTCTTGATGATATCCCTATGGACTTACCTTCAAAACGAGGGGATGATGACCAGCAAATTGAGCTCCTATCAAGAAGCTCACCACCTAACAAGCCTCCTTATCAAGTTTCCCAAGCTCAACAAGAGGACATCATGAGGCAAGTACAAGAATTGATAGACAAAGGGATGGTGAGGCCTAGCTCCTCTCCCTTTTGTTCTCCAATCCTTTCAGTGCAAAAGAAAGATGGTACATACCACATGTGTGTGCACCATAGGGCTAGAAGATCTGTTTGATAAGCTACAAGGCTCTACCTACTTTAGAAGGACTAACCTTAAAAGTGGCTATGATCAAATAAGGAGCAGAAATCGTAAAGACTGTGCTCCGTACAATGTTTGGTCTTTATGAATATCTTGTCATGCCTTTTGGTTTGACAAATACCCCAACCATGTTCAATTGTTTAATGGAGAAAATATTTAGACCCTACGGCAAATTTCATTGGAGTGTTCTTTGATGATATCATCATCTACTCCAAGTCCTTAGAGGAGCACAAGCAACATCTACATGTGATTTTTCAAGCTTTGAGGGAGAACAAGCTTTTTATCAATCAAAAGAAGAGTGAATTTTTTCTTCAAGAGATTCAATACTTAGGTCATTTTATCTCTCAGGATGGAATCCATATGGATCCATCTAAGTTAGAGGTAATAAAGGCATGGCCTAATCCAAGGAATCTACATGAGCTACAAAGCTTTATTGGTATGTGTGCATACTATAGTCGCTTCATAACAAAATTCTCTCAAATAGAAAGACCATTACATGACATAACAAAGAAAAACGTTAAGTACTCATGGACTGATAAAGAGTAAAATTATTTTGACAAGCTCAAAGAGAAGCTTACCTCCCAACCAAGCTTATGCTTCCGGTATCTCAAAGCCATTTGAGTTTCAATGTGATGCTTGTGGTGATTGCCTTGGAGTAGTCTTGCTTCAAGAAGGGCATACCATAGCATATGAGAGCCACAATAATGATGGATCTTAGGCATATATGAAAAAGATATTTTAGTTGTTCTACATGTCCTAAACACATGGAAGCACTATCTATTGGGGACTCCATTTATTTTGCAAACCGACCACCAAAGTCTCAAGTACTTCATGACACAAACCAAGCTTTCTGACAAACAAATGAGGTGGAAAATTTTCTTTCGCAATTTTATTTTTATATTGCTCACATTGCTGGTAAGCATAATCAAGGGGGCCGATGCACTTTCACGAGACGACCAAGAGTCAATGCGGTGTCTATAGAAAGTCACAATGATCTATCTTCTATGATAGATGAGCATGCTATTGACCCTGACTTTAAAGACATAATGTCAGCCCTTGCATTGGGGAAGAAAGAAGAACCATTCACCTTGCAGGATGGTTATCTTCTACATGGAAATATGCTATGTGTTACCCACTTCCTTTGTGAGAAAGTCATGTACGAATCCCATGCTCCTCCCTATGTGGGGCATAGAGGCATTCAACCTACTCTTTGAGGAATAGAGATGTACTTCTATTGGCCTACCATGAAAGTAGACATACAAGAGTATGTTTCAAAATGTGTGGTATGCCAAAAGACCAAGTATGATAGAGGGAAGCAACCTGGGTTACTCCAGCCATTGCTAATCCCTAGTTCACCATGTGAGAGTATATCCATGGATTCTATTATTTATTACCCAAGTCTATCCATGGAAATATGGGATTATGGACAATAGTCGATAGGTTTAGCAACCAAGCACACTTTATCATGTCAAAAAGACTATTAAGGGGCACCAAATGGCAACCCTCTTCATATCCCAAATTTTTAAACACCAGGGATTGCCAACATCAATCCTGCTAGATAGAGATCCTAGAATGACCAGTAAATTTTGGAAAGGTCTCTTTGAAAATCTAGGTGTACAAGATTGCATTTCTCTTTCGCCTATCACCGGATGGCCAAAGTGAGATAGTCAATGTTACGATTCTTGATCTACTAAAGACTTATGTTACAGAAGTAGATGTTACCATATACATGTGGTAGTGATGAACGCACTAGAACCGCCGGGGCATTTTTCCCCTCTTTAGGAGGTTTTTTCCCCCATGCATTGTAAATACACCCATCACTCTAGGGCTATCTATCTTTCCATTGCACACTAAGTAATAGACTCTCTATTGTGTGCCTTGAGCTTCCTTCATCTTCTCCAAGCTATGTGTATTTCCTACAACCCTAATTCCAACAATTGGCATCAGATCAGGTTGCATCCTCCCGGGCTTACTCGCTAGTAGCTCCAGCATCTGCCTCCTCACTTTCTCCGATTTTAGTGAGCTTTGGCAAGTGTTTGAAGGCCGAAAAAATTGTGGGAGATCGCGTAGAGCTTAGTCTGCTCAGATTTTTGACTCAGGCCCATTTCGACCTCCGTTTCCACTACATCGAGATTTGCACAGGCAATTTCATCATTTTGTGCAGAATTTTTGTCAGTGTCAATTACTGCATAACAAGTCCCATATAGTCTACTGTGGGTTGTGCTATGTACCATGTGTTGGTCTCACTCAGATTCTCCTCATTTTGAGAAATTTTCACATCAGGTGCAGGCATTTTCCATGGCTGACAACAACACAAATGTGTTCAAGATGTTTGCTACTTAGGACAGATTGGATGGGGACAATTACCCTATGCGGGCTTACATGATGCAACATGTTCCTGTGTCAAAGTGCGTCTGGAATATTATGTAGGCCATTGATGTACGTCCTAGTTCTGAGGATGTAGGAAATGTTGAGGATGTGGCAGGTCTTGCTGCAAGGATTGCTCTTGTTAGAGTTGTTTTGCCTATGGTAGAACAAGCTCGTTGTTGTTGGGATGTAAAGGATGTGCAGGCTCATGCATTAATTGTGTTGTATGTGAAGAGCACCATTACTACTCACATTCGTTTAGTAAAATCTACAAAATAGCCTTGGGATATTCTAGCTGGTCTTTGTGCAAGCCGCAATGAGGCAAAAATTGCATTGCTGCGTAAAGAGTTGGAGTCAAAGATTATGCACGAGGAAGATGATATGGACACTTTCCTTGCTGGTGTCAAGGATATCAATGAGCAACTAATTTTATGCAAGTGAACTCATTTCAGGCAGTTTCCTTGTGCAGACTGTTCTTGATGCCTTACTAGATTCTTACCAGACTTTTGCTAGTACTTGAGACTTATGACCCAAGGAAATCCTGAAGTTGTCAAGTTTGATGCATCTGCACATTGCTGTTGCAAGAGCCACTTTCCAAAAAAAATAGGACTAGACAACGTGCAGTTGAACAGGCTTTTATTGTTGCTCAAAGTAAGGGTGGTAACAACAGTGCAGCCACTTCTTATGGTTCTTCTACAAGTGGAAAATCATCTGTTCCTAATGCTTTTGTTGGTAGAAATTTTTCTGGAAATTTTGGTGATAAGGGAAAAAAGAAGATGCATTGCCATTATTGTACAGCTAATAATCTCTTGATCATTAGCAGTGTCCTAAGTTGAAGGCCAAAGAGGCAAAGAAGAAAGAGGGTGGTTCCACTGCAAATGCTGGTTCCACTACAAATACAACTATTGTTGAGTCTTCTCTGAAAGGAGACTGTGATGTTGATGTTGATATGATGGGCTTTAAGTGCAGAGTGTACCTATAATTGTGTTGTTCATGATGCATGCATGTCAGCTCCTTTTGATTCACATGTGTGGTATTTTGACAGTGGTGCTACAAAGCACATTACCTCACAACGTGATTTGCTCACCTCTCTTGAGTTTGTCCCTCATGGGAATTCAGTCACTTGTGCCAACAATGCCTCTTATCCGGTTCAGGGAGTTGGAAAGATTGTGCTTACTACTACAAATGGCAGTTCTTTCACACTTGTTGATGCACTTTATGTATCTGGGATCAAGAAGATTCTTTTGTTTGTACCTGCACTTGCTAGACTTGGACTGTAGTCAAATTTGTGGATGACAGATGTATAGTTCATGATCTTAGTTTTGGTGATGAAATTGTTGTATCTGGCCTTTTGTGCCGTGGGCTGTATAAGCTCACTTTGTATGACAAGTGTGCACAAAATTTTGCAAATGCAGTTGCATATTCAAGGGCTATTTCAAATGAAAAACTGTGGCATGCACATTTTGGGCAACTGAATTTTGCTAGTTTGCTGCGTTTGCAGAAATCTAATATGGTTGCTTCTTTGCCGCCTCTTGAAGCACCTATTAAACATGTTTGTGAAGGCCATGCATGGGTATATCCATTGAAAGCTAAGTCCAAAGTGTTCGTGTGCTTCAAGCAATTTCTTGCTGTGGATGAAAATGTCTCAAAATGTACTATGGGCACCATCCATTCTGATCAAGGGGGGAGGGGGGGGAGGGGGGAGTACATGTCTCATGAATTTAATGCATTTCTGGCTAGTCATGGGATAAAACATCAATGTGCAGTGCCGTATACGCCTTATCAAAATGGTGTTGCTGAGAGGAAAAACAGGTTTCTTACGGAAATGGCAAGATGTATGGTCAAGAGTCAATCTTTACCACGTTTGTTTTGGCTCGAGGTTGTCATGTGTGCCACTTATGTACTCAACAGGTGTCCTACAAAAGCGTTGCAGTCTATGAATCCATATGAATCATGGCATGATAGAAAGCCATCTATTGAGCACATGCATGTTTTTGGCTATTTGGCTTATGGTTTAGTGCCACAAGTGCAACGTAGAAAATTGAATGATAAGGATGTCAAATGTATTTTTTTTCGTTATAGTGCTGAAAGCAAAGGTTACAGGTTGTACCATCTGCAAAAAAAGCATATTTTGGTCTCACGTGATGTTGTGTTTATGGAAAATTATGTTTAGCCTTTGCTGTCATGTACTAGAGACAATAATGTAAGCTCACAGGACATTTATGACTCTTTGTTGCCTCTTTTCAGTGGTGGAAGTACAAATGTAAACTCCAATGAGGCAAATATACAACCTATGGGGGTTTTTGAAAATGTTGCAGATCAGGCTTTTACTGATGCAGATGTACATGATGTACTTGATGAGGAAAGGGCTGAAAATGAGCAGGCTAGAGGTATGCTAGAATGGCTGGTGCACACTTTGTGTGACAGTAAATTGGATGCACCTTTGTCTAGTCATACACGTTCAGGTTCTTGCCATGCATCTTATGCATCAGATTGCTTTGGTTGTGTCTAGCTTACATGATGTTGAGGAACCTCTATCTTTTGATGAAGCCTAGAATTCCAAAAATTGGATGGCTGCCATGCAATCAGAAGATGATACACTTATAGAAAATGACACACGGACTTTATGTGATTTGCCTCCTGGCAAAAAGGCCATTGGTACAAAGTGGTTTTAGAAGTTGAAACGCAAGCCGGATGGTGAGGTTGATCGCCATAAGGCTCGACTTGTTGCAAAAGGCTATGCACAGCAAAAAGGCATAGATTATGAAGAAAATTTTTCTCCTACTTGTCGTCCATTTCCAAAGCTATGTGGACAAAGAGGACTTGTTTATCTCTCCTCTCAAGCATGAGGATGTAATCCTAGGGGCACCATGGTTTGATCGCATGGATGCCAATGTTAAATTCCCTGAAAGGAGAATCTCCTTTAAGTTCAGGGAGAAATATATGTATATAGATGCTAAGGAAATGGGTAACACTATACCCATTGTACATACACAAGCTTTCAACAAGTCAATAAAGAGCTCTATTTCCGTGTACATGATTTTTGTTAAAGATTCTCAAAATGAACCTAATGTTTTAGCAAAAGAAAGTATACACAATCAAAAGGAATTAGAGTTATCCAATTTTCTCAAGGGGTTTCAAGATGTCTTTATTGATGACATCCCTTGTGAGCTACCTCTTAAACGAGGTAATGATGACCATGCATTTGAACTTCTTTCAGGATGTTCACCACCTAACAAACCTCCTTATAGAGTTTCTCAAGCTCAACAAGAGGAGATTATGCGGCAAGTGCATGAGTTAGTTGAGAAGGGCATAGTTAGGCCTAGCTCATCTCCATTTTGTTCTCCTGTGCTACTAGTGCAAAAGAAAGACGACACATATCGTATGTGTGTCGACTCTCGGGGGATTCAATCTATATATAAAATGGGACGCCACCTTCACGATCAGACAACTTTGATAAAACCCCTACATACGAATCATACTAGGGAATATGACCCCCCTTTCTACGCTTATACAACAATCAATGTCAAAAAATATCATACCCCTACTTTACATATAAAATTTAGGTCTCAGATGATCTAACTGAGTAAAACTAGTCAGAAAGTGTGTAGCATAGTGACTGGCAGTGTACTAAGGCAATTTTCTAAGTAACCACTTATATTGATAACTACATGCACCCTCGATGTGTCTTAGTTTGACTTTCAAACTATGTACCCACTCATCTTGTACTCTAGCTACTCATCCAATTCTGCCCCATCTAAATTACTCAAAAACATGATCATAAAGTTGTGCTAGGTTCTTTGTGTAAATTTGCATTTGTACAAAATTTTTATAGGTTTCATCCCTCAACAAATGAACTATAATCACAAAACAAGAAATCGATACAAGGCAGTGTTAGTGCTTGAGTGGATCTTTGTATCTATTGACTCAAAATTTCAAGGGCAGACTCTTTTGGGAAGCCATGTTTTTGAGACACAAAAAATTCCTCTCATTTTTTCCTTTTCTCACTTCTCCTCCCACCCAACCAATAAATATGATATCCCCTCCCTTATTTTTAAGCTTGGGAGATACATTATTGGGGGCCTTCCCCTAACTTATACGCTTATGTAACTTGTGAAAAAACCCCCCCTCCCTTGCACTTACGTGGTGTGGTAAGTTTTACATGGTGAATCCCCCGGGGTGTTGACTATAGAGCACTAAATAGGATCACTATCAAGAATAGGTTTCATGTTCCACGGGTAGAAGACCTATTTGAAAAGCTACAAGGATCCACCTACTTCAGTAGGATTGACCTAAAAAGTGGCTATCATCAAATAAGGATAGTTGATCAAGACATTGTAAAGACCGCATTTTTCACCATGTTTGGTCTTTACAAATACATTGTCATGCCTTTTGGCTTGACCAATGCACCAGCCACATTCAACCGCTTGATGGAGAAGCTATTCAGGCCTCACCGAACCTTTATTGGAGTGTTCTTTGATGATATCATCATCTACATGTAATTCATTAGACGAACACAAGAACACCTCCAGGTAATATTTCAAGTTCTAAGAGAGAATAAGCTTTATTTAATCAAAAGAAAAGTGAATTTTTCTTACAAGAGATTCAGTATTTAGGTCACATTATCTCTCAAGATGGCATCCAAATGGATCCATCAAAGTTAGAGGTAATAAAAGGATGGCCTAAACGAAGGAATCTTCATGAATTAAGAAGCTTTATAGGTATGTGCGCATACTATAGAAAAGCTTCATAGAAAAGTTCTCAATAATAGTAGGACCATTACATGACCTAACAAATATAAACATTAGGTACACATGGTCTGCCAAGGAGAACAATGCTTTTAAAAAGCTTAAAGAAAATCTTATCTCTCAACCTGTTCTTACACTATCGGATCTCTCAAAGCCATTTGAGGTCCAATGTGACGCTTGTGGTGATTGCCTTGGAGCTGTTTTGCTTCAAGAAGGGCATGCCATAGGCTATGAAAGTTGAAGGCTCAATTGTTGAGCAAGCTCTAGGCATATATGAAAAGGAAATCCTTGTGGTTCTACATGCCTTAGACTCATGGAAGCACTATTTCTTGGGGACTCCTTTCATTTTGCGAACGGATCACCAAAGTCTTAAGTACTTCATGACGCAGACCAAGCTCTCCGACAAACAAATGAGGTGGGAAAATTTCCTTTCGCAATTTCATTTTCATATTGCTCACATTGTTGGCAAGCATAATCAAGTAGCCGATGCACTCTCAAGACGGCCGAGAGTGAATGCGGTTTCCATAGCAACTCACAATGATCTATCTTCTATGATAGATGAGTATGCTATTGATCCCAATTTTAGGGATGTGATTTTAGTCCTTGCACTAGGGAAGAAAGAGGAATCGTTTACTTTACAATATGGTTATCTTCTCTATGGCAATAGACTATGCGTTACTAGCTCACTACATGAGAAAGTAATGTATGAATCTCATGCTCCTCCTTATGCAGGGCATAGAGGGATTCAGTCTACCCTAAAGGGGATTGAAACATATTTCTATTGGCCTCCCATGAAATCAAACATACAAGAGTATGTTTCTAAGTGTGTGGTATGCCAGAAGACGAAGTTTGATAGAGGGAAGCAACTTGAATTGCTTCATTCTTTGCCAATCCCTAGTTCACCATGGGAGAGCATATCCATGGATTTTATCTTTGGATTGCCCAAGTCTATCCATGGGAATACAGGAGTATGGACGATAGTAGAAAAGTTCAATAAACAAGCTCATTTTATACCTTTCTAAAAGACTATCAAAGGCCATCAAATGGCAACCATCTTCATTTCACAAATCTTCAAGTACCATAGCTTGCCAATGTCCATAGTGTTGGATAGAGATCCTAGAATGACCATTAATTTCTAGAAGGGTCTCTTTGAGAATTTAGGAACAAGGTTAAACTTCTCTTCGGCCTATCACCCGCAAACGGATGGCCAAAGTGAAATAGCTAACCTAACAATTCTCGATCTACTAAAATCCTATGTAATGGAAGTAGATCAAAGATCCCAATGGGAGAAGTACTTAACCTTAGTGGAGTATGCTTACGATAACACTGTACATACTTCCATGGGAAAAGCACCTTTTGAGGTAATTGAGGGAAGATAAAAAAGTCCCTTGATACTTAAGGTACACGGGAAGATCTTCGCTGCAGATGAATATAGCTGAGACCTACATGAATCTTTCCAAAAGATTAAGGATGCTAACTCTATCTCAACAAAGTCAAAGGCTGTTGCTCATAAGCACAGAAGAGCCCAAGCCTTTAAAGAAAATGATTGGGTCTTACTAAAATTTCCCAAAGCTTGATTAAGGCACACGACAGGCAAGAATCCCACCGGACACCAAAAGTACTATGCTAAGTTAGCAAAAAGGTATTATGGTCCCTTCTAGATTCTTAGGCCAATCAATGAGATGGCCTATCAACTCAAGTTTCCCAACCATTGGCTCGTACACAATGCTTTCCATGTGAGCCTACTAAAGCCTTACAAAGGAGAGCCACCTCAAGAACCAACTATTGCAGACCCACTGGAGATCGAGGACCAAAAAGAGGTGTTGCAGTTCGAGTCCATTCTCCGACATGAAGACAAGGTACTAAGAGACAGTAATACTATCCGCCGACAATATCTTATTAAGGGGTTATACAAATTGGCGAGCGGGTATTTCCGAGCAATGAAATAATTGAGCAAGTCCCTTCAAACAAGCTAGATTAAAGAAGTTTATAAATTATACGATTTCTTGAGCTTGAAGACCACGCGACGATGGTGCATATTTTCAAGACAATCTATCCTAATGGCTCAAATCCACACATTCCTGACATATGATTAATGCCGGACTCCCACAAAAACTCGGGCAATCATATGAGTTTCTAGAGAAGTGTAGCCGTGAAAATTTAAAAACTTGCATGTCTTCTTGCATAATTCAAGACTACACATGCTTGATGCATGGTGCCACGACCCCTTGTCTTTACGCGCTCCCTCCTTGTCTGCCCCCCACCTCACCCATACTACTTGTCTGCATCGACTGGCCTTCTCCTTCACATTTAATGGTGCTGAACTGCTAGTATCCCGTTCGATTCTTTAAGGTTTTTTTTTTAAATCATTGGCCCCTCGTTTGTCGATGCTTTCAATTTTTTATTGAAATCATTGGCCTTTTCTTATGTAATGGGTATACATAAAAACACACACACATTTATTCAACTAACAACATAGAAATTGTATTCCGCAAAGAACGAAATTCAAGTGAACTAACACCTTTGAGGAATCAAATGCGATTGGCAAGTTCAAGAGATATTGCCAAGATGTTGCTATTTCCACCTCCTCTTCACTTAGAAGTTTATAGTTACTTTTTTCCATAATCTGAGAACAAATCTAAGTCTCTCTCTCTCTCTCTCTCTCTCTCTCTCTCTCTCTCTCTCTCTCTCTCTCTCTCTCTCTCTTTGGAGATGATCATTGATATTGAATATTCCAAAACCTATACAACAGAGCGTGGCTGTCACAAACACAAAAGTACAAATCCAACATTTTTTAAACTATCTCACCCTTAATGTTGTCATCATTAGGACCGACAACACCTACTCATCCTCCTAACTACGAAGCCTTGCAGAACCATTGGTAATGGCAACGTTGGCTCGCTCCACAATTGATTTCCGCTTCAAAGTGGAAACATAATGACCAATCTCAGCATAAAACTTCTTGTTGTGCATCATAAGAAGGTCCGGTTCAGTAAAATTGTGCACCCAAAACTTTGGGAAACCATTGGGTAGCACATGCCTTATCTTCTTGTTTGAGCAATACCTAAGGTTAGGCATCAAAATGCGCCCTTTGAATTTCCTCCTGACATGCGAATCAATACCCTTTGGTGTGAGCCTCACCATGCAGCCCCCTGCGCTAGTACAACTCACGGAAACGAACTTCCTCATGGTTCTTCTGGCAGCCCTCAAGCTAGCCTGCCATGCCCTCAACGTCGGAGCCTTACCGTCTCCTACGCAGATCCACTCCACAGGCTCTACAGACACTGAAGGTGCTGACCCCTCTTGCCAATGATGCTAGCGTCAACACAATCAATGAGGCGCTTCGAGCCACGCTCCCTACGCCGGTGGTGAAACCCACTCAAGCACAACCTGTTGCAGGTGAGGCCAACCATGGCGAGTCCCTGCCTACTCCGCACCATCCAAGCTATGGTTACCATGCCGCATGCAAAACTCCAGACGGGACCCTTGACATTCTTGTAGCCAACTTGGTCGAATCAGTTGCAATCGAAGCTGACACCTCCATCATGGAAGCAATTATCGCTCCACTAGAAGCCCCTTGCTCAACGGTGTTGCTACCCTTGCAGACTCTCGCCTCCCACCTCTCACACTTATGCCACGGTCTGCTGCTCCCCGGTCTCCTGCTTGTCTGCTGCTGCCGCTCTCGCCTCCCACCTCTCACACATAAGCCTTGGTCTGTAGCTCAATGGTTTGCTGTTGCAACCATTCCGCGTCGGCGCGTGGACTGGTTGCAGTAGCAAACCAGTGCGGGCAGGGTCATTTACAAAAAGGGAAAATTACCAAAATACCCCTCCTAAGTTGCCTTCAAATTTCAAAAGTTCCCAAAGTAACCCCCATGTTTTGTCCTAAATTCCCATTTAATGCCCTTCAGATTTTCCAAAATTCTCAATTTACACCGATTTTGAGATTAAATTTTGTCAAAGATAAAAAAAATTGTAGCTTTCATAAGAACGCTGATTGTCTATCAATACAAGATGCTAAAACTAGAATTCGAGTTGGTTATGTAGGCTCTGCAAACGAATTGCTTCATTATTTTTTGAACATAATTGCCCTTTTTGTGAGGTAATTTGTGACAAATTACATGCTAAGCACTCAAAAACGGATCTCAAATGTCAGAAAGGAATAAAGATTAGAAAATCTTGAAGAATCCAGCCAAAATAGGTGCAAGGGTTTTTGGGAATTTCTAAAATTTGAGGGTATTTCCACAAATTAGAGGGGTACTTTGATAGTTTTCCCTTGAAAAAAATAGCATTTGTCAAAATGAGTTGGATTCCAAGCTTTTGTGAATGATTTATTTTCTGTTTTGTCTCACTTGCATCTACAATTACTGAGCTTTGCCCATTTGCTGCTTCTTGTCCATAGAATCACGCCCATGCAATCTGGCTCTTGCTAAATTTCAGACTCTCAACAATATGGGATCCTTGAGAGCCTACCATGTAGCCGCGGGAACAACCTGCCTAGTAGATTAACCAGTCAGCAGTTCTTTCCACCAAACATGTTTGAACATAGGCTACAAATGAGCACGAACTCTGTTCAACATAGCTCGAGATTTGAACTAGGGTGGGCTACGAATGAGCACGAACTCTGTTCAACACAAGTCAGGATTCGAACCAGCACTCTCGATTCATTCCAACATGACATACCCCATAGCACTAATGATGTTCGCTTACATTCCGATATTTATCATAAGTCACATACGACAATACTGTGATAGATTGGAGGGACATTGGATTGTAGCCATAGACGTTGGCATGTAGAAGAAACATTTCTATTGTACCTCTGTTCCTGTGATGGTTTCTCTTGTTTACCTATTGTTGCAAAAGATCTGGCAGGCTTTGGAAGTTGTAAATCACCATTCTTTGACCTAGGACTAAAAGATTCTTTCAATCTTGCTGGATATCCTAGGATTAGACAATTCTCTAGTTGTGCCATGGCCTTCGGGCATTTTTAACAATGAGAGCACTCACATTATAGAAGCTTTTAAGGAATTGTTGCTTCATGACTTTATCTTTGCATCCAATAGGAAAATGCACCTGAGACTTTGGCCTTTCCTGTGTAGAAGAACTTGCATTTGGCCTTGGGTCGTATCATTTTTGTCTATTGATCTCACAATAGACTCGTTAGGCAAGAAATTTTCTCAAGAAAAGTGGTTCCAAAAGCAAAATGATCCGATAAAGCAGCAATTTGGAGGTCTTGCAAGGCACCTCTTAAAGCTTTATTTTATCCTTAAATTTTCAATTAGGAGGGCTCAGAGAATTAAGAGGCATCTTAGAAGCCAATGCTGCACAAGCTGCCAACAAACTTAAGCGAGACAAGAAGTTTTGACTTGAACTTTTAGTAATTAGTAAAATGGAGCTTGCCAAATTTTTTACAACCTATTTTGAGAGGAGGTATGCCACATGGAATTGAACTGTATATGTTTAAAGTATGAAGAGATTGCTTGTGCCTTGTGTATTCAATTTTTATATTGGTTCTAAAATCTCATTTTTTGTGGATTGAGTGTTAGATTTGTGTAGTGAAAGTAATGTGCATGGCATAATGTTTTCCTTTCACCATTGTTGCTATTGTATCAATTTGCTCGAATTTGTCTTCGCTCTGTTTTTTTTTCTCGGTGATTAGAAACCCCCCTTATTAAGTTTAAGAATTATCTTTTTGAAGATGCTAGATGGATGCAAGGCATACAATTAAAGGATAACCTAAACCTTGTCAATGCTTACAATGCTTCCCTATAGTAAGCAAATGTACAAATGTTAAAAGTGAACAAAGTTTTTGTCTTATAAGATTCTCTTTTTCTTTATTGTGCACAAAAATGAAGTAGTATGCATGCTTAGATCAAGTTTGCAGAGAGGACGTCTCCCAAACACCAAGTAGAGATTGTCACTCTACTATGGAAGAGTGATAGGACTAATGTGCAGACATTCTTGCAGCAGCTTAGGCTCTCAAGCACCAAATGGACTAGTCATCCATTCTGGAACGATGTCGTAGGGTAACATAGGGATCCTCTACCCACTAAGAAAAGGACTAATGAATATGCTTTATCTTCTCTACCCCATAGTCGAGGACGACTATGACTTCAAGAGAGAGGTAATGTCATAATAATCAATATCTAATTATCCTAAATGATTTTCTCATGTTAAACTGATCATTTAATATGGGGAAGTGCCAAGGGAGAAAAAGCTAGAAATTGGTTAAGCTAGCAGACCGGCCATATAGGGATCCAAAGGAGGGAAAATAGGGATCCAAAGGGGGGGCCATATGTAAAAGAGCCATGTGCAACAATGGGCTTAAAAGACCCTATGGTTCAGCCCATTAAGACTTCCAAAATGCTAAGGTTCCAAAATTCAAAGACTGTGTCCAAAGGTCAAACATTGGGGGAATTGGATACTTTGTGTGTGTCCCAAAAGTCTTTATCAATCTCTACATAGGAGGGGACAAGCCTTGCAAGTAGGGGATGAGAGAGAAACACACACACACACACACACAAGCTCCCTTTACACAAAGGGAATGAGGGACACAAGTCAGCTCCCTAGCCTAGATGCTCACAAGGTGTACCCAATCCCTATTGGATGACCTTGGAGGTGTACCAATGAGAATTAAGCTAGAGTAAATCTAGTTTAATTAGTTTAGAAACACTTAATAAAATAACCAATAAGAATTAAGCTCTCTAGAAGACTATTGAACAATCTCCCAAGGGGACCAATAAGCATTTAGCGCCCCAATGGCTTGCCTGATTCTTATTCAAGAGGCAAAGGGGTCCAATGAGAGTTTAGTTGCATTTATTAATTACCTAAATCTCTCAAAAAAGGAAAAAAGGGGGATACATGTCATAAGGCTATCACTTATATTGCTTAATTCCCATTGGCTAGGCCTGGGGAGGTCCAATAGGACTGTAGCAAGAGCAAATTGGAAGGGGGGTCGACCAAGAGAGAGAGGGGGACTGATTTTTGCAAGGCATTATCACACACACACACTCACACAATCTCATGTGTGAAGCAAAGAATACTCTCTCTCCTTATCAAGCTTTAATAGAAAGCTTACCACCTACTCCAAGCTTGTGATAAGGGAGGCCTACACCAAAAAATCTTGGCTTTGTGATGCAAATCCAACCAAGAGCCAAGATTCAATGCATGCTCATCTATTCTACCATGCTAGTTACTAAGCTAAGCTATGCTAATATGAGTGATTATGTGAGGAGATTCTCGTAAGAATACTCCTTCTTCCTCTCAATCTACTCTCATACCCCGCTAGCTCTCACAATCTTTGAAGGTGTGTGAGGTCTTGGGTCTGAGACCGTGAGGGAATTGATGTTGTGTTTGATAAGTGTTTTGCTTAGTGCATGAAGTTTCCATCTTCATTGCACTAGCTAGTATTGGCGGAACACAAGAAATTGTATTATAAAATGTCTCTCTTGATGGGAGAAACCATAATACAAAGTCTTTTGGAGGGGGGACCGGCTCCATGCAAATCCGGTCCTCAACTGTTGTCAATTTCTTAATTTCTCTCTCTTTTGAAGTGTTGTTCATGCTATCTAACTAGGTGTTATGCTTTTTTTTTCTCTCTCCACCCAAGCACTCTTGTTATTATCATTAGGAATCTATTCTAATGAAATGCTCACTATGTTCATGTTATTTTCCACTACACACAAGGTACTAGACCATTAAATGTTACAGCTATAGAATTTTCTCTATTGTCCTTGTGCCTTTGTTGCCATTTCTACTACTGGCTAGCTTTGATGTACTTGAGTTCTTGGATCGACTTGAGTCCATGCTAGCTTTGTCTATAAATATGTCCCCTTAGCAGATTCTGATGTTGCCCTGTCAAATTCCTCTTGCTCAGGTTGACAATACTACTTGGGCCAAATAAATTTTGGAAGTTGACTGCTCTGTAGACTCACAAGAGTTGGGTAACTCTAGATCGAATAATGCAGACTTGATTGTAGATTTTGAAACATTGAAACATTGGTGCCATGATGGTTCCCAATGTGCAACCATCGATGCTACTGCAAAGTAGAATCTTCTTCTACACACACACAATAGTGTCCACATCTGAGCATTGTTATGGTAAGATGAGCAAAATTGACATGCAATCACTTCTTAGCATGGAGTGATATTTGTCATCCATCGTATCCATAAAGGATAAGATGGTTTTTGAAATTGTTTCCCTGTTGAAGTTTGAGAAGGGTTTTAGGTTTGTAGGTCTAAGTCGATGTTGTCTCATGCATGTTTTTGTGCATTTATTTGAGGCCCAACAATTTAATGTCACACCCACTATATTTATATGCAATAATATGTCTTTTGAAATCATTCCAACCCTTGTTAGGAGAGAATTGGGGATTTATAGAGGGTATGCATTAGGGAGATAGATATTGATGCAAGCTAGGGGCTTTAGGTATTAGGATACAGTACTTAAAAGTTTGCACAACTTTGTATATAGGCTTCCACCTAGAGTTGTGGATGTGTAAGACAGGGAAATGTATACCTCTAAAAAGCCTTGAAGGGAATCTTGTGACATTTGACATTCATATTACATTACCAAATGATGTCTCTGAAACTGTGCAAGTTAGTGATCGCACAAGCTGGGGGCTTTGGATACGGTACTTAAAAGTTTTCATAACTTTGTATATACACTTCCACTACAACGGTGGATGTGTAAGACTGGGAAATGGATACCTCTACAAAGCCTTGAAGGTAATATTGTGACATTTGACATTCATATTACAATGCCAAATGATGTCTCTACAAGTATGCAAGTTAATGATCACAGTTATTGACACAGCTGCCTTGGTCACTTCAAATATTGCAGTTGCAGAGCAGGCATACATCATGGAGGAGTTCTTGACAACCCAAGCCAAGCTTGTGGAAAATCAACAACCTCTTCATGTTGAGTAACTTGAATTTCATACCCCAAACATTGTTGATGAGAGGAGATCGTCCCTCAACCTTTACCTCACACCAACTATGGATGATGGCGACAGACCGACATGCAGTAATTGTCTTCCTTGTGGAATTGTCCATCCCAATGTATTTTCCTAACACGAACTTTTGCAGGATCGTTTGGACATGGAGGTGTGGGAAGCTTGCAAGGTGGGAGAGAGCAATGTTTTTGGCCCAGAAGCTTGCAAACTACATCGGCAAACAACCCATGGGCGACATCTGCATTATCCACAGGGACTTCTCCCTTAATGGACATTTTTCTTTGTGGGTCTTGAAGGCTGTCAACAAGCTCTTGTGCTTGTCTACTATACCTAAGACTATGCAAGTAGTTTTTCTTGTAAAAAAATCCCTTGCAATGTCCACTTTTGGCATAGGTTTTCATGGCAAGGTCTTAGTCCCCCGTGTAGCTATCAATCAAGCCTTAGGAGTGGAAGACCCACAAGCCATAACGGCCTCAATACTAACTTCTATCCTACCTAATGTTGAAGCAAGACACAAGGAAGTTGAACAATGCCTCCTTAAAAAAACCTTGTAATGAGTTCCTTTTTTAATTTCATGTATCAAGATAATATCAGCTCCGCGTGTACTTTCCTATCTTGACTTACAATTTGGTAAAAGACATGGATTTTAGTGAAATTTAATTTTCTAGTTTTGAATGTGCAAGTTTATTATGAGTTTTATTAGCTGTCTTGAATCTTTATTTGGTATAGAGACCCGATGTTCATTAGATCAATTTAAAATCTATGATTATGCAAGTGCTTTGTGGGTCAGTCTCTAGATCTACTTTGACAATGTCAGGGGTCCCAACTTGCCAGACGGAGGGGTTAGTGTACATGCAAATAATTGTCATAGGATGTGTCATTAACTTTCAAATGGTATTGTTAATGCTAATGTTGTGCTCGATTTGTCCCAGAAATTGCAAAAAACCCCTATCCACAAGGCAACAATTTTCGGCAAAACAAGTGCACTTGTTTTTCCCAAAATTGATGTCTTGTGGACAAGGGTTTTTAACAATGTTTGGCGGCCAAAACAAGCATATCTAGTGCCTTCCAGATGTCAATCAAAGGCATTTTGGTTGTCTCTCAGTCTTCCACAGGTACAGAAGGTTGGGAAGGTACTAGTAGCAAAAAAAACTATCAATGGTTACTTTGTTGGGTCTTATTTTCCAGTTGAAATACACACACAATAT
Organism: Adiantum capillus-veneris; assembly: GCF_014529385.1. NCBI lineage: Eukaryota > Viridiplantae > Streptophyta > Polypodiopsida > Polypodiales > Pteridaceae > Adiantum > Adiantum capillus-veneris. The sequence goes on from NC_140931.1 coordinate 62,162,321, forward strand.
CTGTTTTGGCCCTGGTGGTGTAGAAGGCCCTTGTCCACAAGGCAGCAAGTTTGGGCCAGACGTGGCTCGTGTCTAGCCTAAACTCGTTGCCTTGTGTACAGGGTCCTTCTGCACCACCAGGGCCAAAATAGATATGATGTGTGCATTTCAACAACTGGCACTTGAAGCCTGTCGTGATGGTTTTGTAGCACTAGCGAACAAAATACTCATCCACAACTCCCCCCCTCCATGTCTCCCCCTCCGTGTTCAATGGCATGGTGTGCAAGAACCACCCGACAATGTATAAAAGACTTGTAAAAAATTATTGAACACAAATTAAATACAAACATCTTAATTTACATAAGAAATGAGACATTCCAAAATGAGTAAGCATCATTTCTTTTCCAAATTTGAAGTCATTACATATCCATTGCAAAGAGGTGTTGTTGTACATATTACTAACTACAAGTTTGCTCGTATCCAATAGGCTAGTGCCAAATCTTTTTGCATTATAGTTACATGCTTGGCATGGATGGCACACAAGTTGGTATCCTTAGATAAACCCACCAAGTATGCCTCTACGGCTTCTTGAGTCCTTCAAGGCTGATGGGCTGCATTGCTAACTCAGTGTTGTAGCTTTGCACAATCTCTCTGCGGGTCTGCGCAGAAGGAGCCCTTTCGATGACAAGTTCCATGCATTTTTTATAATGTCGAATATCAACAAAGGCTATGCTAAAACGACGCACTCTGCGAGGTTGCCTATATAGTGTCGCTTGCTCGTCTTGCTATAAAACTTTGTTTTGTGGCAACACTTGGGGGGTGGGGTTGCATTCTCTAGGAAAAAAATTTTGTTGCTAGACTCGTCTTCTTGAGGTCTTAACAATAATAATATGACACTCATCCTCTCTAGCTTCATTGCTTCACAATTTGGCACGCGTCAAGCTACACCAACTTAGTTCCAAACGCTGCAAGAGAATAAAGGCAATAAGTGAAGGTCATACAACGACAATGAAAGAAAAACCTCACATGATTCTTTCCTCACCATTAGAAGGTAGTGCATAAAAGACAACCATTGCTTGTTGAAGCCTCTTCAGATGGACAAAATGTTATTTGACATAGAGTAAGGAAACCCCTTGTCAATATTATCAGCACGATTCCTTGCATTAGTAGCTTTCTTAGCAATTTGTGGAGATTTTGCAAAGATAGATGAGGGCATTGTCTCCTCTCGATGTGCAAATAGTGACCTAGATGTGAGAACACATCTTCATTGGAGGCCCCTCTAGCAAGTTTCACCTTGCATGGCACTGGGAACACATTCTCTCCTCATTCCCTCAAAGCATTCTTGAAGAGGCTATGTAGTGAAGTGTAGCCCTTTGTACTAATGCCAACTTCATCACATTCCTTTTGCAAATCAACATCACTCACGAAATCAAAAAACTTACGCATCACCTCCTTGGTTACAACATCATTGATATGTTTTCCTTTTGGTATGTGCAAGAGTGCTATGACATCTACCTTCTTAAGGAAACTAGTAAGAAAATGAATGAGATCCTCTTGGATTTGGCTACCACATGTCTCTTGGATGAAGTTCCTACAATAAGAATAAAAAACAAAACAATTACCACAGAAGCGACTTCATACATGTAGGATATGATAGGGTATTCAAAAATGCACCTTGTAGCTATAACTCAAGAACCACCTTTGGGAGCAAGGGTCTCTATGGATGAGAAGCTCCTCTTATTCTCCCTTGCACCTAAAGGTGTCTCTTTCAAAATCAATATGGTACCCTCAAGATTTGCAATCTTACCATCCTTCTCTTCTACATGTTGCTGAAGAGTTTATGCTTCTTTCTCCACATGAATGATCCTCTGTTATAGATTAGAATTGTTATAAATGATAACTTGGTGTGATGCATCCACCATTGCACACTATGAGCTCTGATAGTGGACAACCGTTTGCAGTAGCCAAGCAGACCTGGCTTCCCTCTACCTACATATTGCAAGAAGGTAGGGAGACTATTGAATGTTGGATACACATTAACCAAAGGGTCATTGGGGTAGAGGCAACCATCCACCCAAAGGTCCACATGTGTGTGACCTGCAATGCGGTATTGTTGTGTTGTATGTAAGTCATAACGCTTGGAGGGTGCAAGCTCTTTTGAACACCAGATATGTACACGTTTTTTTTTTTACCATGACGATCGTGCTGTGGATGGGATATTTGTATTTTCATTTGTATCCATATCATGGAGAGATGGGGTTGTATAGCATAGAATGAAGGAGGTAGAGAGGGGCCAAGGCAGAGATTATGGGATGTATATTATGGGATGTATATTATGGGCTGCAAAGACCATTGTGTGCTATCGGCTCCAACAGACGACAATTTCTTGTAGTATCCAAGAAGACTGTGCTCCCCTCTGTCTACATATTGTAAGAATGAAGCAAGGCTATTGAATGTTGGATAAACATTGATGGCTGGATCATTAGGGTAGAGGAAACCATGCACCCAAAGGTCCACATTGGTGTGACTTGCACCACGGCATTGTTGTGCAATTTGCAAGTAATGACGCTTTGAGGGTGTAAAATTCTTTGGTAGCCAAACATGTAGAGAAATTGTTTCGAAACTTGATGATATTGCTGTGGATGGGAGGTTTGTAATGTCGCCTAGCTCCATGGCAAGGGGAATAAAGCTAGCCTCAAGCAAGAGTGGAGATCTGCAGCAGAGCCACGGAGGGGAGAGGTGAACTATGGAGTGAAGAGCTATGGAATGGAGATCTATGGAGTGGATAGCTTTGGAATGGAGAGCTGCAAGAGATCTATGGAGTGAATAACTATGGGATGGAGAGCTGCAAGAGAGCTATGGAGTGGAGACGAGGGCTATGGAGTGGAGAGCTATGGGGGGGAGAGCTGCAACAAAGCTATGGAGTGGATGTGCAACAAGGAGAGGGAAGGAGGAAGAGTGTCTGTTGAAAAGTAGGAGAGAGAAGAGAGGGAGAGGAGTGAGAGAGGGAAGAAAGAAGAGTGTGTACTAAAAAGTAGGAGAGAGAAGAGAGAGAGACAAAGGAGTGAGAGAGAGGGGAAAGTAGGAGAGAGGAGTGAGAGAGAGAAGAAAGTAGGAGAGAGAAGAGAGAGACAGAGGAGTGAGAGAGAGGGGAGTGATTTTGGAGGGAAATAAAAAAAGGTGGAAAGTTTGATATTTTGCAGGTCTAGCAGTGAGATTTTGAGAGAGAAAATTGATTTTTGGGTATACATATAGGCTGAGGAGAAGTTTTGAGTAAAAGTGAGGTTTTTTTTTGTGAAAAAAGTGATTTTTTGGGTTGAGTCTATGGACCCCCTTGATGATGTGGCAAAAAAGGGGGAGGGTAGTTATTGTTATAAGGACCACCACTCTTTTGGGTAGAGAGATAATATACCTATCCTCCCTCCCTGGCCTCTATTTCAACCTACAAGAAGAAGCCTATGACAACCTAAAAAATATCCTATGAGAATATCCTCATTCAATGGCCTTGTCTCCTAAATCACACACATTTTCAGCCTTAATCCCTTAAAATTAGGGATCCTTACAAGGCCCTTTTGGGGTTCATATTTTCTCTAATGCATTATGCACACTGTTATTGCAAGAGTCACTTTCAAGAAAGAACAGGGCTAAACAACGTGGAGTTGAACATGCCTTTATTACTTCTCAAACAAAAGGTGGTACCAACAATGTAGCCACTTCTCATTGTTGGAATTAGGGTTGCAAGAAAACACACACAGCTTGGAGAAGACGAAGGAAGCTCAAGGCACACAATAGAGAGTATTTTACTTAAGTGTGCAATGGAAAGATAGATAGCCCTATAATGATGGGCATATATACAATGCACAGGGGAAAAAACCTCCTAGTGAGGGAAAAATGTCACGACCGTCCTAAGTGTGTTCAGACACATCACTACCACATGTATATGGTAACAAATGCCCCCTGGAGTATTACAATGAACAAGAGCTGGCACATAGAATAAAGGGTTGTGGCATGCCCTGAGGACATGATCAATCCACAAAGGGGAGTAAGCCCAAAGCTTTACAGAGGTATTTGAACTTATCACGAGACAATGCCTTTGCGAACATATTTGCAAGGTTGTCTTGTGTTGGCACATAAGCCAAGCTGATCTCTCCTGCTAAGAGCCTCTCCCTGACATAGTGGTAATGCACCTCAATGTGCTTTGTGTGAGCATGAAAAACTGGGTTCCTCGCAACTGTCAACGCGCTCTGACTAGTCAGTGTAGATGTGGTTGGCAGTGTCATGTCCAACACCCAAATCAACCTTAAGGCTTCTGAGACATACACACTCAACCATAGCTGTGACAACTACCCTGTACTCAGGCTCACAACTAAAAGTGGCCAGGGTAGGTTACTTCTTGCTCAACCATCATATACATGAACTGCCAAGCATGAAATAAAAACCACTTGTGGACACTCGCATGACAAAACAACCAGCCCAATTTGAGTCCAAAAAAGCATGTAAGTCTGGTGGTAATGATCCCCCCTTGGGATAAAACAAGCCAAGATGTAAAGTGACACTCAAATAGCAAAAAATAATCTTGACAGTCTACCAATGCTTAGACCCTGGGCTATGCATAAATCTGATGATCTGTGAGACTGCAAACTGAATATCTGGCCTTGTGTTGCATACATAAATGAGGCATCCAATAGCAGTTTGGTAAAGAGTGACATCTGTAGGATCACCAACATCATGAAGACTCAATTTCAAACAGGTTTCTATGGGAGTGGCAATAGGTTTGCAATCCTCAAGTCCTAACTTACATAGCAATGTCTCTATGTAACTTTTCTGACACACCAGAATACCACCATCACACTGCTTAATCTGTATACCCAAGTAATGATGCAACAACCCCAAATCTTTCATCTTGAAAGTGGTGTTCAAATCAGCCTTAAATTCAGCAATATGTCTCTCATTTGGTCCAGCAAATCATCCACATAAAGAACCACAATGATAAGTACATCACCCTCATGCTTTACATACAATGTGATTTTTGTTGGATTGTTATGAAAGCCTTGTTTGACCAAATGAGTGTCAACCTTGTCATACCAAGCACGAGGAGATTGCTTCAATCCATACAAAGATTTGCTACATTTGCACACTTTATCCTCTTGTCCTTTCTTGACAAAATCGTGAGGCTGCATTACATTAACTTCCTGAAATATGTCACCATTCAAGAAAGTAGTAACAATGTTTGATTGATGTACATCCCAACCAAAATGAGCTGCCAATGGACATAGAAAATGCACAATAGTCATATGACAAGTGGGAGCAAAAGTCTCTTCATAATCTATGCCTTTTTGTTGTGCATAACCCTTTGCAACAAGTCGAGCCTTATAACGATCAATCTCACCATCCGGCTTGTGTTTCAACTTGTAAACCCACATCGTACCAATGGCCTTTTTCCCAAGAGGCAAATCACATAAAGTGCATGTGTCATTTTCTATAAGTGCATCATATTCTGATTGTATGGAAACCATCTAATTTTTTGAATTTTGTGCTTCATCAAAAGACAGAGGTTCCTCAACATCATGTAAGCTAGACACAGCTAAAGCATAGCAATTTGATGCATAAGATGCATGGTGAGAGCCTGAATGAGTGCGATTAGACAAAGGTGCATCCAATTTACTATCACCCAATGTATGCACCAACCATTTCGGCATACCTATAGCCTGCTCATTTTTAGCCCTTTCCTCATCAAATACATCATGTGCATTTGCATCAGTAATAGGTTGATCTGTAATATAATTTTTAAGAAACCCCCATAGGTTGTACATTTTCCTCATTGAAATTTACACTCGAACTTTCACCACTGAAAAGAGGCAACAAAGTGTCATTAATGTCGTGTGAGCTTACATTAATGTCTCTAGTACATGACAACAAGGGCTGAACAGAATTTTCCACAAACACAGCATCCCGTGAAACGAGAATACGCTTTGTTTGTGTCAAGCTTTACCACGTTTGTTTTGGCTTGAGCCATCAAGTATGCCACTTATGTACTTAATAGGTGTCCTACGAAAGCTTTGCAGTCTATGACTCCATATGAAGCATGGCATGATAGAGAGACTTCTATTGAGCACATGCGTGTTTTTGGCTGTTTGGCATATGCTTTGGTGCAACAAACACAACACAAAAAATTGGATGATAGACTATCAAATGTATCTTTGTTGGTTATAGTGCTGAAAGCAAAGATTACAGGTTGCATCATTCACAAAAAAAGCATATTATGGTTGCATGGGATGTTGGATTTTGTTCAACCCTTGCTATCATGTACTAGAGATATTAATGTAAGCTCACATGATACTTTGTTTCCTCTTTTCACTGATGGAAGTTCAAATGTAAATTCCAATGAGTCAAATGTATAGCCTATGAGGGTTTCTTAAAAATTATGCCATACAGATCAACCTATTACTGACACAGATGTACATGATGTACTTGATGAGGAAAGGACAGAAAATGAGCAGGCTAGAGGTATGCCAAAATGGCTGTGTGCATACATAGCATGACAGTAAATTGGATGCACCCTTTGTCTAGTTGCACTCATTCAGGCTCTCACCACGCATCTTAGCATCAGTTTGTTATGCTTTGGCTGTGTATAGCTCACATGATGTTGAGGAACCTCTATCTTTTGATAAAGCACAAAATTCAAAAAATTGGATGGCTGCCATGCAATTAGAATATGATGCACTTATAGAAAATGACACATGGAATTTATGTGATTTGCCTCCTGGCAAAAAGGCCATTGGTATGAAGTGGGTGTACAAGTTGAAACGCAAGTCGAATTGTGAGATTGATCGCTATAAGAATCGACTTGTTGCAAAGGGTTATGCACAACAAAAAAGGCATAGATTATGAAAAGACTTTTTCTCCAACTTATCGTATGACTACTATGCATTTTCTATGTGCATTGGTAGCTCATTTTTGTTGGGATGTACATCAATCAGACGATGTTACTTCTTTCTTGAATGGTGACATAGTTGAGGAAGTTTATGTAATGCAGCCTCGCGGTTTTGTCAAGAAAGGACAAGAGCATAAAGTGTACAAATGTAGCAAAGATTTGTCTGCGTTGAAGAAATCTCTTTGTACTTGGTATAAGAAGTCTGACACTCATTTGGTCAAATGAGTCTTTCGTCCCAAGGGAAAGCACATTGTGTGTAAAGCATGAGCGTGATGTACTTCTCATTGTGGTTCTCTATGTGGATGATTTGCTGATCATTCACTGGACCAAATGAGAGACATATTGCTGAATCTAAGGCTGATTTGAATGCTACTTTCAAGATGAAAGATTTGGGGCTGCTGCATCATTACTTGGGTATACAATTTAAGCAGTTTGATGGTGGTATTGCCTTGTGTTAGAAAAGTTACATAGAGACATTGCTGCGTAAGTTTGGACTTGAGGATTGCAAACCTATTGCCACTCCCATGGAAACAGGTTTGAAATTGAGTCTTCATGATGTTGGTGATCTTGAAAATGTCACTCTTTACCAAATTATTATTGGATGCCTCATTTATGTATGAAACACGAGGCCAACTATTGAGTTTTCAGTCTCACAGGTCAACAGACTTACGCATACCCCAAGGTCTAAGCATTGGTAGGCTGTCAAGTGGATTTTTTGCTACTTGAGTTGCAATTTACATCTTGGATTTTTTATCCCAAGGGGGGATCTGTGATGCCAGATTTGCATGCTATTTCAGGCTCAAATTGGGCTAGTTGTTTTGACACACGAGTGTCCACAAGTGGTTTTTGTTTCATGCTTGGCAGCTTATGCATATCACGGTTGGAGCAAGAAGCAAACTACTGTGGCCACTTTTAGTTGTGAGGCTAAGTACAAGGAAGTCTTCACAACTACGATTGAGTATGTATGGCTCACATGCCTTATGGCTGATTTGGGTGTTGGACAGGAGACTACCAACATTATCTACACTGACACTGGTTACGAGGAACCCAATTTTTCATGTCGCACAAAGCACATTAAGGTGCATTACCACTATGTCAGGGAGAGACTCTTAGCAAGAGAAATCAAGTTGGCTTATGTGCCAACACAAGACAACCTTGTAGATCTTTTCACAAAGGCTTTGTCTCGTGAGAAGTTCGAAGCTTTTTGAAAAGCTTTGGGCTTACTTCGCTTTGTGGATTGATCATGCCCTTATGCATGGCACTTCCTTTACTCTATGTGCCATCTCTCGTTCACTGCATCAGTCCAAGGGGGATTTGTTACCATATACATGTGGTAGTGATGTGTGTGAACACACTTAGGACCTTCGGGGCATTCTTTTTCTCACTAGGAGTTTTTCCCCCCCGTGCATTGTATATACGCCCATTACTATAGGGCTAACTTATCTTTCCATTACACACTAAGTAATACACTCTCAGTTGTGTGCCTTGAGCTTCCTTTGTCTTCTCCAAGCTGTGTTTTCCTGCAAACCTAATTCCAACACTCCTCATCACTCCAAAAGGGAAGAGAGGAAACAAAGGAAGAAAAATGCAAGAAAGAGGTCACCCTCTTCTCCTTCTTTCTCTTCCAACGAAAGTAGCAATTATTCTCCTAGTAGAGAATACAAGAGGAGAGGACATCACAAATCCTACCCTGCTTGGAGAAGGTCCCAAAAGCTTAAGAAGCTCAAAGAGGGAGGAAAGAGTATCTCTTTTGTTACCTATGATGGCACCTTTGGTGCTACTGACAAAGTATTGGCCTTCATCCAACAATTCAATGCGGCCTTTGGAGACAAGGGCTTCACAAAGTTCTCCAAGCTACATCATGTAGCTATGCACTTCCAAAAATATTCTCGTCAATGGTGGGCTAGCCTTTGTGGCAATTGCAAAACCCCAAAGACATGGAAAACTCTATGAGTCTCCATCATGAAGCAATTCCTTGCAAGTGATGCAAAGGACAAAGTGTTTACTGAATGGTGGAGTTTGAAGTTTCTCTCCAACGAGTCTATCCATAAATATGTTGACAAGTTTTGGGATTTACATCTCAAGGCCATTGTCTTTCAAAAGATAGAATTCACCTAGAAAAAGCAACAATTTTGTGCGGAATTACCTAAAGAAATGGCGGAGTATGTCAACTCCCAATGACCTGGTTATATCACCGAAGAAATCCACCACAGTATGATTGCTTTGTGCATCAATTTTGAACAAGGGGCTGAAGGAATGCTAGGCCCATGGAAAACAAAGATCCAAATGATGCAAAGGGGAAGAACGATGCCCAAAACTCTTCCCAAGGCAATTCCAACAACAACAACAACAATCGGTCCAAGGAGAAGGGAGTTTTCAAAGATAAAAATAAATTTTCTCCTGAAGAGCTAAAAGTTTTGTAAGGGCAACATATGCTTTAAGTGTGGGGAGCAAGGACATGGCTATCATTCTTGCCTCAAAAGAAATGCCCACAATGAGACTCCTAGCTTCTAGGATCGAAGCTCCAAAAGAGGATGCTCATAGCAAAGGATCGCCTCTCTCCTATGCTTGGGAAAAGGTAAGGGACCATGATGCCTTCATCTTGTTTGACCCTGGCTCTACTCACAATTTCATATCAATGGAGATGGCCACCAAGTTAGGTATTCAAGCTCATGAGATGGGAGATGTTGTTGTAGCTGATGGAGCCTTCAAGGGGCAAGAAGCCGCAGTTACTCCCTTGATTGGGAAATTGAGGCTTTATATCCAAGGCTATGTTGACAAAGAATATTTCTTCATCTCTCCTCTCAAACATGAAGACGTCATCCTAGGGGCACCATAGTTTGACCGTAATATGGATGTTAATGTAAAGTTCCCTTAAAGAAGGTTGTATTTCAAGTATAGGAAAAAGAACATACACATAGATTATAATGAGCCTGGTTGTACCATACCTCTTGTAAATTCTCTTTCTTTTGACAAATTAATGAAAAGCTCAGTTTTTGCGTACATGATTTTTGTCAAACAATCCATAAAAGGTTCTAATGTTTTATCAAATGAAAATGGTGGGAATAAAGAAGAATTAGACTTGTCTAATTTTCTAAATGGATTTCAATATGTTTTTATCGATGATATCCTTATGGAATTTCCTCCAAAATGAGGGGACGATGAACATCAAATTGAGATCCTACCAGGAAGCTCACTGCCTAACAAGCCTCCTTATCAAGTTTCCCAAGCTCAACAAGAGGAGATCATGAGGCAAGTACAAGAATTGGTAGATAAAGAGATGGTGAGGCCTAGCTCCTCTCCATTTTTCTCACATGTTCTGTTAGTGCAAAAGAAATACGACACCTATCGCATGTGTGTGCACTATAGGGTGCTAAACCATATCACTATTAAAAATAGATTTCCCGTATCGCGGGTCAAAGATCTGTTTTATAATCTAGAAGGATCTACCTACTTTAGTAGGATTGACCTTAAAAGTGGCTATCATCAAATAAGGGTAGGGAATGAAGATATCGTAAAGACCACGTTTCGTACAACATTTGGTCTTTTTGAATATCTAGCCATGCCTTTTGGCTTGACTAATGCACCGGCCACATTCAATCGTTTAATGGAGAAAATTTTTAGACCCCATCGCAAGTTTTCTACAGTGTTCTTTAACTATATCATTGTCTTTGGAGGAGCACACACAACATCTCCAGGTAATTTTCCAAGCTTTAAGGGAGAACATGCTTTTTATCAATCAAAGTTGAAGGTAATAAAAGCATGGCCTAATCGAAGGAATCTACATGAGCTACAAATCTTTATTGGTATCTGTGCATACTACAGATGCTTCATAGCAAAATTCTCTCAAATAGAAAGACCATTACATGACTTAACAAAGAAGAACGTTACGTACTCAAGGACTGCTAAAGAGAAAAATGCTTTTGACAAGCTCAAAGAGAAGTTTATCTCCTAACCAACCCTTATGCTTTCGGATCTCTCAAAACCATTTGAAGTTGAATGTGATGCTTGTGGTGATTGCCTTGGAACACTATTACTTCAAGAAGAGCATGCCATAGCATATGAGAGCCAAAGGCTCAATGCCAATGAATGGGTCTTGGGTATATACAAAAAAGAGCTTTTAGCTGTTCTACATGCCCTAGATGCATGGAAGCACTATATATTGGGGACTCCATTTATTTTGTGAATGGACCATCAAAATCACAAGTAATTTATTACGCAATCCAAGCTGTCCAACAAACAAATGAGGTGGGAAAATTTTCTTTCGTAATTTTATTTTCATATTGCTCACATTGCTGGTAATCATAATCAAGTGGCCGATGCACTTTCACAACAACCAAGAGTTAATGTGGTTTCTATAGTAACTCACAATGATCTATCTTCTATGATAGATGAGTATGCTACTGACCCTGACTTTAAAGACGTAATGCCAATCCTTGCATTAGGGAAGAAAGAAGAAACATTCACCTTGGAAGATGGTAATCATCTCCATGGCAATAGGCTATGTGTTACCCACTCCCTTCATGAGAAAGTCATGTATGAATCCCATGCTTCTTCTTATGCGGGGCATAGAGGCATTCAGCCTACTCTTCAAGGAGTAGATATATACTTCTATTGGCCTACTATGAAAGTAGACATACAAGAGTATGTTTTAAATTGTGTGGTATGCCAAAAGACCAAGTATCCTAGAGGGAAGCAACCTGGATTACTCCAGCCATTGCCAATCCCTAATTCACCATGGGAGAGTATATCCATGGATTTTAGCTTTGGATTACCCAAGTCTATCCATGGGAATACAAGAATATGGACAATAGTTGACAGGTTTAGCAAACACTATTTTCCTGTCAAAAAGACTATTAAGACACATCAAATGGAAACCCTCTTCCTATCTCAAATTTTCAAACACCATGGATTGCCAACATCCATCTTGTTAGATAGAGATCCTAGAATGACCAATAAATTTTGGAAAGGTCTCTTTGAAAATCTAGGTCAAGATTGAATTTCTCTTCAGCCTATCACCCACAAACTATGGCCAAAGTGAGATAGCCATTCTTACAATTCTCGATCTACTAAAGACTTATGTTACAAAAGTAGATCAACGCTCACAATTGGAGAAGTACTTACCCCTTGTAGATTATGCATACAATAATACTATCCATACTACTATGAAAAAGGCACCTTTTGAAATCATAGACGGAAGACCTAAAAGTCCCTTGCTATTTAAAGTACATGGGATGATCTTCGCTACCGATGAGTATAGTCGTGACCTACAAGAAGGGAGGCTATATCCATCTCTCAACAAAGGCAAAAATTTGTTGTTGATAATCACCGAAGGGCCTTAAGATTCAAAGAAACTGATTGGGTCTTATTCAAGTTTCCCAAGGCTTGATTGAGGCAAACGATGGGCAAAAATCCTACTGGCCAATCAAAAGTATTCTGCTAAACTAGCAAAAAGATACTATGTTCCTTTTCAAATCTCGAAGCCAATCAATGACATGTCTTATCAACTCAAGTTTTCCAACCATTGGCTCATACACAATTCTTTTCATTTGAGCCTACTTAAGCCTTACAAAGGAGAGCCACCAAGAGAACCAATTATTGAAGACCCCCCAGAAATCAAATACCAAGAAGAGGTATTACAACCCAAAGATATCCTTTGGCATGAGGATAAAGTACTATGACATGGTAAGATTATCCTAAGGTATCTTATTAAGTTCCAAAATTATCCTTTTGAAGATGCTAGATGGATGCAAGGAATACATCTTAAGGTTAGTATGAACCTTGTCAATGTTACAATGCTACATTAGAGTAAGAAAATGTACATGTTTTGTTTTAAATGATCAATGTTTTTGTCTTATAATACTAATTCTCTTTTTCTTGTGCACAAGTTTAAGTAGTATGCATGCTTAGAATCATGTTTGTGATGACGACGTCTCTCAAACACCAAGTAGAATTTGTCACTCCACTTTGGGATAATAAAATGGACTTAAGAGCAGACATGCTTATGACAGCTAAGTCTCCCAAGCCCCAACTGGATTAGTCATCCATCTAGGAAGGATGTCGTAGGGTAAAAAGGGATCCTCTACCTGCTAAGAAACATAGACTAATGACTAAGGATTTATGTCCTCTACCTCATAGTCGAGGATGACTATGATTTCAAGAGAGAGGTAATTCCATAAAATCTAATATCTAACTAATTCAAATGATTTTCTCATATTAAACTGATCATTTAATGTGGGAGAATAAACGGGAACAAGAGTTAGTATATAGACATGTTCTTATGGATCTATCTTGACACGGGGCGAAAGTCAATGGGTCCAAATCAAAGATGGTCTGTCAAAGAGCAATGCTAGCTAATGGAGCTTGAAAGACCTTAGGCTTGGCTTCATTAAATATCCCAAAGGCACTGTTAAATGTCCTTGGACCTAGTACCTTAGGCAAGCTAGGGATGTGCTTGAGGTGGAATCCCGGACCAACCTTGAGGTGCTTGTCGTGCTTGCTGACTAAGGTGCTTGAGGTGCTTGTCATTCTTGCTGACTAAGGTGCTTGAGGTGCTAAATGACTAAGGTTCTTAAGGTGCTTCATGACTAAGGTGCTTGAAGGTCTTGAGGTGTTCCAAAAAGGCAAAATGCATCCCTACACAAGGGGGGGCAAGCCCTACAAGTAGGGACATGAGAGAGAACACACACACACACACACTCACTCCATGCAAGTCAAGTCTAAAGAGGCAAAAATGGCACATGTCAAGTTCCTCCCCATGTTTCCCACATAAGGTGCCTAAAGCCTTGGTTGACCTCTAAAGGGGTCCAATGAGAATTTAGCCATTTGATTAATTTTTTAAAGCATTTTCCAAGACCTCTCTCTCAAAGGGGAAAGGATGACACTTGTTCAAATGATACCATGGTTTCTTGATGTGCACAATGCATGTGATTGACTAGGATTGCAGGGGTCCAATCAAATGCAATCATGAGCTACAAGGAGGGGTCGACCAAAGCAAGTTGGGGGTGTGCTTGGGGGGTATACTCTCTCTCACACAAACTCACATGCTCATTCTCACTTGGTGAAAGTGCAAGAACTCCATCTCCTTCTCCAAGCTTGTCGAGAATTTGAGAGTCTAATACTCTTGGCTATGGAATGCAAATCCAACCAAAATCCATGATTCAATGCTTAGCTTGACATCTTCATTACTATGCTATTATGCTATGCTAAGCAAGAAGAGTGATGATAAGTGAGGAGCTATTTCTTTCTCATATGAATGCTTCTTATTCCTCTCTTGCCCTCATTCCCTGCTAGCTCTCTTCACCTTTGAAGGTGTTTGAGGTCTTGGGACTAAGGCCGGGGAAAAGTTAATGCTTTCATCTAGCTAAGTTACGGGAATAATTGTGGTGCGTCAAGCTCTCTATCTTCATTGCACCATCAAGGTCTCAAGGAACATAAAGTTTGTATCGTATCAAGTCTCTCTTTATGGGAAAAATTATAATACAAAAGCCTTTTGGAGGGGAGACCGGCTCAACATAAATCAGGTCCTCAATTGTTGTCAAGTTCTCTAATTCTCTCTCTTGAAAAAAGTATTGTTCATGCCAAGTTAATTAAGTATAATGGTAATGTTGCTATCGCTAAATAAATTCACTCTCTATGTTCTCAAAGTAGTCTCCTAAAAATGCTCACTATAGTTCTCTTAATTCTATTATTCTCAATGTTCATAGGCCTTTTCCATTACACCTTGCATGTTTTACACCAGTGATGCACATCTCTCTGTAAACTAGGCCACACAAACCTGGCTTGTAGAAACTTCCTACTTGTGATTTCAAGTGAAAATTTCCCTCCACAAACACCATCATGGCAACTTGAAATTTTCCTCCACAAACACCATCATGGCAACTTGAAATGATTTTGGTGATCTCTCTAGAGAGAGGTATATGCCTAAGAATTTGATCTTTACCTTTGCAGTAGGAGTCATCATTACTAAGGCGGTTGTTGCCTTACATACAAGCCACTACTTTTGGCCCTTAGTAAGATCTTCAGGACACTCTCCTATGTCCAAGAAAATCATGGTGTCAGTCATAACATCGCTACCTTGGAAGAGAGGTAGTTTCAACTTGATGTTGGAATTAGGGTTGCAGAGAAACACACACAGCTTGGAGAAGACGAAGGAAGCTCAAGGCACACAATAGAGAGTGTGTTACTTAGTGTGCAATGGAAAGATAGATAGCCCTAGAGTGATGGGCGTATATACAATGCACGGGGGAAAAAACCTCCTAAAGAGGGAAAAAATGCCCCGGCGGTCCTAGTGTGTTCACACACATCACTACCACATGTATATGGTAACAAATCCCCCCTGGAGTGATGCGGTGAACGAGAGCTGGCACATGAGTAAAGGGAAGTGCCATGCCCTCAGGACAGGATCAATCCACAAAGGGGAGTAAGCCCAAAGCTTTGCGGAAAGATTCAAGCTTCTCACGAGACAATGCCTTTGTGAAAAGATCTGCAAGGTTGTCCTGTGTTGGCACATAAGCCAAGCTGATCTCTCCTGCTGAGAGCCTCTCCCTGACATAGTGGTAATGCACCTCAATGTGCTTTGTGCGAGCATGAAAAACTGGGTTCCTCGCAACTGCCAATGCGCTCTGACTGTCAGTGTAGATAGTGTTGGCAGTGTCCTGTCCAACACCCAAGTCAGCCATAAGGCGTCTGAGCCATACACACTCAACCGTAGCTGTGAAGACTGCCCTGTACTCAGCCTCACAACTCGAAGTGGCCACAGTAGGTTGCTTCTTGCTCAACCATGATATACATGAACTGCCAAGCATGAAACAAAAACCACTTGTGGACACTCGCGTGTCAAAACAACCAGCCCAATCTGAGTCCGAAAAAGCATGTAAGTCTGGCGGCAATGATCCCCCCTTGGGATAAAACAAGCCAAGATGTAAAGTGCCACTAAGGTAGCGGAAAATCCTCTTGACAGCCTGCCAATGCTTAGACCCTGGGCTATGCATAAATCTGCTGACCTGCGAGACTGCAAACTGAATATCTGGCCTCGTGTTGCATACATAAATGAGGCAGCCAACAGCAGTTTGGTAAAGAGTGACATCAGCAGGATCGCCAGCATCATGTAGACTCAACTTCAAACCTGTTTCCATGGGAGTGGCAATAGGTTTGCAATCCTCAAGTCCAAACTTACATAGCAATGTCTCTATGTAACTTTTCTGACACAAGGCAATACCACCATCACACTGCTTAAACTGTATACCCAAGTAATGATGCAACAGCCCCAAATCTTTCATCTTGAAAGTAGCATTCAAATCAGCCTTAAATTCAGCAATATGTCTCTCATTTGGTCCAGTGATCAGCAAATCATCAACATAAAGAACCACAATGAGAAATACATCATCCTCACGCTTTACATACAATGTGCTTTCTGTTGGACTGTTACGAAAGCCTCGTTTAACCAAATGAGTGTCAGCTTTCTCATACCAAGCACGAGGAGATTGCTTCAACCCATACAAAGCCTTCTTACACTTGCACACTTTGTCCTCTTGTCCTTTTATGACAAAACCGCGAGGCTGCGTTACATAAACTTCCTCAAATATGTCACCATTCAAGAAAGCAGTAACAATGTCTGATTGATGTACATCCCAACCAAAATGAGCTGCCAATGCACATAGAAAACGCACAGTAGTCATACGACAAGTGGGAGCAAAAGTCTCTTCATAATCTATGCCTTTTTGTTGTGCATAACCCTTTGCAACAAGTCGAGCCTTATGGCGATCGATCTCACCATCCGGCTTGCGTTTCAACTTGTAAACCCACTTCGTACCAATGGCCTTTTTGCCCAGAGGCAAATCACATAAAGTCCATGTGTCATTCTCTATAAGTGCATCATATTCTGATTTCATGGCAGCAATCCAATTTTTTGAATTCTGTGCTTCATCAAAAGACAGAGGCTCCTCAACATCATGTAAACTAGACACAGCCAAAGCATAACAATCTGATGCATAAGATGCATGGCGAGAGCCTGAACGAGTACGACTAGATAAAGGTGCATCCAATTTACTGTCACGCAAAGTGTGCACCAGCCATTTTGGCATACCTCTAGCCTGCTCATTTTCAGCCCTTTCCTCATCAAGTACATCATGTACATCTGCATCAGTAATAGGCTGTTCTAAAACATTTTCAGAAACCCCCATAGGCTGTACATTTGCCTCATTGGAACTTACATTCGTATTTCCACCACTAAAAAGAGGCAACAAAGTGTCATAAATGTCCTGTGAGCTTACATTACTGTCTCTAGTACATGACAGCAAGGGTTGAACAGAATCTTCCACAAACACTACATCCCGTGAAACCAAAATACGTTTTGTTTGCGGATGATACAACCTGTAACCTTTGCTTTCAGCACTATAACCAACAAAAATACATTTGACAGCCTTATCATCCAATTTTCTGCGTTGCACTTGTGGCACCAAAGCATATGCCAAACAGCCAAAAACACGCATGTGCTCAATAGAAGGTTTTCTATCATGCCATGCTTCATATGGAGTAATAGACTGCAAAGCTTTCGTAGGACACCTGTTAAGTACATAAGTGGCACACATGATGGCCTCAAGCCAAAAAGAATGCGGCAAAGCTTGACTTTTGACCATACATCGTGCCATTTCCGTTAGTGACCTATTTTTCCTCTCAGCAACACCATTTTGCTGAGGTGTATAAGGCACTGTACATTGGTGTTTTATCCCACGACTAGCCAGAAATGCATTAAATTCATGAGACATATACTCCCCCCCTCGATCGGAACGGAGGGTGCCCATAGTACATTTTGAGACATTTTCAGCCATAGCCAAAAATTGTTTGAAGCACATAAAAACTTCGGACTTCGCTTTAAGCGGAAATACCCACGCATGCCTGGAGTAATCATCAATGAAAGTCACGAAGTACAGGTAATTGCCCAAGGACGGAGTTTGCATGGGCCCACAAACGTCACTATGCACAAGCTGCAACCTGCATGTGGCCCTAACTGAACCATCCTTTGGAAACTTAGAACGCTGCATTTTACCCAGAATACAGCCTTCACAAACATGTTTGATAGGTGCTTCAAGAGGCGGCAAAGAAGCAACCATATCAGATTTCTGCAAACGCAGCAAACTGGCAAAATTCAGATGACCAAAACGTGCATGCCAAAGTTTTGCATCTGAAATAGCCCTTGAATCTGCAACAGCATTTGCAAAATTTTGTCCACACTTGTCATACAAAGTGAGCTTATACAGCCCACGGCACAAAAGCCCAGATGCAACAATTTCATCACCAAAACTGAGATCATGAACTGTACATCTGTCATCCACAAATTTGACTACAAGTCCAAGTCTAGCAAGTGCGGATACAGACAAGAGATTCTTCTTGATCCCAGGTACATAAAGTGCATCAACAAGTGTGAAGGAACTGCCATTAGCAGCAGTGAGCACAATCTTTCCAACTCCCTGAACTGGATAAGAGGCGTTGTTGGCACAAGTGACTGAATTCCCATGAGGGACAGACTCGAGAGAGGTAAACAATTCACGATGTGAGGTAATGTGCTTTGTAGCACCACTGTCGAAATACCACACATGTGAATCTGCAGCAACTGACAAGCATGCATCATGGACAGCAGGATTGTAAGTGCACTCTGCGCTAAAAGCCCATTCTGCATCAACATCAGCATCACAATCTCCTTTCACAGAAGACTCAACAATGGCTGCATTTGTAGTGGAACCAGCATTTGCAGTGGAACCACCCTCTTTCTTCTTAGCCTCTTTGGCCTTCAACTTAGGACACGACTTGATCAAGTGATCATTGGCTTTACAATAATGGCAACGCATCTTCTTTTTGCCCTTATCACCAGAATTGCCAGACGAAGTGCTGCCAGCAGAAGCATTAGGAACAGAAATTTTGCCACTCGCAGCAGAACCATAAGAAGTGGCTGCATTACTGTTACCACCCTTTCTTTGAGAAGCAATAAAAGCCTGTTCAACTGCACGCTGCCTAGTCCTGTTTTTTCTAGAAAGTGACTCTTGCAACAGCAATGTGCATAATGCATCAAACTTGACAACTTCAGGATTTCCTTGGGTCATCAGTCTCCAAGTACTAGCAAAAGTCTGGTAGGAATCTGGTAAGGCATCAAGAACAGTCTGCACAAGGGAACTGTCAGAAATGACTTCACCTGCAGAAATGAGTTGCTCATTGATATCCTTGACACTAGCAAGGAAAGTGTCCATATCATTTTCCTCATGCATAATCTTCGACTCTAGCTCTTTACGCAGCAAAGCAATTTTAGCCTCATTGCGGCTTGCATAAAGACCTGCTAGAATATCCCAAGCCTGTTTTGCAGATTTTGCTGAACGGATGTGAGGAATAATGGTGCGCTTCACAGACAACGCAATCAATGCATGAGCCTGCGCATCCTTAACATCCCAACGAGCTTGTTCTGCTGTAGGCAAAACAACTCTAACAGCTGCAATCCTTGCAGCAAGACCTGCAACATCCTCAATATCGCCTACATCTTCAGAACCAGGACGTACATCAATGCCCTGCACAATGTTCCAGACACCTTTTGACACAAGAACGTGTTGCATCATATAAGCCCACATAGGGTAGTTGTCCCCATCCAACCTGTCCTCAGCAGCAAACATCTTGAACACATCTGTGTTGTTGTTGTCAGCCATGGTAAATGCTGCACCTGATGTGAAAACTGCCCGAAAATAGGAGAAATGGAGCGGGAACAACTTGTGCTATATAGCACAAACCGTAGAAGACTATAAGGCACCTGTTATGCAGAAAATGGCACTGACAGAAAATCTGCACAAAATGACGAAATAACCTGTGCAGTACTGCCCGTAGTGGAAACGGAGGCCGAAATGAGCCCAAATCAAAATTCTGAGCAGACCAAGCTCTTCGAGTTCTCCCAAAATATTTGTCGACCTGCGAACGCTTGCCAAAGCTCACTGAAATCGGAGAAAGTGAGCAGGCGTGTGCTGGAGCAGCTGGCGACTAAGCCCGGGAGAACGTGACCTGCTCTGATACCAATTGTTGGAATTAGGGTTGCAGAGAAACACACACAGCTTGGAGAAGACGAAGGAAGCTCAAGGCACACAATAGAGAGTGTGTTACTTAGTGTGCAATGGAAAGATAGATAGCCCTAGAGTGATGGGCGTATATACAATGCACGGGGGAAAAAACCTCCTAAAGAGGGAAAAAATGCCCCGGCGGTCCTAGTGTGTTCACACACATCACTACCACATGTATATGGTAACACTTGATAGCAGTCAATAGAACATCTTGTAGTTTCTCTTTAGCTAGAGAATCTGCTTCTTGATTTTTTGCTCGAGGGACATGATGTAATTGTACAACTTGAAACTTCCCTAAATGTTTTTTAACTTGGTGAAAATGTCCTAGCAAGATATGATTTTTACAAGCCCAAGTTCCTTGTATTTGTTTTATTAAAATTATGGCATCACCAAATACATTTAACCATTGAATACCTTGTGTAACACACCACACTAACCCAAGAGTTAAGGCTGTGTATTTTGCTTCATTGTTGGAGTGGGAATCCAAAAGATGCCCAATGGAGAATACATTTTCCCCTTACTCCTTGAAGACGACAATGCATGTTGGAGCTTTGTCCAATGTCGTCTTATAGGCTCCATCAAATAAAAGAGAGTGAGACCTCTCTAACCTATGGAATTCCAACACATGTGTTACTTCTTTGTCACTTGTCTTGATCTCCAACTTCTTTTCATAGTGGCAATGAGTGAGAATGTCCCCCTAGACTAGCTCTTGTGGAGCTCTCCACATGCATTGTGTAGTCAAACTCTTGCAACCTTGTGAGCCATTTGGAAATCCTAGAAGAAACATCCATGTGCTGCATGTAAGGAAATACTTCTTCCATGGTTAAAATTATGAATGGTCTAGAAAATAAATAAGAGCAAAATTTGGTGGTAGCAAACATTAATGCAAGCACCATGTGCTCCACTGCCGTGTATCCCTTTTTTGATGGAGCCATCATGCGACTAGAGAAGTAGATAGAATGCATGAAAGAAGTTTGAGGATCCTTTTGCATCAATACTACCCCAGTTGTGTCATTTCCCACACTAGGGTTTACATAAAATGGCTCATCCCACTTTGGAGGTGTAATGGTGGGAAGTGAGGCTAGAATTTGTTTTACCTCACTGAACTATCGTTCATTTTCTTCACTCCAAGCGAAGATCTGTAGATGGATAACTTGTTGTAAAGGGAGAACCACTTGAGAGAGCAGGTGGATGAGCCTACTCAAATACCTCACCTTTGGAAGGAAAGAGACTAATCGCTTTGTTGTGGTGGAAAGGGAAAAGTCACCAAGCCTTGAACCTTGAGTTGGTCAGCTTCAATGCCCTTAGCAGAGATCACATGGCCAAGAAGAGTAACCTTTCTTTCACCAATGTGGCATTTCTCCACATTGAGTTGGCCACCCAAAGCTTACAGCCTAGCTAGACCTTCATAGACTTTTTCCAAATAAAGAGAGCGAGAGAAATATATACAAAATTCATCAATAAAAACACATATTGATTTTCCATATCGCATTGCCGACCTATCTTCATGTCATAAAGTATTGGATTCCCTTTGGCATCCTTCATCTGGATTATGTCGGTGTCAAATCCTACTTAGCTCTCATAGCCATAAGCCAAGGTTTCCCTAGAATGATAGGATACCCCTCCCCCTTGTGTGGCATGACAAAGATGTCCACATCTACCTCGATGATGAATGCCTTTATCCTAACTACATTTATAACACCAACACATTGAACTTTTACACTATTTTCCATTTTGGCTCGGTATGGTGCCGGCCTACTCACCTCTAAACCCAAATGGTGCATCATTTTTTCACTCATGATGCATATTTGTGTGCCATTGATGTAGATATTGGAGATGTGTGGCCCTTTGATGTGAACATCCATTACTGGTAGTATGTCATCTAGATTCCTCCCAAAGATAGCCCAGCTATCTTTGGCTTCGGTCGTCTTGTGCTAACGGTCTTTGTTCATTGTCTCCTCACCCTAGGTGCTAGGTGGAGTAATTGGGGCCAGATGATTTTTGGTCCCTACACAAAAACATCTTGAACCAAATCATATGGTTTCTCTATGGTTTAGAACATTCACCCAAAGAGAAATCTACAATGTCAATTTTACGTCGTGACTTTGGACGGCTTTTTTCTAGATTCCCCTTAAGTCTTCATCTTTTCTTTCTTTTGGGAAGATTCACCATGCCTAGCATGCTTTACCACCATGGCATCTACCCCTTCAACCTTGGTCTTTCATTTTGCCACTCTTTTGATATCATCCTCCACTTTCTCATTTTCCTTACCTTCAAGACCGATGACATTTACTGCTTGGTTGCCAATTGGTGGTGAGGGTAAGGGTGGAATGAGAGGTTGTGGTGGTGGTGGTGGATGTGGTTGAATGGGGGGTTGTAGGATTTTCAAAGGTGGTGCTTGTTGTGGTGCCCTTGGTGGTGGTGGTCTTGCTCTTGGTGGTGAGAGCTGGTTTTGTCTTGCGCCTTTGTTGAAAGTATGCCTCCTTGGATGTGAGCAGTAATACATTCCATGGCCATCTTCCCCACAATGTCACTAGTGGTGTTCTTGGCTTTACCTTCATTTTCCTCTCCCTTGCTCTTGATTGTGGTTGTGTGCATGCCCCTGATGCACCAAGTGCACAAACAAATTCTCCAATTGAGTAGTGATGCAACTCAACAGGTCTTGTTGCTCTTCTGATGCCTCTTGTGGTTGGATTCTCTAAGTGTTTGTTGCAACTAATGTGGTTAGTCAGACTAAGATTGATTCCTTTGACTAGTTGACTCTTGCTTGCATGCACAACTTCTTGTCTTTAAAGGCGGCTACTTCCACTTTCAACTCATACATTGCACGAAATCTCCCCTTCACCTTTCTCTTTAAGCGACAACCACATGCCAACAATGAAACAATCCTTTTTTAGGAAATTAAGAGCTCATTCACCTTCCTCAAGTGAGGCAACCCATTGCTCCCACAAATACACAAAATTGGATTTATAAGTGACATACTCTAGCCGACCTCCCTGCTTTAACTCTGTCAGCAGTTGCCATAACTTTTCTGAGGTTGTGCCTCCACCACCAAACCTCTTCACAAATGCAACACATGGTAAGTCCCATGCATCCTTGGTAGCTTGGGGCAAAGCATTATACAAAGACTGGGCCTCTACTTTCATCAGTAGAGGAAAGATTCATGTGAGAGAAGGGGGGGGAGAGAGAGAGAGAGAGAGAGAGAGAGAGAGAGAGAGAGAGAGAGAGAGAGAGAGGGAGAGATCATTAGCTAACATAGGCTTCATAAACACCATACAAACAATCACAAGGGGAATTTCACATAATCAACACTTTACAAAGTCATGTGTGCATGGTAAACCTCTTGGCCAAAACAAACAACCATAGCCATTACTATACCATAGTAGAACTATTCGTGCATAGAGGTGCATACACAAGGATGTACATGTAAGAGTGTGAGTGCTAGAGCATGATTGTGTGTGTATTACAAAAGAGGAGGCCTCCTTTTATAGGCCAAGAGAGTGATTAGGGGAGAGATTATGAGCAAGAAGGGTTATTACAAAGTGTCCTCAATTAAGGGAATTCCCCCAATGAGAGAGCTCCATCTGTCCTGCTTATTGACCAATTTCCTCCTAATCGCCTTCATCATGGTGAGCTTTGTCTCCATGCCACCTTCCATAGCTTGAGTACAAGAACTTCCTTATAATATTTGTGAGAATCTTGATAAAATAAGAGAAATCCAACAATAATAGAGAGAAACCTATAAGAAAGTATGTGTGTGGAGTTAAATAACCATGACTTCTTCCCCATGTGGACAAATAGGCTCCACAATTTTGGCCATATCTCCCAAACCGTAGCTCCAAAAATTATAAAGAAATAGGGGCAAAAAGATCAGCTCAACATCAACAACTTTGCTGTTGAAAACTTGTTTAAATTTGGAATGAAAAACATAGAGAAAAATCCCACAAAAAACATGTGTTTGTCTTTTCCCTTCCAAAAGTCTTCCAGGTGGTCCCCTCTTGAATCCATGCACAAGCTTGTGTCCACAAGTGAATTATGCTCAAATTTGATGATATTTTGTTGACTCCAACTCCATAATACATAAAATTCTCCTCCCTTTCACTATTGACTCTTATTCTTCACCTGTCGACATATAAACACTATGTAATAATTGAAAAGAGTTGGAAAAAATGCATCCACCAATATGTCTTTGACATATCAACCATAGTCACTTGGAACGGGAACAAGATCAACAAGGCCATCAGAGACAAAAATGGCTTGCTCATTTCACTGAAACAGTTTAAAAATGGCTTTATATAGGTATATTGTGTATGAAACTTCCCAAAGAAATGGCAAACCAAAAACGAGAAATAGGGGACTTTGGAAACGGATTTTCCGATCCAATAGGCCCCGAATCGGAGTTTCCTTGTAACTATGGTATCAAGCGGGACACGAATCAAATCAATGCATTGATATAGATCACACAAGTAGCCCATGAGTTGAAAAAGTTTGAAGTGCCTGCGAGCATGTAGTGAATGATGGACAAAGGAGTGAGCACATTCCCAAAATCATATAAAATTGTAGTGAAGCAACGTCCAATGCTAAAAAAGTTATAGTCTTGTCTCTAAATTTTTCTTTGCATCCTTAAAAACCAAAATATTTCAAGCAGCGAATAGAAATTATCCCTACATCTTACAGAAAGAGGAATCATTCCACATTTAAATTGCTAACCTTGCTCTGATTGGAAGCCGAGAAGAAATCTGCTATCTTTCTTGTTCCAAGAAGCGTGTTTGCAATTGGAGTAGAGGATTGGAGAGAGATTGTTGAGGGAGCTTTTTAGGGAGCTTTTTTCTTGATTTTTACTTGCAATAGTAAAAATTAAAAAAAGCTCCCTGGAGAGGGGATCCTTGAGAGAGCTTTAGAGGAACTTTCTTCGTCCTCTCTCTCTCTCTCTCTCTCTCTCTCTCTCTCCCCCCACCATGCTCACAAGTGAACGCTCTCTCCCTCTAACACACTTGTGAGCATGGTGGGGAGAGAGAGAGAGAGAGAGAGAGGGGGGGGGGGGGGGGGGGGGGGGGGGGGGGGGGGCGGGGGGGAGAGAGTGGGAGGGAAATGTTATATATACATACATACACATATATATATTTATATTTATCTATACACACACACACACACATATATATATATATATACTCTCTCTCTCTCTCTCTCTCTCCCTCTCTCTCTCTCTCTCTCTCCACCATGCGGGGAGAGGGAGAGAGAGGGAGGGAGGGAGAGGGGGAGGGAGATATTATATATATATTCACACACAGACACATGTGTATATATATATAAATATAAATATAAATAAATAAATAAATAAATATATATATATATGTATATATATATATACATACATACATATGTATGTATATACATACATATGTATGAGAGAGAGGGGGATATAGATAGATGAGAGAGAGAGAGAGAGAGAGAGAGAGAGAGAGAGAGAGAAGGGAGAAAGCTCCCTCCTAAAGCTCTCTCCACTAGGGAGTTTTTGAGGGAGCTTTTTTTTTATTTTTTCTACTGCAAGTAAAAATTAAAAAAATCTCCCCAAAAAGATCTCTCGATTCCCATCCCCTTGCAATTGCATGTTGCAGTGAGAGAGAGAGAGGGAGAGAGAGAGAGAGAGAGAGAGAGAGAGAGAGAGAGAGAGAGAGAGAGAGAGAGAGAGAGAGATGAAAATATTATATTAACGTCTTCTAAAATCCATATGGACCCATGAGACTAGAGAGTTACATCGCATGGAATCTAAGACAAGGTCTAGATAAAAAGAAAGAAAGAAACTAACTAAACAGAAACACTACTAGAGTTGTAAAACGTAGGTATCAAGAGCCAGAGAGATACATAAACAAAAAGTGGGCGTGTATATGAGAGAATAGATACAACATTAGGAAGGGAATGGGGTATAAGAGGGCCTCTTTATTTTCCATGGGATTAAAAATGAGATTAAGGAATGAGCAAATGGGGGACTACCATGTGGACTGAAATGGTGGGTGTGGCAGGTTCTAAAAGTGAGTGGTCAAACTTATAGGCCTAGAGGTGGAGGGGTCTTTTCTTTACTAATAAAATAAGAAAATAAGAAAAATTGAACCTTTTTTTATAAATCTAGGGTAAAAACCCACTCTTTATCTCTCTAGAGGCTATTGACTCCCCCCACCTTCCTCCCTAAAAGGGGGTCTTTCAAAAAACGTGCTAACATTCTCTCTCCTATTTACTCTCTCTAAGGCTGCTACATCTACTTTCTCTCCCCTCTAGCTATGAGACCTGCATCTCCCTCTTCAAGCTCACTTTTCCCTCCAAATACCTTTTGCAGCAGAGGTTTGAAACCTCCCTTCTCCATTGATCACTCAGCCTCACCCTCACACCTCTACAAAAGGCTATAGATCTACAACATTGGATACTTCTATGTTATCTTCATAAAAAACTGCCTTCTCCATTGATCACTTAGACTCACCTTCACACCTCTATGGAAAGTTGCAGATCTGCAACACAATTGCTTTTGGAGTATCCTGATCAATAGCTTCTTTGATCCTTCTTCCTCATCTAGGTGTGAAGGTGAGGTTAATCACTCAATCTCACCTTCAAACCTTGGCATGAAAGTATAGATTTGAAGCAGTATCTACTTCTTGAGTATCTTCATCAACACCTTCCTTGGTCCTTGTTCCTCATCTAGATCCAAAATGATCTCCCCTTACTCATCCACATCTTTTGGAGATTTTGCATAGGAGCATAGTTGGGTAAGATTGTTAGGCTTCTTCAGCATATGTGTTGGTAAGAACAGTGAGCTTCATTTCTATTTTCAATGTTCTTGTATCTTTGCTCACTCACCATACTGGTTTCTGTTTCCATCTTTCTTGTAGAGATTTGTGGCAGTGTCATTGTCTGTCTTTGTATATATCTTAGCATTTCTTGTTACCATGCACTGATAAAAATCGTGTATATAAATCAATCTTCATTTTTGTCACAACGCGTGTTACATTGCTTTCATGGATTCTTTAGGTGCTCATCAATGTGGGAGTTTTATTGACTCAATAAGTTGCAACAATATGCAAGACAATAGCGGTCCTTTGCTTGCTATCATGACTACAAATGATTTATGTGGGTGAAAATGCAGCCAAGTTCATGGAGTTTACACAAGGTGTAAATCAAATATATGGCTTCTCAAACAAATCATTGAAAGGGGAAGATTGTGGGTTTCAAGCAAACTCAAGATGGCAAGCATCTACGAAGGTACAACATGTGTATATAGCTTCTATGTTGGTGCTTGACATGTCTTTGCCTCAATCTAGGTTTCTTGAAAAGTGTACATGTTCTGCTTTTACTTAAATATTTTGGATTTATTCTTTTACCTCTTAGGTTGCTTCAATATATGCATAATTTGGTGTGTTTTTCCTTCATATATTTTCCATCTAACTTTGCAGAGTGGGAGCCAATGGAATCTTTTGCAGGCATCTTTGAAGCTATCCATGCGGACGTTGGCAAGTTTTTATATGCAGAGTGTTTACGTTGAGAGGTTCCCTCACAAGAGAGATTCTTATATGGCCATGCTTATGCTACATCGAATGCTCTATTATTGGTAAAACTGATATGCAGATATCAATCTGTAAATCAAGGCTTGTCAATGAAATTTCCATACTGAAGATGAAAGTGAACAATGGGAGTATGGGAGGCGCTCAACTCCAATATTGTTTTTGAAGATCTTGTGGACCTTCAAATATTCCCCCACACTGATATTGTGCCCAATAGTTGTGTCAATGATGACTGGCATCTTTATAATTTTTGCAAGTACCTTAGTCCTTGAATAGTATTCCTTTTGTGTGAATAGAAAAATTGTAAGGTCAAGAGAAGAGAAGGGTTGTACTTGTGAGGACATCTCATTCCCATGAATCTTTAATTCAATTTAGGTGTGATTATTTTGGTATTTCTTGAATCTTTCAGTTCTAGGTGTTTCAACTATAAACGTAATTAAGTCTTAGAGAATGACATCCAAGCGTTGTATTATTGTGCAAGTACACAAGTTTAGTTCTCTATTTATCTTCTCCACACAAAAAGAAAAAAATTAAACTCAATTTTTAGTAATTAAGTGAATTCTAATTAGTACTACATGGAGGCACACATGTGTGAATATCAATTGTTTTAAAGGGCTTACACCATACAATTATGAATTGATTTTCTAAAGCATATGTACAAAACTCACAATAATTTTTTATATTGCATGTTGAAATTTGTCAAAGGGATTTCTAAGAGGGACTGCAAGGTAGATGATCACAATGGCCTCATCAACTTGGGCATGAGATGTATAGGTATCCAATTTCCTGATTGGGACATGGACCTAGCTTTGCTAGTGCTTGAGGACACAGAGAGAAATAAGAACAAAGAAAAGAGCATGAAGAGCGATAGGGAGGTTGAAAAATTAAGTGAGCATGAAGAGGCCTCAATGAAGCTTGCACTCCTACAGGACTCTAACCTAACGGACAACATAACTTAAGTACTAGATAAAGAGAGGTGATGGAGGAGGTTCCACACTTTCATCTGCTCACTTTGTATGCAATGGTGATAAAGGCTCGTCAATTTCTTTTTGTCAATGAAATTCCAAAGACTGTTGGACTCTATTATTATAGGAAAATCCTTAATTATTTCACGACTCAGCCTTTAGTATGGAGCTTTGAGTATTATGGGGATTCAATATTTAGGTCACATTATCTCTCAAGATGGCATCCAAATGGATCCATCACAATTAGAGGTGATAAAAGGATGGCCTAAACCAAGGAATCTTCGTGAACTAAGAAGCTTTAAATGTATGTGTGCATACTATAGACACTTCATAGAAAATTTCTCACTAATAGTAGGACCATTACATGAGCTAACAAAGAAAAATGTTAGGTATACATGATCCGCCAAGGAGAACAATGCTTTCAAAAAGCTTAAAGAAAAGCTTATCTCTCAACCAGTGCTTACACTTTCGGATCTCTCAAAGCCATTTCAGGTCCAATGTGACGCTTGTGGTGATTGCCTTGGAGCTGTTTTGCTTCACAAAGGGCACACCATAGCCTGTGAAAGTTGAAGGCTCGACCCTAATGAGCAAGCTCTAGGCATATATGAAAAGGAACTCCTCGCAATTCTACATGCCTTAGACTCATGGAAGCACTATTTATTGGGGACTCCTTTCATTCTACGAACGAATCACTAAAGTCTTAAGTACTTCATGATGCAGACCAAGCTCTCAGACAAACAAATGAGGTGGGCAAATTTCCTTTTGCAATTTCATTTTCATATTGCTCACATTGTTGGAAAGCATAATCAAGTAGCCGATGCACTCTCAAGACGGTAGCGAGTGAATGCGGTTTCCATAGCAACTCACAATGATCTATCTTCTATGATAGATGAGTATGCTATTGATCCCGATTTTAGAGATGTGATTTCATCCCTTGCACTAGGTAAGATAGAGGAACCATTTACTTTACAAGATGGGTATCTTCTCTATGGCAATAGACTATGTGTTACTAGCTCACTACGTGAGAAAGTAATGTATGAATCTCATGCTCCTCCTTATGCAAGGCATAGAGGGATTCATTCGACCCTAAAAGGGATTGAAACATAATTCTATTGGCCTTCCATGAAAGCAAACATACAAGAGTATGTTCCAAACTGTGTTATATGCCAAAAGAAGAAGTTTGATAGAGGGAAGCAACTTGGATTGCTTCAAACTTTGCCAATCCCTAATTCACCATATGAGAGCATATCCATGGATTTTATCTTTGAATTACCTAAGTCTATCCATGGCAATACACGAATATGGACGATAGTAGACAGGTTTAGTAAACAAGCTCATTTTATACCTATCAAAAAGACTATCAAAGCCCATCAAATGGCAACCCTCTTCATTTCACAAATCTTCAAGTACTTTGGCTTGCCAATGTCCGTAGTGTCGGATAGAGATCCTAGAATGACCAGTAATTTCTGGAAGGGTCTCTTTGAGAATTAGGGACAAGGCTAAACTTCTCTTCAGCCTATCTCTCGCAAATGGATGGCCAAAGTGAAATAGCTAACCTAACAATTCTTGATCTACTAAAAGCCTATGTAGCGGAAGTAGATCAAAGGTCCCAATGGGAGAAGTACTTACCCTTAGTGCCTTCAATAATACTATACATACTTCCACGGGAAAAACATCTTTTTGAGGTAATTGAGGGAAGATCAAAAACTCCCTTACTACTTAAGGTACACGAGAAGATCTGCAGATGAGTATAGCCGAGACCTACAAGAATCTTTCCAAAAGATTAAGGATGCTATCTCTATCTCACAAAAAAGGCAAAAGGCTGCTACTGATAGGCACAGAAGAGCCCAAGCCTTTAAAGAAAATGCTTGGGTCTTACTCAAATTTCCCAAGGCTCGATCAAGGCACACGATGGGCTAGAATCCTACGGGACACCAAAAGTACTATGCTAAGTTAATAAAAAGATACTGATCATTTAATATGGGAAAATGCCAGGGGAGAAAAAGCTAGAATATTGGTTAAGCTGGCAGACCGGCCACAATAGGGATCCAAAGGGGGGGCCATCTGCAAAAGAGGAAGGTGCAACAATGGGCTTAAAATACCCTAAGGTTCAGCCCATTAAGACTTCCAAAATGCTAAGGTTCCAAAATTCAAAGTTTGTGTCCAAAGGTCAAACATTAGTAAAATTGGATGCTTTGTGTGTGTACCAAAAAGTCTTCATGCATGCCTACATAGGAGGGGGTGAGCCCTAGAAGTGGGAGATGAGAGAGAAACACACACACACACACTCCAAGCTCCTTTACACAAAGGGAAAGAGGGACACATGTCAGCTCCCTAACCAAGATGCCCACAAGGTGTACTCAAATCCTATTGGATGGCCATGGAGGTGGACCAATGAGAACTAGGCTAGATTAATTATAGTTTAATTAATTTAAAAACACTTAATAAAATAACCTGTAAGAATTAAGATCTCTAGAATACTATTGGACAGTCTTCAAAGGGGTCCAATGAGCATTCAGTAGCCCAATGGCTTACCTGATTCCTATTGGCCAGGAGACAAAGGGGTCCAATGAGAGTTTAGTAGCATTAATTAATTACCTAGATCTCTCACAAAATGGGAAAAGGGGACACATGTCATAAGGCTATCACTTATGGCTCTCAATTTTCACTGGCTAAGCCTAAAGGGGTCCAATGAGGTGCTAGCAAGACTAATTAGCAAGAGGGGTCGACCAAGAGCTCGAGAGGGGGCTGAATTTTAGAAGGCATTATCACTTACACACTCACACTAGTCCATGTGTGGAGTAAGAAGTCTCTCTCTCTCTCTCTCCTTCTCAAGCTTTAATGGAAAGCTTATCACCTACTCCAAGCTGGTGAGAAGGGAGGCCTACACCAACAACTCTTGGCTTTGTGATGCAAATCTAACCGAGATCCAAGCTTCAATGCATGCTCATCTCCTCTACCATGCTAATTACTAAGCTAAGATATGATAATATGAGTGATTATGTGAGGAGATGTACATCTTTCTTGTAAGACTACTCCTTCTTCCTCTCCATCTACTCTCATACCCCACTAGCTCTTACCATCTTCGAAGGTGTGAGAGGTCTTGGGTTTGAGACAGTGAGGGAATTGATGTTGTGTTAATAAGTGTTGTGCTTAGTGCTTGAAGTTTCCATCTTCATTTCACTAGCTAGTATTGAAGGAACACAAAGAATTGTACTATAAAATGTCTCTCTTGATGGGAGAAACCATAATGCAAAGCCTTTTGGAGGGGGGACCGGATCCATGTAAATCCGATCCTCAACTGTTGTCAATAGATTAATTTCTCCCTCTTTTGAAGTATTGTTCATGCTATCTAACTAGGTGTTATACTTTTTGTTGCTCTCTCCACCCAAGCACTCTTGTTATTCTCGTTAGGAATCTATTCTAATGAAATGCTGACTGTGTTCACGCTATTTTCCTCTACACACAAGTTACTAGGCCATTAAATGTTACATTTTTTATATCATGCAAAGCCACTATGATGACTCTCCATTTCCTATTCTTCTTATTCAATGGTGGTGTGGGAGGAGGTGATTGTTGTTTCCATGCAAGGACATCATTCTTGTACTATGGTTTGAGCAGTATTACACTTCCTCTTTTAAACTTTCTTTGGCATGTTCACTAAGGGTCTAATCTTGTGTACCCTCTTTGTAAGAAGTCTACTTATACTAACTTGATCCAAGGAACTTCTGTGCATAAGTCCTAAGTCCACCACCTCCCCCACCATTTTGAAATTTGGTAAAATATTCAATAAGTTCTAAGTACTTACTATATTTCCATGAATATTCCATATTGTATACATAAGTTATGGTGAGGTTATCAAAATCTACCATGACCTGCGTGGTCTAAGCCACTAACTTGATCCAAGGAAATTTTGTGCATATGTCCTAAAGTCCACCACATCTCCCACCATTCTAAAATTTGTTCAAAGATTCATTAAGTTTTAAGTACTTACTTAAAATTCCAAATAAGAGGCCTTCCTATATCCCATTCTCTTCCTAATTTCTATAAAGGTTGATTGTACTATTAGCAGCTATATGTTTCATGTTCACATTTTAGATTTAGATTCCCTTTATTTAGAAATATGAATAATGATCTTTTTTTTTGTTTTATGGTGCCTTTTGACCATCCTTTCACCAACCGCTATCGATATCCAATTATGTACAAGAATGTATCAATTACAAAAGTTATTGGCTAATTTGATTCTCAGCACAAATTTTTGTGGGGCCTAAAAAATGAGAGAAACAATAGTATTTCAAAACAAGTGCACATAGTTAATCACTATTTGAATGACAACATAAAGTAACTTCAAAACAATGACAAAGTTTAGTGCAAGTAAAGAGATGACACAATAGTATGGTAAAAATTGTATTGTCTTAATCAATTACATGAGCCCACTCGCTTAGCAGATGAGTGGTGTACTTAAATGTTCCGTACATATGAAACAGAGATAGGCTCTCTCTCTCTCTCACTACCACTCTATTGCTCCATCTTTTGGCCTCTTTGTCTTGCCTTCCATTTGCAGCACCTTTCTTTGAAACTGTAAGTTTAGCAGACACTGTCAACCGATTCTTGGTTCTTGAGATTTGGTTCCACACTTGAATATCCATCTTAGCTTCGTTGGTTCTTGGTCTGCAATTGAGCCACAAAGTGACTAATTATATCTCGCTAGGGATTAACTTTTCAAATATTGTAGGCATGAAATTCCACGTTATTAACTTTTGCGCTACACCTTGTGCAGGTCAAAAGTGAACACATGGATCTACAATATTAGAATCTAAATACAATGTGAGTTTCTTAAATCCATAGGTGAGTTTGATTGCAATATAAACATTACAACTTTACCTCTTCCAAGAGAAAGTATTGCAACATTTTTGAATTTAGACCAACCCATATTGTGGCCTACATTGCTAAAATGCATCAGAGTCAGGTTTTCCAACCATTGACAGCAACTTTCAAATAAATCTTTTGGAAGCACTAGTACCAATTTTCAATGTTGTTGAATATAGGAGAATCTGCTAAAACAAGAGATGATTAATAAAGAATCCTTCTAATTTCAAAGAAAAAAGAGCTCTAATAAGTCATTCATGGAAAAAATACACTAATTACACATGCTTTTCAGGAACTGACACTTACCTTAGGATCCTTTGCCAACATTGAAAACTTGTGACACTTCATAAGCCTTACATACA
This sequence comes from Adiantum capillus-veneris, assembly GCF_014529385.1. Classification (NCBI taxonomy): domain Eukaryota; kingdom Viridiplantae; phylum Streptophyta; class Polypodiopsida; order Polypodiales; family Pteridaceae; genus Adiantum; species Adiantum capillus-veneris. Next base: position 62,196,074 of record NC_140931.1, read on the forward strand.
CCCCTTGCATACTACTACATTGGCACCATGTATAATAAATCTCTACTGCATTGTAATCCTTTTCCGGGTAGCTATGAGCAAGTACACTCTTGCTAGAAATTACTTGCATAATGCATAGTTCACACACACACATACACACAATAAAGAAGAAGATGTTGCAGCAACTGTGAAAAGGATTTTGAAAGGAGATAGGGAGCTAGAGTAGGAAAGTTGATGTTGCACGTCAAGAAAGAGGTTATGGAACTCAAAAGAGAGATGCAAGCTTGGGATGAGATCAAAAGTGGACTGGGAACCTAGAATTTGGAGCTATGGAGATAGAAGTTGCAGATCTAGAATGAGATGTTGGAGCTATGGAGAAAGAGGTTGCAGATCTAGAAGAGAAGCTATAGGATCTATGGAGAAAGAGGTTGCAAATTTGGAAGAGAAGTTGTTAGAGCTATGCAGAAAGAGGCTCTAGATCTAGAAGGAGATGTTGTAGCTATGGAGAAAGAGGTTGCAGGTTTACAAGGAGATGTTGTAGCTATGGAGGAAGAGGTTGCAAGTTTAGAAGGAGATGTTGTAGATATGGAGGAAGAGGTTGCAAATCTAGAAGGAGATGTTACAGAGGTAGAATGATGTGTGATAAGTTACTTTACAAAAAGATACCCTAGAATGAGAAGAGGAGGAAAGAGAGATGTCAGGGCGGTTTAGATTTTAGAGAGAGAGAGTGGGGATAAAGATTGCAGACCTTCACTTTTCAGCAACAACTGAGGGGAGAGAAAGAGAGCTTGGGAAACTTTTTGAGGGTGAGAAATAAGAAGAGAGAGAAGACAAAGAGGGGACAAGATAGGGAAACCTTAATCATTTGAAAATTGAAAAGGTGCTTTTGGGGGGGAGAGTTACTCCAACCAGATCTAGTAAAATTTGCATTAAGAAAATAAGCAAAAGTAATTTTATAAAGGCATGTCTAGGCTATCTACCCCACCATTCTAGACCTTGGTCAAATCTTGATTAAGTTTTAAATATTTCCTTAAATTGCCAAATAAAGAGGCCCTCCTATACCCCATTCCCTTTCTAATGAATGGTGGATATGTGTATCAAAATCAAAGATGGCTTGCATGGATCACAACATGATCGTGTCAATGTTCTCCATGGTGAGAGTCTTCACAAGGCATCTCCCATGTCTTGCAAATATAGATTTGATCCTCTGCTACACCCCTCATCCATCAATGGGAGTATCTTCTCATCCTAGGTCTCCTGGATATCCCCAGCTCTGCTGCTCGATAACTCAATATACCTCTACTAGTGATGTGCCATGTATCCCTTCTCTTTGGGTTGTCTCGCCTCTACTCAATATTTGGATAGAATAATATTGTGATCTATCTTTGGGTGAGTCTCCCAATGTGTGAGCCTCTCTCTCTCTCTCTCTCTCTCTCTCTCTCTCTCTCTCTCTCTCCCCCCGATTTGGGTGATCTATAGCCTCAATCGAAGAGCACGAAGTCCTCTATGAATTGATGTAAAGACAGAAATTTTCAGAGTTATGGAAGGCGTTTCTGTAGCAGCATTTCCGAAGTGAACAGGTTCAACAAAATTGATTCTCATCTCCTATTTTAGATACAATGTCTTCCGGCACTCACAAGGGTTCTTCTTCTTTAACAAGGTCCACAACCATTGTGGAAAATGATCCAAAATCTCCTAAGTGTGGAGATAGCAACACAACCACCCAACCAACGACATCGGAAACCATGATCATGGCGTACTTGGTATCATTGCAAGAGACCGTAAAAAAACAAGGCGAAGACTTACGAGCACTTGCAATGGAGAATGGCACACTAAGGGTATTTGTGGTTGAGAATGAGAATCTCAAGAGGACACTTGAGATGCAAACAACACGTTTGATGCAACTTGAAGAGGAAGTCAAGGAATGTAAACGCTCTCTTGTGGACTTGAATGCTTTGAAGGAGCGGATGAGCAAAGTAGAGCATGACCATGTATTGAAAGAGGAGAAATTTGACACTATGAGCCAGGATGTATGCGACATGAAAAATGTATGCACAAACAAGTCTTGGGCTGATGTGTGTGGTAGCAATGTGGTTTCTAATTCCTCACTCATGCAAGCTATGGTTCAAACAAAGAATGTTGAGAATGTGGATGTGGAGGAGTTGAAGGAACGGGAGCGACGTTCCAAGAAAATTGTTATTCGTGGAATTCCTGAAGAGAAGTTAGAGACACCTCCTTCTCTTGCCATTGTTATTGAAGATTTCTTCAAAACCCACTTTGGAATGTCCGGAGTTATGGTCTATGGAGCACATAGAGTGGGGAAGCAAGGAGCTCCTCGCTTGGGAGAACGGCCAATTGTATGCACCATGCCAGATGAGACCAAGCGAAAGATTATCCTTGATAATAGTTGGATCTATTTGAGGGATAAAAAATGTTTTGTATGTGAAGATCACACTATTAAGCAACAACATATGCGTCACAAGGCATATGAGGAAAAGAATAATAAAAACAGGAGATCTCTCATGAAGAAAATGTGCCCAAGGAGGAGGCAAGTCTCTCAAGCAAATAGGGATGCATGACCTATGAGACCGAGTTACAATTGAAAATATGCTTTTGGAATTATAATGGATACCCATGGAATGCGGGGGTTGGCATTGATGAACTAACAAGCAAAGCCGATGTTGTACTTCTTGTTGAAACTTGGGAGCATGATACACAAAGGATTAACGGCTTGGAGGATTACAATGTACATTCATTGATGTGGTCAAAGAATCTCAAGCAACGAAGAGGACAAGGAGGGTTAGCATGTATGGTTAAGAAAGGATTGGAAGATTTTGTATCAATTGTGAAAGATGACAAGTACAAACGTTATGTATGGCTGAAAATTATGACACCAAAAAGAGCACCCATTTTTGTAGCCGGTTGCTAGATTCCTCATCATGATTCTCCCTTTTATGCTTGCATGGATAGAGATCGACCATTTTCTGATTTGGAAGAGGACATTGCTTATTTCAAAGGTGAAGGTGATGTTATTGTATTTGGGGATATGAATGCTCGCACAAAAACATTGCAACATAATACTCAACAATTTGATATGCCATACATTTCAAGGGAGTTGGAGGAAGTTCACTTGTATGATCGTACTTCAATGGATGAGAAAGAGCCAGATCACTATGGAAAGTTACTTTTACACATGTGAAATAGCACGGGTATGCTCATTGCCAATGGTGTATCTTTGTGGAGTGGAACCAATGGATTTACATGTAGGAGACATAATGGGGATAGTGTGATTGACTATATGCTACTCTCTGAAGCCATCATGTATCGCATAAAGAGTTTTATGTTTGGTCAATGGACCCCGGAATCCGACCATCGCACCTTATGTATTGACCTTTCATGTGGAGAAGCAACTAAGCATGATAATCTTAGCCAAAGGAAAGAGAAGTTATCACTATGTATGGATTTCAAACGGGCACCAATGTACATTGAAATGGTTGAGCAAAAATTATGGATGACAAAGCTTCAATGTGATGCACCATTGGAAACTAAATGGGAAGCTTTCAAGAAAGCTATTTTTTCTTGTGCGGAAGAATGCTTTGCCATAAAGCATCTCCATGGTATCAACAAAGATAGATCACGCAAAAGGTGGTTTGATAAATAATGTCAAGATGCTCGAAAGTCCTTGATAAAGCTTGATGCAAATATGGACAAAGACAACTATCAAAGTCATTTGCATACATACAAGGCATTGATTCAAAAGAAGAGAAGAAGATGGGAAGTAAAGCAACAAGAATTTCAAGTCCAAGAAAACGCACATGCATGTGGAAGATTTTGGAGAAGCTTGAGAGGCAAGCGGGTTGAGAATTTTGGTAACTTGAGTCTAGTGGATATGTACACACATTGTAGGCAATTATATGAGCAAGCAAATACTGAAAAAATGCCATTTTATGGTTCACTCCTATGTATGCCGTCTTTTTTTACTATTGAAGATGTATGCGGTGGGCTTGAAAAGTTGGCCACTCGCAAAGCGGGAGATCTTCAAGGTATCAAGCCGGAGATGATCAAATGGACAGGAGATTTTACCCATGAGTGGATGTGTGATATGTTCAACCTTGCACTTCAACATGGTATGCCTTATGATTGGAGTATTAATTGGGTTAAGCCTTTGCATAAAGGAGGGGATGTAAAGAATGTAAGCAACTACCGGACTATAATGATTGGGTCTCTTATGGAAAAGTTGTTTGGGTGCATAATGGAGATGAAATTGAGTGATTGGGCTGAAGAGAATGACAAGCGTGCAAAGGGACAAGCGGGTTTTCGTCGATGCCATAGCACCATTGATCATCTTGTCACTCTTCGTGTTCTCATGGAGGAAAGTCGGTTGAAAGGCAAGCGATTGTATTGTTGTTTTGTGGACTTTAAGAAAGCCTTTGATATGATTCCACGTAACAATTTGTGGAGAAGGATGGAAGAACTCCAAGTGCCAAGTGAGTTTATGCTTGCGGTTTCTCGAATCTATGAGAAGGTGATTTGTCAATTGCGCATGGGAAGAGAAATTTCAGAAATTTTTGTAAGCACTATTGGGGTTAAACAAGGATGTCCATTGTCACCAACTCTCTTTGGTCTATGCATCGATCAATTGGAACAAATGGTACTTGACTTTATGCAAGAAGAAGACATTGAAGAGGTCACTATTTGCAATGCGGTAATCATGCTTTTGTTGTATGCGGATGATGTAGTGCTTCTAGCACACACTTTAGAAGATGCACAAAAGCTTATGGTTGTCCTTGAGAACTTTTGCTTGCATAGTGGGCTGATTGTAAATGAATCCAAAACAAAGGTTATGCTTGTGAAAACCAACCATAAGGAGAAGCCATGCATTGTGTACAACAACGAGACACTTGAAGTTGTTGAGAGCTTTAAGTACCTTGGCCTTGAGGTTCCATCCAATCACAAGTGGCATGAATGTGCTATGCATCGTTTGGAAGAGGGAAAGATAGCATATTATGCATTTGAGAACATGTGTAATGCGGGAAACATCAAGTGTTGGATTCTCAAGAAGTATCTTTTTGATGCATTGGTGACACCGGTTCTTCTTTATGGAGTTGAAGTGTGGGGCGGGAGCATCTCAAAGTCTACTTGGAAAGAGTTTGAGAATGTCCAAAAGAGTTTTCTTACAAACTTTCTCCAAGTTAAGACACAAACACCATATATGCTCTTACTTCTTGAGTCGAGATCTCTTCCGATTGATGTTATGGGCATGGAAAGGGTTGTGGAGTACATGATAAAGATGCGTCAAAACCCCTCACATCAACTTCTTACAATTGCATGGGAAGCAAGCAAAAAAGTTCAAAAGACGCATAAAAGCAAGATCTTGAGCACGGGATGGATGCAAGACATAAAGAAGTGGTTTGGGAGATGGGATACATTACACTTGCTACATGATGCTTCAATTGACTCTCAAGTGAATGAAGCTTTTCTACAACGCCAATGTATTACGGCTTGGGAGAAATCCGGTGGGTCACGCTTCATACATTACACCACCTATATTGCCCCCAACTACAAAACCATGTTCTTCGCTGAGAGAGGAAACCGTACTCACACTTACATGCTTAAGCCTATTCCCTTGTCCGCGATACGCACTATCGTAGCAATTTGGCTTAGCTCCCATTTCCTTCGATGCGAGATAGGGCGTTGGGGCAATGGAGAAGAGTCAAATCGATTGTGCACATTATGCTCACTGCAAGTTCGAGAGTCTGAGCACCACACACTACTAGAGTGCTCAGCTTTTGATCACATACGAACTTGCTTCTCTCACATTTTCAGCCATAACTTAGACCTACACACTTTCCTCTCCCAGCCAAAGTGTGGGCTCTCCATTGCGACTCTCATCACTACAATTTTGGAGCATCGAGAGTCACTCATCAGCCATACACATACTACATCACATGTAACTTTGGTCCCATAGGTCATATTTGACCTCCGAGGATGATAATAAAATCTATCTATCTATCTCTCTCTCTCTCTCTCTCTCTCTCTCTCTCTCTCTCTCTCTCTCTCTCTCTCTCTCTCACACACACACACACACACACACACACACACACACACACAATAACCTTACTTGATATCATTGAATCTTCAATAGATAGAGGCCAAGACACCTTTGACCTTGGTATCTTCTTACTCTAGATAGAGGCCCAAAACCCTCCCTAAAGAGGTAGTGAAAATAGCCATGTATCTCAAAATATGATGTACAATGGCATATATAGTGAAGCTCTGTCTCTGGCTCTCTTTGAGAAAATTGGCACAACCTGGTCTCAATTGAAATTCCTTGATATCGGCCAGTCTCAATCTCCAATTGATGTCATGATGTTTGAATCTATCCAATAGCACATCGTAATACATATGACAAGTAAGTGTCCATGTAGGCTCGCCTAGATAAGAACCCATTCCATGCTCTTGTATATGTTGTATGCATGTCCTTTGCGTATCCAACTGATATAGATGTTGTGGTATAAGTTTAGTGACCTCCCTTTGTGTGTGTGTGTGTGTGTGTGTGTGTGACCTTGCTTGATATTGTTGAGTCTCCAATAGATAGAGGCCAAGGCATTTCTGATCTTGGTATCTCATAACTCTAGATAGAGGCCCAAAACCCTCTCTAAAGAGGCAGTGAAAGTAGCCATGTATCTCATACTATGCTCTACAATGGCATATATAGTGAAGTTTTGTCTCTTTCTCTCTTTCACATAGCTAGCACAACTTGGTCTCAACTCGAATGCCTTGATATCGGTGAATCTCAATCTCCAATTGATGTCATGATGTTTGAATCTATCCAATAGCACATCCTAATCCTTGTGACAAGTGACTGTTTATGTAGGCAAGCCTAGATAAGAACCCATTCTCTATGAATGAGAGAAAATGCTTTCTATATGTGGTCATCTCTGTACCTAGTTCTTGTATAGGCCTTATCCATGTCCTCTAGGTATCCAACTAAAATAGATCCTTGTTGACAGCAGGATGCAGAAGAGGTTTCCCAAAACATTGTACTACTATTTTTTGAAGTGAAAAGATACTTTTGTAATTTTTGAGCTGCCAATAGACCTTGTGGGAATGAGCCTCTATGGAGAAATGTATATAATTCAACTTTTGTAACCTAAACCCAACTTTTGGGAATTAACAAAAATCGGTTTTATCACTGTGCGTAGAGTCTGACAGAGAGAAACAGAGAGAGTGTGTGACTTGATCTCTTTGCGACACGCGCTATAGAAGTCCCATTGCTAAAGCGACACCATCACCGTGTTAGCAACTGCAAGGGCTTCCCTCCAACGCCAACAATGTGTGATTTCAACTACGACGCAAAGAGAGCGCCTACAAGCTTCCGAGTGAGTTTTCTTGCAAACCGGGTGTCCATTTGGTGATTTCTTTATACCTATGGGTTCACGGCGAGTAGGATTACACGTTAGGACCATTTGCCACACAAAAAATGGTAAATTTTATTTTGTTGCATGTCTTTATATGCGATTCACAAGGGGTAGTAGGAGGTGGGTTATCCAGTCACAGTCCATAGGATATTGATCTCAAGGCAAGGAGATTGTATCTTATGAGTTTCGTGACGTTTCGAATGCTTTTGACCTAGATTCGGTGAGCAGTAGCGTTTTAGTTTGGATTGTCTTTGCTCGTGCGTTCTTTGACCCAATTTCCTTATTAGTGATTGTCTTACAAGGTCTAGAAGTAGATTCATAACCCTCTTCTTATTTCCATGTGCCTACGGGTTAAGCTTCATCCTCGTCCGACATAGAGTTGTTGGTTTTGTTCTTTCTATGCTTGCGTCTGCTCGCACAGTGCCTGCCAACATTGGCACCGCTGCCAAGGATCGAAGCCTTAGGTAGGTGACCTTAGACTAATCCTATAGGCGAGAGTTCCTCTGGTTTACTAGAGTATTCCTTCTATCTTAGTTTAGTTAGGACCTATAGAGAGGTCCTAGGAAGTGTGTGTCTTGCCTTGGTCACCCGTGTTGATGGTTTTAGTTTAGAAATGTCATGGTTTGGGAGCTTGAGTGGTTGAGGAGGTGGTCAACCATTGCCTTGTCTGTTTGTGTCAGTTAAATGCTTATCTACTCACAATTGCAAAAGCCAGTTTTTTATGATTAGGAGTAGCTTTAGGTAGGTGAATTGATCTTGATGTAGACATGTCCAATCAATGGAAATTCGCTTGAGTTCATTGCATTTGAATCAAAATTTTGAAAAGAGAGTGATTCTTGGTTGAAACAGTGTAAAACAAGGGTCATTAAAAAAAAATTCATGACTGAGGATCTCTAAGGACTAAAGAAGAAATCATAAACGACCCTGCACATCAAAATCTAAAGTCTGTAAAGTTAGTCTTCATACACGTATGAAGTCTACCCTGCCAAAAAGAGACGAAACTTGGGAAAACTAACTGTACCAAAGTGTTCAAATGAGTAGTTATACCCTAGGAACACCTTGAGTTGGAAGTCTTGGCAAAGATTTGGGGACCAAACACCAAAAGATGGAGTGGTTGTAATTAAAATAAAAAATAAAAAACTTGTGCATGGAAGCACTTTTAAGCTCTAAATTTTGATGAGAACATATGTACATGATGATAACTTAAGGAAGAAATAGATCTGGATTCTGAGACGGACAGAGGACTTCATATGCGTATGAAGTCTTTAGGGTAGATTTGGGAAATATTTTGCATGTGGTCAGCACTAAGCCATTTAGGAGGGTTATCTAAGCTTGCTGACTTCAAGAATTCATATCATTTGGTCAGCTAACTTTACTTCCGGAGAGTATTTAGCAAATCCTAACCAAAAACAAAGAAAAGTGGGGAATTAGTGAATCATTGGCATTAAAACTTGATTTTTGAGCACATAGGCTTAGAGTACACACCAAAGAGAACTTTGGGCTAAGGTTTAAGTTCATTCTGATAAAAAAGTCTTTATACTCGTATAAAAACTACCAACTCAGAATAGAGCCAACATGTACAAAGGTAGATGCTCAAAGTTTTCTAAAGCCTTGGGGAAGCCCTTGATTCATATTTCATTGCATTTGGATCAAAACAAAGCTTAAAAAGAACAAGAAACAATGCAAACACTCTACATACCCCTGTCTTGGCCACAACTTGAACAAACTTGATTCCAAACTCAAGTTAGAGAATATGTGTGAAGTCCCTGATTGCTAGGCTACCTCTAGAGCAAGATTCATGTCAAACGGCCCCAAAAGTCTTTATACGCATATAAAGTATTTTTGATGCTATTGACTAAGAATTGAACTTAAGACCACACAGGGGGTGTCAACACTCAACTAGAAGCAATGATCTACAAAAATCTAGTCAATCTAGTCAAAAAGACTTCATACGTGTATAAAGAATTTCTGACCCTAATGACTTCCAAAGTTGAACTGGTACATATCATTGCATTCTAAGAGACCTTAGATGCCACTAGCCAAGATTACACTCAAGTTCAAAAGAATCTGAGTGTGCAAGTGCCAAGAAACAGAAACAAGATCCCAAATCAATCTACATCACATTGTAACTCACACTAAAGTTGTCCAATTGTTATTTTGAAAATTTATGTGAGCTGCATGAGTGGTAGAGAACCTCTCGTGAAGAAAGATTGCCATTTCTTATTAATAGTCTTTATATGCGTGTAAAGACTGACACCAGATTTTAGAGCAGGCAGTATAGCTGGAGCTGCCAAGTAATCCACTTATCTCTAACAACACCTTTTGCTAGTCCATTATGTGATAATAACATATATAGGGGATCAACCCTTCCAAAGAAAAATTTGGACAGGAAAAAACTTGCATGTTCTTCCTAATTAATACTGAATGTTACTAAAAGAGAACCATCATTGACAAGGAATTGCATAGTCTAAAGTTTTGTACAGATAGCTAGAAACGAAGTCAGCAAGTCCAGACCAATCTAAAGTGCAAATCAACCAATTGCAGAGCTGAAATAGTCAGAGTAAGACACGACAGAGTAAGACTGACACCTCCTCTGAGCAATCCTTTTATCTCATGGCGAACCAAAACATCGTGATGAACCAGTCAATCCAAGGAGAGGGAGGGAGCACCTCTAGAAACCCTCCTTGGACATTAAGGTTTACAACCCTTTACTTAGAAGGACCAAATACCCATGGGGCTTTGATCTATGCTGATGAAAGGGGACAAAAAAGCATAAGTATTGAGGAAAAACCAGCAGAAAGAGTGGATGCCCTTCTAGCGTACGATGATGGGGATAGATTCCGTGATGAGGAGGGAACACATTACCTTATAGTTAAGGATCCAGAGAGCTACAACAAGTATGAGGATAATGTGGTAAAGGGGAAGATGATTTCTAAAATCACCAAAATACCTCCTTTAATAGACCTTCCTAGTGCCACCCTATTGTTTGACAAGAAGGTGACTAAAGTTGCGACTAGCCATGGAGCAGTAGGAATCTATGAATACCTGAATGGGAGAGTCAAGACATATTTTCGATGCCTAGCACCATTTGCCTTTGAGCTAAGCATAGAAAAGAATCTATACTTGTTCTCATATGAATCGTGAGGGAAGCCTCATAATATATGTTGACAAATATGACGTGAGTATAAGCCAATAGAAAAAGCAAAGGTAGTGAGATTGATAGCCACTAGGGTGATCCCAACAGAACCACTCAAGGACTAAACCCTACCCCTAGTAAATCTACTAATCCCTTTGAGGAAATGGAGGATGAGATCAGAATCTCAGCCACGCAAGATGGAACGGTAGAAATCCGAGCCTTTTCTTCATATCTCAACACAAATCCAGAAACGTTACACTCATGGTTGCGACCTACGGTGACGAGAGAACAAGAGTTCTATAGAGGTGAATCCCTGATTACAAATAGTTCATATGTGACTCCGATAGTCTCACCTATGCCCACATACTCTTATTCTTATCCCAAGGACAGCAAGGGACCAACCACGATCCCAATCACAGCAGGATTTCCCTATCAGGAGAGAATCAAGATAGAAATAGGGTTTGTAAGGGAACCACCTGTTGAAAGGTCATACAGAGGCACTGGGATGGGAGGCATAGTTGACGGAAGACTGAGACATGAACCAGACCCAGTGAGGAGAGAGGGACATGGAGATTCTAAGGTTTGACTGATAGAACAAAGACGTATAAGACCATAATTCCAGAAATGGGTACACAAGAGGTATTTAGGAGAAGGAGATCCTAGAGATCATGTGGCAACATTTTTGCAAGTGATCCGATTAGAAGAGGTTAGAGATTTTGATACACAATTTGCCGAATTTGGACTCACCTTAGAGGAAGACACTGCCACATGGTTTGACTCTGTAGAAAGACGATATCATGGGACCATCCAAGAAGTCTTTGATGAGTTTGTGGAAGAATTCTCTCACAGAGGGATAGCTCACAATATTGTCTCTCAAATCCACAAGTTTAAACAGAAAGATGGAGAATCTTTTAGGAAGGAAGCCCTACGATTGAAACGATACGTAAAGTTCTGCCCAATGGAAGAACTACCTTCTCAATCCAGACTAATGTTGATATTTATCCAAGGATTCAAAAATGCAGATCTTCAAAAAGATTTGCATATGAAGAAAATCCCTACTCTAAATGAGTTAACCAAAGAGGCTTTGTTCCTTGTAGTAACTGTGAGATCTACAGAGTCGGAGATCTAAGGGACAGAGATGATGATTCATCATCTCAACAAAGTGGATCAAAAATTGGGAGAACTATACAATGAAATGAACCAGGAAGTAAACCAAGAGCGACTAATAGAGGAGGTGCTAAAGAGGATTAGCCCATTTGCCAAGCCACAGGCTAAACCTTTAAAGTGGTGTGCCATCAAAAAAAAAAGGACAAATCATGTTACTGAGGAATGCTACTATAACAAAGGGTACGTGAAAGAAGGACAGTATGTTTCCCAACCGCAAGTAGCACCACCTCAAGTGCCACATGTACCTAGATATACTGTGAGAAATTTGCCAAGACCAACTAGGGTTGAAAGACCACAGCCAGTTTTAGAGCAACAACCACCAATCCCAGGAACAAGACCAATAGGTGTGAGATACACGCCCATTGTGGAGGAAACAAAGGAACAAGCCTTAGTGCCTATCCCTGTTTATTATGAAGAACTGATTGAAACAATGGCCAGCCCAACATACTACCCACCAGAAGAGCCAAGAACACTGGAACCATGGAGTATGATTGGCAATGTTGGACCACCAACCGTGGCACAGATTGCAGGAGAAAGGAGATATAGTTTGGATGAAAGAACATTGTTGTTCATAGCCAATGGAGGTCTTAATGGACCTAGACGAGCTTACCAACAAAGGGGTTCCCAAGGAGCTCCACGACAACCACTGGGACCTTGCTATAAATGTGGGGGCGACCATCTTATGAAAGATTGTCCTCATTCAAAAATTTCACGAGTGAATGCGTATTGTCCAAATTGCGGCATCACTCATTTGATTGATGATTGCCCAAAAAATCCAAACAAAACAGTGAAAGCAACCATAAACCTTTTGGTGGCTATTCCTTCAAGCAGTGGTTCCGAGAATGAAACAATTATACAGATACAGGTCATCACACGAGCTCAGGCTCAAAAAAAAAAAGATGGACTTGGAAATAAAGAACTAGTAGGTAAAACATGTAGCATCAAACGAAAAAGTCAAGGAAACACATGGAAAGCTAGAAAAGCACACCTAGAAGTTAGGAAAGAACGAGAACAAAATGTCATAACAGAAGAGTCACAGCGGAGAAGAAATGAAGAAATTGAGCTTGAGAAGAAATCCAAATCCAAAAGTGCGCGATTGGGCGGATCGGTACTAGTGGAAAAAGTAAATGAGCATCTAGATGCACTCTTGAAAGCATACAACTCAAGACTTAAAATCGGACTTAAAATCGACCAAACTCAGAAGCAAAAATGGATGACATATCCCTATGCTAAGTGGGAAAAATAGAGATTGGAAATGTGCCAAAAGATGATCAAAACTGCGCAAACTTTACTGGAACCAACTCCAAGGAAACAGGTGGAGGAGGTAGAACTTTCAGTGCCAATAACAAGAAACCCTCCAACACATGGAACGGACCGACTAATTGTTAGTCCAGAAATTGAATTAAAACCTGAACATTCAATCGAAATACCTAGCATAGTGTCGAACACAACAAACTCAACATCAGAAGGGTTTCAACTTACCCACCTGAATTGTATAAAAGTGACGAGGGTTTAAATGATCTCTGGAGACAGATAAGGGAAGCCAATGAAGCTAACAAACTAAGCCAACGTGTTAACAAAACTAGTATAGGAGAAGATGACTTCCTTCCTCCTATTGAAGAATTTGAGGCAGGACCTGAAGTAGATCTAGAGATGCACTCTTATAGGGGAGACAAGGGATCAATGAAATCTTGTGATAGCCAACCTGGATCTTTGAAAACGTTACCATCCTTTATGGGAGAGTATGAAGCAAAGCATTAGGAGAAAGTTGGACTCACTTTTGGGCCCTATAAGAAGTGCCACGTCAGCTTAGAGAGAGAAAATGAAAATGTTAAATTGTGCATTTTATGTGATACTTTTTTGTGCAACAAAAACATTCTTTGGTAGGTAGCCGCCGTCTTTATCGTTCTTATCCTTCGTTCTCTTGTCAAGAATCCAACTAGCCGTATGACTAATGATTTGAAATGCCAACTTACAAGCGTTCCCTCCAGAAACATAAGCCAACAAACTCTATTAACTCTAAACTTGAGAATATGGTCTTCCCTCCCAAAACCTGAGATATTTCATGAGTTTCGAGTCTCCTTCTTTTTCTCTATCAACTCTAGGAATGGAGAACGCTTCTTTTCGTGATGAAAACACTAATTTGAACTTGCAATCCTCAGCCCCTTCATCTTTAACACTTACCCAAAGAAAGAACACACATCACCTTCATGTTGATGTATTGCAAGAGTACGCACCGTTGCAGAAACGTAGGAGGGAGTCTTTCTTATCTCAAAGGGAGAAAGAACTTAGAAGGACAAACAAGGAACATCATTTGGATTTGTGGACTGATGGGTCTATTTATCCAAAGGATCCTACGACAAATGCGCCACCTCCCTTTGCTAATATCATTAACCTCTTACATTTCACAGGCGATGGCAAGGATGGGCTATTGAGATACACCGAACATTTGGAAATGAGAGGATTGAATGCGGAAAAGCAAAAAAACTTCCTGGAGATGGAGAACACGCAGCTGAAGAAACTTAATGAAGCATGCTCTCAAAAGATTTCATCAAACAAAGAGACAATCCAAGGCCTTGAGAAGAAGATCACAAGTTTGCGAGAGAAAGACACCATGCTTGGTAATCAGAAAAGAAAACAAGATCTGTGCAACATTGAGAACATGAAGGTTGGTAGTGGTGGCCTGAAAAATGAATACGATCTCTAGGTAACTTGAAGTTTGTTTCTACTTTTGTATCTTCAATGTGCTTCACTAAGAAATGGATACACTTTCCTATACATGAGCATAATGCATGGTGCTTTTTTGGCAGGTCTTTATTGCATCCAAACTCGAACGGTGCATGCTTCAATGCCGGAGTGCATTACAACCATCTAGTTTCAAAAGAAGTAGTTGAAGAGATGATAACTCAGAAAAAAATTTGTAAGTTGAAAGGGAGGCTCCTTACCTCCTTCATGAATGAGAATCAGCTGGAACCAATGGAAGTACAAGAAATACTTGATGAGAGTGGCATCTCGCAGATGGGATACAGGGCACTCTTTAAAGCATTAGCTAAAAGGTCTCAAAATAAACTACAAAGAGGATCATTGCTGCCAAATCCATCACATGTAAAGGCTGCTCACCGGCACGTAAACAATGAGGTTTTTGAGAAACTTGGGTCACCATTCCATATTGAAGCAACGTTCTTAGGCAAGGGCGGTAGAGAGGTACAGTTTAACGAGCACAACAACCTCTTCGTTCATCTTGAAGCATTACAAAGGTATGCAGTTGACTTCTTTGACACCAGTCAAGAGGAGTGCGGTGGGGTTCTCAAGTTTGTTTTGAAGCTCGACGAGTGCGAGGTCTGAAGAACAAGAAGCTGGAGAGAGTCACCATTACCCTCATGAACAAAGCTCTGGATCCATCAATAACGAAAGAGGATCCACGATACTTCAGCGTGCAATTCGAAAACAACATTCAAACTCTAGGATCATTTTAGGTATACTTTGTTCACTCTATGATAACAAAAATATTGTTATTTGGTTGTTGATTTTGTGTTTTCGTTTTTTCACTACAGGTTGATAAGGAAATTTTTGAAATCCTCGATTGGGTTTTTAGTCAAACCCAAATTCCTTCTATCATCAGTGAATAAAAAAACGGAGCCGTTCTTTCAGTTGAAGGATTTGGTGACTATACAGTGGAATGGCACATGGCAGGTGACTTAAAGACTCTTAAGTGTATGTACAACATAACACACGGAGAAGCTGTGGCAAATCCATGCTTATATTTCATGGCTGATGCACAATCTCTTGAGAGTGTGCAATGGAATAGAGCTCCCAACAGACATCTTTGAGATAAGACTTTTAAACCAGTGCTTGATATTCCTCTGAGTAGAGTTCACGTCTGTACACTTCATGCACTCTGTCGAATAATTGAAAAGGTGGTTCATTTGTACATATGTTTTGGATGGAAATTAAAGCCAGAGAGTGAGTCAAAAAGAGTGATCAAAGCATTAGAGGGAGTGCTCTCAGACATCGGTTTGCATGGAGGCAATGTCAAAATCGAAGAGGACCCTAAGATGTCTCAAAGTCGGTACAAGGTACCTAGGAAAGCATCGATAGGTGGCGTGAAGGCAAGAAGGTTTCTTGGGTTTAGCCTCAAAGATTCAGATAGAGAAGAAAGAAGAAACCTGTTCAACAAATGGAAACAATTACATAAAGTGGTTAAAGACAATGCTGGTGGTGGGGCAATCCAAAATCAGAAGGCGAACGTGTGGAAATCATTAGATAAAATTTTCCACTACGTTGAGCAACATTCTTGGGACCAAAGTAAGCTCACATCATTTCAAGCAGCCTTGCTGGATTGGAAAAAGGCTTACCTTACAGGGTGGGGTGGGCAACATATCACACATTACATGGTGGGTTAGCATTCAAAGTATACAAAACAAAACTTTAAATTGTACTCTACTGACCATTTTGTTTTATTTCAATGCAGCACATACTGTTCAACCATGGTCCATATTTTGCCAAGACATACGGCTCACTATCAATATGGTCCACACAAGGCATGGAAAAAACCCACTACATGGCAAGAACAAGTTATTTTAAGCACACTAGACATGGGGGAGGAAAAGATAAGTCCAATAGCCTATTAGAGTTACACCAATGGACTTATAGATGACTAATTCATAGAGCAAGGCAGAAGGAGCTTCTTAAGAGTTCAAAAATTACATGGTCTTTACAACATATCCGCAAAGAGAAGAAACAGATGGCTTGGGGAGCTTCAAATGCGGTGGAGAGCCATGCGAGGTGGCGACGGTCATGAGCCACGAGCGGGAGAAGATGGACCTAAGCCCGTCGTTTCTATCCTCTTCGATGCACCTCCTTCTTCCTCACTTTGCACCTCTTCGATGTGAAAGCTCTGTAGATGAGCTTGATCCTCTGTTGATGGCAGCATCCCCACGGGCATCAGGCATCTTCTTTCCCTCAGAAATAGCCACTTGTTGTATGAATCTAAGCTTTTCGGATCTTCAACCCCTGCAGCCAGAGCCTGAGCTGTGTAGGACATGAAATAGGGGGATCTGAGTGCTTGGCACCCATACCCAATGCAAAATACACGTAGAGCAAACTGTTTCTCAATCAGAATTAGACTTTCTGCCATTTAGTGGGAGGGGGTGACCACCACACAATCTTGTAATAACTTTCATTGCAAACAGTGGGAACTTTGCATTGTCATCGGAGTATTCCTTGTGATATATTATGATTTACATAAAAATTGTAATGAATTTATGAGCCGTAAGTGAGATGAGTACAATTTCCAAGTACTTGAATTGTTTCTACAAACCTTTTTGTGGTTGAAACGCCCGATGTAGTGAGACAACGCCGCATCCTTGCCTTGGACTCCAGTGACAAGCCCTTGTCGTGAGCCTCCCGCTCTTCTAAGGAAACTATCATCGTACACTAGCACTTGTCAACAAAAAAAATGATCATGATATTTTATCACAGGGCCATCTCCAATACCATCTAAATGCACGACAAAAGTTACCATCTGATTCTCATCCATTTCCAGCATCGACCTCCCTCACAAGTGAATAGACTGACTATTCATTACCTGATCTCTGGGTGCCACGGGCCTACCCATGTTTTCCAAGACGAGTTGTTTTGTTGTCGATTCAAACTGCTCATCTGTTGGAAAATTGGCCTCTCTGGACTTCGCTTCATTGAATGTATCTTTGATCAGTTGCCACCCTAAAGTGAACTGTGAGTCGCAGACAGCTGTGTCAGCAATAAGATGTTGGTCCACTCCATCATCATCCACAAACCCCATGTCTGCCTCACAAAAATTCGCAATTGCAGCTAGGCAGTAGTCCTCCCGTATATTGAGCTCATGCATGATATCTGTGAGCAAAACATAGTGGGTGTCGCCCGCCATAGCAAAGCTTGGAGCGCAATTCAGAGGCAAAGTCACTTCCTTACTTAGACTTTCTTGCTTGCACCCTATTGCTGCATCAGCAAGAGAAGCAAGATTTAAGCCCGCATCAAATTTTTCCTTTAATACCTCTACCCGTTCTTCTTCTGGGTCAAACTGCACCTCCACATCCTCTACCTCTTCCTCCGGCGCCAATGGACAACTACCGAAAGTTGTTGATTGGGGAAGTCTCTGACTCACCATCCGTCTGCAAGTATAAGTAACAGACAAACCCGTGGTAGAATTCCACTAAGCGACACTTTTTGAAGTGCTTCATACATCTATCTTGTACAAGCAGTGCATTGGAGGGACACTTTTCTAGACAGTGATTCGGTCTCCTTGAAGCACTCTTGTTAGGGTCAAGGTCAGCTGGGTGCACATGTCTCATGCCATCAACTGTCATGGAATTGTCACAAGTGGTTGCCTCATACTGCTGCAAATGGGTTTGTAGGTACTCAAATGAGAAATCTATAATCCTCTGTATACAAAACTCTGCATTAAACATTCCTAATAGTTCTAGTGCACGGTGATGAGCATGGGCGTTGTATAAGAACGTGAATAGTTTTTCTTCACATCTATCCTCGCTCACAACGTCTGTCTCCAAGACTATGATCCCATGACTGAAAGAAAAAGCAAGCCAAAACTATTTGGTTTCATAACCAAGCGAATATTGAGCCTCGAGTACCCCTCAAGGTCTCTATTCGCTTGGTTTTGTCCCGTGCGCTAGTCTCATAAGAAGTGACATCACTTGAGTCAGAACCAAGCGAATAGGGGCCCCAAGAATCTCCGAAGGGCCCTATTTGCTTGGTTCTATCCCGTGCGCTAATGTCATAAAAGATGACATCACTTGAGTCAGAACCAAGCGAATAGGGGCCCAAGAATCTCTGAAGGGCCCTATTCGCTCGGTTCTGACCCAAGCATTCGGAACATGTTGATAAGAACAAAGCATTTAATGTTATAAGTGATAGATATATAGGCCTACTCACTCACTATGCCCAAACTCAGGCACGATCACATAAGGAGTAATTATTCCAACCATGCGGTGGGAGACTTTTAATCTTACCCTAACGCAGTGGCTTCGGTGAGAGGCAAGGAGAAAGAACCTGTCTCTACAATATCCAATGGTGCTGAGTTGGATGGTGATGTCACAGGCCACCGACAGCAAGAACCAGAAGGTGGCAATGGCGAGGGCGACACCGCAGCAAAGGACTCAACCCAGTGGAGGTCGCTCAACGTAGGATTACGAGAGATGGCCAAGGGGAAGAGCGCAGAAAGGCAAAGGCAACGGTGATCTGTTTGTTCTACTTGGAGATGGAGATGGCAACTGCAAGAGCAATCGGCATCTGACTCTAAACGCAGGATCATGAGAGCTGGCCAAGGGGAAGAGCGTAGAAAAGGCAAAGGCAACAGCGATCTGTTTGTTCCACTTGGAGATGGAGATGGCGATTGCAAGGGTGATTGGAGTCTGTCTGACTCTAAACGGTCACTCGAAAAAGGCACGTGGGCTGCACTCACAAGGACATGCAGTAATAAATGGTCTTAGATTCCCATGCAATACGATTTACCAACCACAATCTCGGGTGTAATCATGCGCATAAGTGAAGTTGTCACCCTCGCCGAGGTAAGCATTCTAAGTTTAGAGGCAGTACCCCCACCAAACATTTCAACTATACCCTCGCCCCACTCTTCTCTTTTTGCGTCCTCTACTACCCATCATTTTAAGTAACTCTACCCCCATCGACGCTACATGGTAAGCAAACCATCCCAATTTTTTTTTGCACATCTCCTCTTACTCTCGGGCATCCTTCTGTTACTCTTGTTCTGCAGTGCTTTAGTGACACAGAACTCTACACATACTGAAGAGGTATGCTACTACCCTTTTGTGCACTTGTATTTTGTGTAGTCAGTACTAAGAGAATAAGGGAAGGTAAACCCTGTTTGCTGCACCTGTTCGCTTGGTACTAGCCATCGTCTTTACCATAGGATGTTTGCTTTTACACTTTTCTGAGGTCAATACCAAGCGAATAAGGGAAGGCCACTTTGTTCGATGCACATGTTCACTTGGTACTGAACTCGGAAAATATAAGTGATGTTTGCTAGTACAGGGGTCAGTACTAAGCAAATAAGGGGAAGGTAAACCCTGTTTGTTGCGGGTTTAGGGTTTTTTTTTACCAAATACGTGTTTTGAATTTATAAGGGAACTACAAAATTACAACTTAACACCCATGTAGGGGGTTTTGGGCTAGACATCACACGGGACGGGCGCAAAGGCCAAGTTTCAAAGTTTACAAAAAGTGGCTTACTAATTTTTGGGGGTCTAGGGTTCGCAATAACCAGTTAGAATTTAATCCTTTTCCTTCACAGCCAGACTACCTCTTCTTGAAGCTTGTTGGCATAGTTCAGGGCTTCCTCATATTTACTAGCTAGCTCAAGCACTTCATCCTTCATCTCCTGTAGCCAATTATAGATAGCATCTACAGAGCCATTCTCGGCGAGCAATCGCTGCAGGTCTTCAGGCCTTCTTGCTTCCAGAGAGTCTTTGAGGATTGAGACTCTGTGCCTGACGATCAGTATTTGTTCCAGCTTGAGGCTAGCATCCTGCATAGAGCATTTAGCAAATAAGCTCTTCAAACTAGGAGCTTGGAAATTGGGAGCAAAAAGGAAAGAATTACCAGCGGCTTACCTCGAGGATTGACTCCCGTGTTGACAGCAGCCACTCCCGGGCTGTGTCGATCGAGAACGCTAAGGGTACCATTGGGTGAGGGCCAAGGGGGGACCTCATGAGGAGGGCCCGGATGCGGTCCTGCTCTGGCGCTACGGGAGTATCCCTTGGAAAGGCATCACCACTATCCTAAGCTTCCTGTAGTTGCTCTGCGAAACCTTGAGGGAGGTTCTGAAAAACTGCTGGTTAAATAGACTAGATGGACATGCCTGAAAAGCACAGCCTAGGTTCTGGCTGATGAGTGGTCTGTGAGGGGTGGTACCGCCATGCGGTTTCATGAGAGGTAGACGCGGGAGGGAGAAGCAATGGTACCACCCCCCTAGATTAGGGGAGGTGATGGAGAGAACGACATGACAGTTAGGACCGCATGGACTTAAACGTCTCCTTCACATTGGTATTTTGTTGCAGGGGATGCAAACCTGTTTGCTTGCTATTACACTTTTCTTAGGTTAGTACCAAGCGAATAAGGCAAGGAAAACTCTTTCCGATGCACCTGTTCGCTTGGTACTGACCTTTTCTAAAAATATAAGTGATGTCTGCTATTACACTTTTCTGCGGTCAGTACCAAGCGAATAAGGGAAGGCAAACTCTTTCCGAAGCACCTGTTCGCTTGGTAATGACCTCAGAAAATATAAGTGATGTCTGCTATTACACTTTTCTGAGGTCAGTACCAAGCGAATAAGGGAAGGCAAACTCTTTCCGATGCACCTGTTCGCTTGGTACTGACCTCAGAAAATATAAGTGATGTCTGCTATTACACTTTTTTGGGGTCAGTACCAAGCGAATAAGGGAAGGCAAACTCTTTCCGATGCACCTGTTCGCTTGGTACTGACCTCAAAAAATATAAGTGATGTCTGCTATTACACTTTTCTGAGGTCAGTACCAAACGAACAGGTGCATCGGAAAGAGTTTTCCTTCCCTTATTCGCTTGGTACTTACCTCAGAAAATATGAGTGATGTCTGCTATTACACTTTTCTGAGTTTAGTACCAAGCGAATAAGGGAAGGAAAACTCTTTCTGATGCACCTGTTCGCTTGGTACTGACCTCAAAAAATATAAGTGATGTCTGCTATTACTATTTTCTAAGGTCACTACCAAGCGAATAAGGGAAGGAGAACTCTATCCGATGCACCTGTTCACTTGGTACTAATCTTTTCTGAAATCTTAAGTCCCTTGTGCTGACAAATGAAATGTCATTTTGTGTTATGCTATTTGTAGAGATGCCTCGTACAAAGGCCACGCCTAGGAGGGCAACAGGTGAATCTTTGAATGCTCAAGCAAGAAGACGCCGATATGAGGCGCACAGAGGTGTACTGCAAGAGTTGTGCAGGATAGAACAACACGTTCAACCTGCTATTCCACGTCTCCCTTTCCAGTGAGTAGTGTGAGAGATTTGTGAGCAGTGGAGAGTCGGCATGCGATGGGCCAGCAGTGCACTACTCTGCCTTCAAGAAATTGTAGAAGACTACCTCGTTGAATTCTTCAGCGATGGATATATCCTGGCTGCCCATGCACACCACGTTACTATCATGCCGCGGGATTTTGATACTCTTCGGAGCCTACGTTTTTGCTATGATGGGCTGCTTCAGCCAATGCCTATCCGGGATAGTAGAACCATGGATATTCTCAACATCCCCCCTCTCCATCCTCGTGCACGATAGACAGAGCCGTCTAGGCCTAAAACAAACAGCAGAAGGACCCGATCACGGGTCGAGGGAAACGACACAGATGGACAGGCTGAGATAGCCGCAGAGGGGCATGAGCAAGCCACAGTGGACCCTGAGGTAGTCATGGAAGATACACAGGCAGTTATGGAGGAGCCAGCTAGACACCAAAATGAGCAAGTCATGAAGGATCCGCAGCCAGTAAGGGCTGATGAGGGGCAAGAGTAGGCTAGGGTGGACCCTGAGGCATTTATGGAGGAACCAATATTGAAGGAAAATGATCCGGAGCTTGTGCCTGTTAGGGAGGACCCTACAGCTGTTAGGGAGGATCCTGAGGTAGCCAGGGAGCCAGCTCAGTAAAGGCAAGTGCAAGGCTCTGCATCACAAGGTCCATCCAATGTATCAGATGAGTCAATTATTTTAGAGCAAATCAACGAAGAGAACGAAGAGGAGTTGAGAGTTTTTCTCAGCGCAGCACCTCTGCATGCACAGATACTGCTGCCTAGAAGGTCAGAGGGGGCCTGCATTTCAATCTCGATCAACAAGACTTCCTGTGCATGCGCAGTTTCACCAACTCCAACGCAACGAATGAGGTCATCAACATTGCTTTGTGGCAATTCTCATGCTCCTTAAAAGTCACGGTTGGTTCATTAAATGGGTCTCTACCAAGACATGGGTCAATACTAAGCGAGACAGTGGCTTATGGAATTGGATAGTGGTACTACTCGCTCGGTATTGACCCATGTTTTCGCGGAAGTCGTCAAATTTTTCTTTATAAGTCACGCTTGATTCATTAAGTGGCTCACTATTGTTAAGACATGGGTCAATACCAAGCGAGTCAGTGGCTTATGGAATTCAATAGCTGCCCCACTCGCTCGGTATTGACTTATGGGTTTGTGGCAGTGACAGCCCGCTGAAATACCTCAAGTCAATAGCTGCCCCACTCGCTCGGTATTGACTCATGGGTTTGTGGTAGTGACAGCCCGCTGAAATACCTCAAGTCTAATCTCTACCATTGATTCATGTTAGGCACGATGTCTCGCTTCTACCCGCTGAGGTTCAAGACAAAGTATACATAATAGATCCGTTGATATCACCTTTGCTGTAGAACAGCTCACTTTCCTTTTTGAGTCTGCTGAACTGGTTTAGCAGAGTCAACTTTGATCTAGCGCACTTTCTGGTCACTACATACAATCAATCATGAGTTTTTTCTTGCCTTGTAAAAACCATGTTGCATTTAGAATCTTTCTCCTCATCTTTGATGGTGTCTTCGTAGTGATCATTAGAGTCTGATGTTATTTGACATAAAAGCTAAGATTGTTTACTATGCAACCTCCAGGCAAAGTAGGGCGTTTCATGGTCATGTAAAAACGTAAGGCCCATGTGGGTACATATGGAACTAGTGTCTCTTTGTAATGTGTTGCTCACTCAAGTGGTTATGTACGTAGTGCCATGAAAAAACTTCCTAGAGCATGTTTTGTTAGAACATGATCTAGGAAATACCATCTGGCACGAACGGGTAACCGTGCCCACGCAGACAGACGACTATAGCTACATGTGGTGGCAGGCGAACCTGTTTGAATTCCCTGTTGCTCCTCAGTCAAATTATGGATGTACCGAATGTAAGTAATCGTGATGTTTCATTGTTTGCTACAACGTTTGTATGAAGCAACAAACGTTTGTATCACGCTTCTACAGGAACTTCAATTACATAACTACACCCCCAACGATGTGCGACATTTTTTGTAATGGCCATCCAACATATTATAATCTCAATAAACAGACGCACAAGAGAGGAAGGGGCGAGAGTTGAGGAGTTCGAACAGGCTCGCATTAACAAAACGATGCAGCGCTTCAATCAGAATCAAGAAGACGTTCGAAATATGCAAGAAGCAATAAATCAATATTATGCGAACGCCGCAGAAGTAGAGAAATGGGCTACACGCCGACGGCAAGAGCAAGAACAGAGGGAAGCTTCATAGGTGCAAGATGCATGGGAAGCCATGGAATAGGCCTCAAACATGGGATGCAGAAGTAGCAGCAACCGGAGTAGAGGGCAGGGGAGCAACTGGAGCAGAGGGCAAGGGACCAATGGCAGCAACCGGGGGAGAGGACAGGGGACGAGTGGCACAAAACGGGGGAGAGGACAGTAGCAGGGAAAGGGAGCAATTTACTTGTTTAAATCTTGACAGAAACAACACAATATGTAAAGTTTTGAGACAATGAAAATGTACATTTTTGAAACATTGTTTGACCGCCACAAAATGTCTTTGCATTAGTCATTTTGAAGAGTACATCATAGTTTGCACGGCATCAAAGATCTTTGCGTGCACAAGGTATGTGACCTAGCTTCTGGTGGAATCAATTAAGTGAAGTGTATTTGTGAGTGACTCCTTGCACAATGTTGTTTTCTCCTTGCATCTTGGAATCTGCACCGGAATCAATTAAGTGAAGTGTATTTGTGAGTGACTCCTTGCACAATGTTGTTTTCTCCTTGCGTCTTGGAATCTGAAAAGAAGAAAAAGTTAGATTCTGTCTTAATGTATTAAATACAATCAAAATTCATCGATTTAGTAAGCACCTTTCTATTGTTGAGACTGAATGCATACAATTCCGACAAAAGTGGAAGTTCTTCACATGTAATATCTACCCTGAGTTGTGCAAGAGTTGTGCTTGACATTGTCTCCATCACAATAAGTAGGCTTTCTGGAAAGTAGAGTTCCATTGATAAAGGTTTGTTCTCGAGGCTATTCTCTGTATCTTGGTCGAGTGGAATAAGTTGCCCACTAAGATCTACCCTGAGTTGTGCAAGAGTTGTGCTTGACATTGCCTCCATCACAGTAAGTAGGCTATCTGGAAAGTAGAGTTCCATTGATAAAGGTTTGTTCTCGAGGCTATTCTCTGTATCTTGGTCGAGTGGAATAAGCTGCCCACTAAGAAGATGATATCTAATATAGTAAAACGGCACTAAGAAATTTTGAGAGCTTATAATGAACTTGCAAATTATGGACTTCTTTTGCAAAATATAGATTTTGCTCTATGATTGTTTCCTATCCCAATTATCATCTAAAAATTCCAAACAACTCTCAGACTTGCAAATGAACATTGTTGCTCTAGTTCTTATTTGCTCATCGAAGAAAAAATCTACAAACACTTCAAGAGGCAATAATAGTGCGAGCCGAACTATTTTTGTGGCAATTTTCGAAGCTGGCAAGGACCAATCCTTGTTGTCAAAGGATGGAAGTGACAAAGGAGATACACGACCCCAACCAATGGAAGTTCTCGGTTCCACATATGACATATCATAAAAGAAAATTCCATTATCTGCAAGTTCCTTGTGTTGTCTTCCTCGGTACATTTGCTCACCAATAAATGCATGGAAAGCATTAAAAATTCCAACTATGCTCTCAACTGGTTGCCAATCTATCCTATTCAATGGATAAATATCTAAAACATACCAAAGATGATATCCACCACTTAACCTTTGAATATAATCATGCACTAAGCAAGATGCTCAAAATAACTTACAGTTGGGTCGATGCCTTGGAAAACTTGGAGGAGATGTTTGCAACCTTAAGTCTGCATGCTGGAAAGCATGTTGTATGAGGACCTCTTTCACCCGCTTGCTTTGTGCACACACTTTAAACTCTTTAACTTGTCCCTTGAAAGCCTCCACGAAATCATTGCATTGCCTCCTCTTCCTCCTCTTAGTTTGCAGTAGAACCCAACTTCTGATAGTTATTCGAGATGGTACCGATGCTTGATCGTCTGTAGTATAACTGTTAAAAATGCTAACAGAGTCAATGGTAGTGCTAGGCCTTCGAGAAGTAGTCATGGTGTGCAGTAGAATACAAAAAAAGGTTAGCGCAAATATGAAAAAGGGAAGAATTTTTGAGAGGGAAGTAGAGCTACTCAAAGTCATATTTGGGCGGGAACAAAGATACTAGATAGAGTCTGCAATGAAAGTTCTGAAATTCCTCGGTACAGAGTTAGTACGACTTACGGCATTTATGCCTTGAAAGCGTGAAATTGTGCAATTTGATGGAACAAAAATAATATTTTCTCCCTTTTTTTAAAAAGATCTTGACTCCAAAATGTCGATTTTCAACGTAACGTTAGCCTCTTCCTCATTGGTCAAGCGCCACTCTCTCTAAAACTGAAAGGCCCAAAAGTGAGTCCAACTTTCTCCTAATGTCACATGTGAAAGTTGTACCATCCCAGCAACTCGCTACAAGGAAGGGCATGGACTCCCAAGGGTTGATAACACTCTTATCAACTCCAATAACTTGTACCATTACTCTAACAAAGCTTCTCAAATTGAGACATAATATGTGGAATACGGTAGGAAAATGTCTCGAAAAATTTGGAGTAAGGGATCCGAATTCACGAATGCAGTAAGGAATCAAGGAGTTAGAAAACCCCAGGTAAATATGCAAGCAGTGCCTTTAAACAAGGTAGGAGAATATTGCAAAGGGGAATATAGAAATACCATGCTCCTAGTGGAATTAGAAGGTGTTACCACCATGGCTATTCTTGACAGTGGAGCGGGTGTGGCCATCGCGACAAAGGATGTAGGGAAGAAATGGGGACAGCCGGCTTTGAAAACCACCAGAATGAAATTGCAATTGGCTGACGTTTATATGGAGAGACCCATAGGACTTTTGGAGAAAATAGTTATTAAGTCTTGCAGAATCAAATACGGGCGTACATTTGCTATAGTGGATTTTGACAAGAAAAATAACTACGACATAATACTTGGATGACCCTTCATGAGACAATTAAAGATGGTTCAAGATTGAGGCTACAATCACATATACCTCAGACACATGGAAACTACTACACAAATAGACCTTAAAGACCATATCTACAAAGATGTCGATAGAACCCCGGTAGAAGAATTCAACTCTACGACTATAGTAGGGTCATAACTTTCCGAGTGGTTAGGAAATCCTAAGGAGTTATGGATGTGTGGGGCATCCAATTGTGGAAGCCTAAAACAAGAAGAATGTATTCTAAACAAAGTGATCGAAGATACGGAATACATTCCATAACCTTTTTCAGAAGAGTCCTTAGAACCATTAGAATGGACACATATTCTGGCAACCCTAGATGTGTGTGCTAAAGCGGAGGGACCAACGACTAAGTTTTGTGACCAAGATGGGTATGATGTAGTTCCATATTACATGGTTGCACTAATAAAAGAGGATGATTACAAAATCTCGGATCAATCAAGAAAAATTGAAAATAGGCAAGAAATGAATGGAGAGTTGTTCCATGATTCTCCAGACCATCTTGAACGGGATGACGATGCAGATAACAAATGTTCTGACAACCCTAGTGAGCTAGAGGAAAGGCTACCTGATATAAGGTTTTACGATTTTCCAAATAAAAAACCGAGACATCAAGCACATTACAAAAAATGGAGAGAAACTCACAAGGCAAGAGATAACCCAATGCCAATCATTAAAAATAGAATAGAATTCTTATCTCTGGTAAAGGCAAAAGATTGCATTAAAAACAAAATATCAGCTCAGTTCTCTCAAGATCGAGACCCAAGGACAAAAGACAGTCCTAGGGATGTGAAAGAAAGAAAGGAAAGGCTGAAAGCAGAAACTAAATCCAAAAAAGGGAAACATAATAAAAAATGGAAGAACCAAAATTGACTAAACGTGAACGTAAGAAAAGGTACCAAGAGCTCAAGAAAACTCTAAGGGAAGTCTGGACAACCCACACAAACATCAAAGAGGATGAAAAAGACAATAGTGGTAACAATAGGAGTGTACCATCCCATTACAAAAAGTTCACAAGTCAAGATCAAAAAATATGCTGACACAACCCATAAGAGAGCAACGAGAGAAAGAGTCTTATGATGGGCCAGAAGATGCAAAGAAAGTAGACTTAGCACAACCTAGAGAAACACCTCAATCTGTATACATAGCAACAGACCTAAGCCGAGACGGGGAGGAGGAACTTCTCAATGTTCTTCAGGAATATAAGGATGTGTTTGCATGAACTTACAAGGACTTACAAGGACTTAAAGGGAGTGGATCCAACGATATGTCAGCATACTATCCCATTAAAACCTGATGCGAAGCCAAGCAGACAACTGCCTTATACGTACAATGATACCTTTGCAAAGTGTATCAAGGCAGAGATTGATAAACTTAGGATGTGTTTGCATGAACTTACAAGGACTTAAAGGGAGTGGATCCAACGGTATGTCAGCATACTATCCCATTAAAACTTGATGTGAAGCCAAGCAGACAACGGCCTTATACGTACAATGATACCTTTGCAAAGTGTATCAAGGCAGAGATTGATAAACTTAGGAAAGTGGAGTTTATTTATGAGATAGAAGACACTGACTGGGTATCCCCAAGCGTTGTTGTACCTAAAAATAATGGTAAACTTCGAGTATGCGTCAGCCTCAAAAAAGTCAATGTAGCCACAATAAGGGATAACTATCCCTTGCCAATTACAAACATGTCCTTGAACGAGTGGCAGGAAAGCATGCATATTCCTTCTTGGATGGATTCGCTAGTTATCATCAAAACTGGCAATTGCACTCGAGGACCAATATAAAATGGCATTTTCCACAGAATGGGGCATATTTTCATATCGGGTCATGCCATTTGGGTTAACAAATGCACCTGCCACTTTTCAAAGATTGATGGCACATGCCTTCAAGGAATATTTGAGGAATTTCTTGGTAATCTATATGGATGATCTATGTGTACACTCTCTGCAAAGAGAAGAACCTGTGGAACACCTCAAAAAGGTATTCGAGAAATGCAGGACATATAGGATTTGCCTTAGTCCAGAAAAATGTGCTTTCATGGTAAGACAAGGACGAATCTTTTGGCATATTGTCTCGAAACATGGCATTTCCACATATTTGGATAAGATTAAGGTGATTTTTGAAATGCCTAAACCGATCAATGCAAAGCAAGTACGATGCTGCTTCATGGGACATTGTGGTCATTACAGGAGGTTCATACACATGTATGCAATTATTGCACAACCATTGTATAGACTTATCGTGATCTTCGAATGGACCGATAAATGCAAGGAATCTTTTAAGAAATTAAAAGATGCCCTTGTATCCGCTCCAGTGCTACGAGCACCTGATTGGGAAAAAATATTTCACATTCATATAGATACTTTTGCAGTTGCTATTGGATGTATTCTCGCTCATCCGGGAGAGGGAACTATGGATTTCCCAGTCAGCTATTCTAGTCGACAACTAAATAATGTCAAAAGAAATTACACCACCACTGAGAGAGAAGGACTTGAAATGATTTATGCCGTCAAGGAATTTTGGCATTACCTACTCGCAAATAAGTTTGTGTTTTTCACTGACCATCAAGCCCTTTTATACCTTGTTAATAAACCATGCAATATTGGACGAATCGTAAGATGGTTCATAATATTGTTAGAGTTTGACTTTACTATAGTGGTAAAGAAGGGGAAGACACACCTTCGTGCAGATCACCTCTCTTGATTACCTAATGGAAACGATCCAGAGGGAGTGGATGATGACCTACCTGATGTATACCTTTTCAATATAGAAATGGTACCTAAGTGGTCCTAAGAGATTGTCAAGCTACTATCACAGGGTGGGAAATTCAATAAGATGGATCTAGACCTTAAATGACGAACGATTTGCCAATCTAAGAACTTTCAGTTGGTTGGGGGACATTTATATAATTTAGGCTCCGACGGCATTCTAAGAGTGTGCATAAACCCTGAGGAATATGAAACATATTTGTTGGAAGCGCATATCCAGGCATTAACATTTCATTTTTCAGCAACAAAAACTTTCCAAAGACTGCAGCAATTGGGAATGTATTGGCATACTATGCGTATTGATGTTCATGATTATGTCACTAGTTATGTCAAATACGATTAAGCCCACCCATTGAAGATGCCACATTGTTTCAAATAACACTTACACCAGCGTGGAGTCAATACATTGTTGACTATTTGGAAAGGAAAATATTTCCTGAAAATATCACCAAAGCACGACAGAAAATGATAGAAACAGAGGCTCGTGCTTTCACTCTTATTGAAAATTAGCTTTATAAAAGGGGAAAGGATAACCAGCTTAGGTTGTGTGCAATGGAGAACATGTACGTTCCAGCCCTGGAACAAGCACATGGAGGGATTAGTGGAGGCCTTTTCTCTGGTGAGAAGACAGTAAAAATTGTACTCACATCGGGAATATGGTGGCCAACATTACATATGGATGCAAACGAGTATACTATACGATGTGAGTCCTATCAAAGAAACAACGTACCATTAAAACGGGATGAGATGTTCTTAAGGCCAATGATGGGAGCCAAATCCTTTGCCAAGTGGGGAATAGACTTCGTAGGGCCAATATCACCCCCTGCGTACAAAACACATGTCCAGTATATCATTATAGCCACAGACTATCTAACAAAATGGGTAGAAGCTAAAGCTACACCAAAGGCTAATGCCAGGAATACTGCACAATTTCTATACAAAAATATCTTTGTGAGATATGGTCTATCCATAGAAATTTTCAGTGATCGAGGCACACATTTCATAAATGAGATAATATCTTCTTGAACACTTCCTGATAGTTCATAAGAAGTCAGCTCCCTACCACCCACAGGCTAATGGTCAAGTCGAGGCCACAAATAAAACTCTATGCATAATCCTGACCAAGATAGTATCAGAGTCTAGAACGGATTGGGATCAGAAACTACATTCAACTTTATGGGCGTATAGAATAGCTTACAAAACCTCGATAGGCTTTACACCGTACAACATGGTGTTTGGCCTTAATGCTATACTGCCTATGGAATTTCTAATCCCAACCCTAAGAACATCAAAATGTCTAAAGTGGACGGGTCATGAAATGTCCTCACGTATAGATAACGTGGAACATCTAGATGAGCTTCACTTGAAGGTAGTAGCTTCTATCTATGCACAAAAACGAAGGCAAAAAGAATTTTTGATAAACATGTACTTTCCAAAAAATTCAAAACAGGTCATTATGTCTTGGTTTATACATTGAAACAACATGCAAAGAAACTTAAAAAGCGAGGGATGGGACCCTTTTGATTAAAGATTTATCTCCAAGTGGTGTCATCAAGCTTGCTACATTGGATGGGGAGGAAATGCCTAACTGGATAAGTGGTTGCTAACTAAAAAGATTTCATCTACCACTAACCCCAAACATGCTCTATCAAATCCATCAAGCAAAGAAAAATGCACAAGAAAAACAACACATTATTGCAGAAGCTCAAGCAAAGGCTAAATAAAGAGTGGCGAAAAAGAAGCTTCTTCGATGACAACAACATGGACCGCCTCTAAAGATAAATGCAATTTGTGTCACAGAATTCGACAACGAGACCATACAGTAGCCTAAAATTGATATCAAAATCGAAAACAATCAAGTGAAGGCAACATCGATACTTGATTCGGGAGCTCAATGCAACTTGATCTCCTACAACCTTTACAAGCAACTTCAACTTGACAACCAATTATAGAGGATGACGAATGCACTCCAAAGTTATTCAGAACATCTGATTAAAGTTTTGGGATGGACGGTGATCAGAGAACAAATCAATCAACATGACTATCCGCATAAATTTTATGTGGTCGAAGATACGAGCACACAACATGCAGTTTTGCTAGGGCAACCTTGGCAGAAAAGTTATAAGGTACAACTTGACTGGTGTCACAACACTCTCAATATACAATCTAATTCGGCAAAACAGCAAGTTCCTTTTGCTACCAGAAAAAGGTAAGCAGACCTTACCAACAACCATGGACCAAAAAGGAATTCCAAAGATCACGTCAAGGCAACAAGATCAAGTCCCAAAGGCAAAGACTCATGATACAAAGAACAGAAGTCACCAAAGCGTACACCAACACAAACAACAGGGTCAGTACAACAAAGCTATCAAGCAAATTTGCATCCGAAAAGATCGATTGACCAAGGAGGAGAAACCAGAAGTTAATTTTAACCCTCCAACCAATCATACAAATAGGAAGCCAAAACCAAACTCTTGTCGAAAACAGATATGGGTACCGAAGAAACTACTCAGCATTCACAACCACCATACCAAAATCTAGATTCAAAAGCAACAACTTCAAGAACTGCCAATACACAACTTCTACAACCGACAAAAGGCAAGTTCCAATCAACTAATATCGAAGGTTCAGTGGTGGCGACCTAAGCAAAAAGCAATCAAAAATACCAAAAGATTAAGAAGCCTGGCTCCCCAAAACCTATTGACAATCAAAGATAGAGCAAAAATACTTGAGATCTTACTATTCAGACGACTTCCCCAAGAGCATACATCATTGAAAAGCTTCAACATCGACATGGTCGTCCAGGAGGACTTCGACTAGGAAGGGGGAGGAACCAACACGCTACAAGTGTAAAAAGGGCATTGTTTTCCTTGAATTTATGGACTTTTATGTTTGATTGCAATTATTTTGATAAAAATCGAACAGATATGCCCTAAAATATTGAGTAATAACAGATGACAGAGGACAAACACCAAGATGAGCCTCTAGGTGTGTGTACATATCTAAAATTAGAGGTTTTCAAGAAGAAAAAGCAAGAAAACGGAGCAATCCGACCAAAAATACTACGGATTGATGTACATAGTAGGTTAATATGATATTACCTAATTATCTTGATTTTTTTATTTTTTTGGATCAAATTAGATATTTTTCTTTATTTTTAATTATTTTTCAGCCAAAAACAAAGAAAAATAGAAAAAGCAGGTGAAACGACACTTTGGCAACAAAAGAAAAATAATAGGAGTGGTCAAATAAACAATCGACAATTTATGGTGAAGACGAGGTGCAAATATGCGAAAAAGTTGCGGAAAGCCAAATTGGCAGATCTTTGGCCAATTGACAAATTTTTCAAAAATAGATCAATCGGAGTCCAAATGAAAAAATTTATGAGCCTAAAGTGCATTTCACAACAAGATAGGAGCACATGCCAAATTTGGTAAAAAGTGGTCCAGAAACCCGATATAAGTTCTTTTGGGCCCACTTAATAGCTCATTTTCACTATTCACAAGTGAGAGAGAGCTTGAGAGACGTAGAAAGATCGGATCTTTTGAGACTCCGTACGATGCACATGACACACCGATCGGTGCCAAATATGAGAGGTAGGCTTGTTACCATGAGTTTTTCTTGTCCTACACTCTCTTTGTCACGAAAAACTTCAAAAATCGTCAATGTAGCTTCGCGAGAAAGAAACCGAAAAGAGCCCGTAGTGCATCATCCACCCAACGGGTTGCTACAAGACTCGGTGGGGGGTTAACCCTAAGCTAAAAAACACATCTATGATCTCCAATGCAGGTTTAGGTCAACCGGAAAAACCCTAACTTCTTCGGGCAGCACGACAAAGACTGATCGGGAAAGAATAGTCGAAACGACGCAAAACTTCAAGAGAAGATACACCTCAAGCATGTCTTTAAGTCAAGTAAGTCTCTGCGTGAATCCACCATCAAAAGTAGGTCAAAACATGGGGTAAAGCTTCGGGGCCACAAAGTGTCATTTGGGCCTCACGGTCGAGATAGATGTCCGTTTGCCACCAAACTTCACAGGCTTCATCAACATATTATCAACAACCAGTACGTAAAGTCAAACATCAAGAAAAATTGTTGTCGGCACTCTCCTCAACAAAAGACGCTATTTTAGCGACAAATCGCCAAATGTAGCATTTATGAGTCCAAAGGATTCATTATAGCCACAGAAGGGTGCCTAAGGACATTCACATGCAAGGGAAATAGAGATCAAGAAGAATCTCTAAGTCAATGCGGCCACAATGGAGAAATCCCTTTCGAAGACTGAAATACCAAGTAGGGAGTTTCAAAACTGATCACTTGACTTTTTAAAGTGAAAAATAGCTAGCAGGGCTTAAGGCACAATCACAAACCACCTCAAAGCATCAAAATCAGTTTTTATCACAGCAGACTTCATACACGTATGAAGTCTCACATACATTTTTTGCACAAGAAACACTCACAGGAAATCACAGCATCATTTTGCATACCCTCTAGATGCAATACACAAAATTTTACGGAATTTGGAGCTTTTATAGTTCCCCAAGAACCAAAAAATGCAAAGTCTCAGCCTAATCTCAATATTTGGCTTTAGACTTATAAAAATTCCTCCCAATCATGTGGAATTATGTGCACAGCATATACTTAGCCCAAATATCTTATGACTATGCTCAAAAGTGCGATCTATGAAAAGAGACTTTATATGCGTATAAAGATTAACTCTGCAATAAGGGAGTGTTGCCCAGAAACTGATCACCCAAACCTGTAAAGTATATCATGCCAAGCCTCTACACCAAATTTGGACCGAATTGGGAATGTATTTGTCATCATTTTCAAAAACCAAAGTATCTTAGCCTGATTTATGGCCTTAAGCTCAAGAACTCTTACCCAATTTCATGTGTGCGCCTATCACAGCCTTATAAACATCATGGACTAGGTTTGCAACAAATCTGGATCAAAGATTCTCAAGTAGACTTTATACGCGTATAAAGTCTACAAGCCTTGATATAGCAGGCTAGCTGGGATTTTAGGCTTTTAGCACTTGGAAAACATCATCATGAGCTCTCTAACCCACATCAAGCACAATTGGAAGTGATATGACCTTCATTCATTCAAAAAAGCCAAACATGTGCCATGACATCTTTTGAAGCCTTTCTATCACAATCCACAAGCCCAAAGTCATATCAGAGTTCATGGATACTTTACACAAGCCATACAACACCAGCCTGGGGAATTTCTCACTATTTTACATCAATAGTCTTTATACCGTATAAAGTCTAAACTATTATCTGGGAGCCTAACCAACAATTTCTCAGCACTGGTTTGTGCACCATGTACTTACAATGCATACCTTCAATTTGGACAAGTTTGGGCTAGATAATGACCACTAGTAGTACCAAAGCAGAAATTTCCTCCTGTGCAGTATTCTAGACCCCATCCAATTAGTCCATATCCAAATGGGAATCAGAGTTTGATATTGGGTGTCCCAACCACCAAAGGAAGCTCCAGAATAATCCAAGGCCAGAAGACTCAATGAAGACTTCATACATGAATGAAGTCTCATAATGGTTAAATGATGGATTAAGGCAAAGCTCTACACTCCAAGGCTTTTATTCCAACAAAAGTAACCCAAAGCTAAAAATCCATCAAATTATGTATCCATTTACCCATGTTAACCCCAATATCGAAGTCCCAATCTCCATAGGTGAAATGTGGCTCCATACTCAGAAGGAAAATCCAAAATCCAATTTCACTGCCCCACAGATGTGTATAACATGCTAATGACTACTTACAGCCAAGGTATGAGTCATATCTAACACACTAGACTTCATACGTGTATAAAGTCTCTCTAATATGGAGATGAACCTGGAGATCAACAATGACCAATCTAAGCCTCAACAACAGGACTATGAGTACACTTACCCAAATTCATTACATTTAAGCCTCAAATACTCAGAAGTGAGCCCAAATCTAGTTTCAAACTGGCAAAGAGTCAAATGGGCATAGATGGTTCAAACAACATCCAAATTGAAATCCAGACACATATTCATGAAGCATACGATAAGTGTTGTGCATATGTAAACTATCACTATGTTTTAAGTACTTAAACTTCATACGCGTATGAAGTCTCACAGCATCAATCAGCACCCAAAAGCATCCATCATCCTATGCATTGCACCCTTTTGCCCTTGGTAGCCTATTTTTCAATTTAAGAGTCATTTGGACAGATGGAAACTGAGAAAATGCAAGATTCGATAATCACTTGAAGTGTCCGCAGGATCTATGGAGTCTAGTAAATCACCAACAAAGAAGAAGAGGATGTCTGTCAAAGACATAACTGCAGCCAGTGAACCATATACACTGCCAGCGGAGATACTCAAGCCAGCCAAGGCTTGGATAGATGAGGCAACAGTAGAAAAGGAAGGAGTTGCAGCCTATCAAGGCACCTCCAGAGACACACAGTCAACACATTGGATATCCCAATGAATCCACGAGAGATGTTAGAAATGGCAAACAAAGAAGATACCGTTACCCAGATAGAAAGAGCGGACCTTCATAACTTCTATACGACTCCACCAGCAGGTGTGGATGTTCAGAGAGTATATGAGCTAGTCAGCTCTATTCAAAAAGACAGAAAGGCAATGATAACAGGTTTGGATGGCCACAAGACAGGAACTCTAATCACACCTCAAACCATAGCAGATGCACTTGCGCTCCACAACAGGGGAAGCTCAGTGAGAGAAGAAGAGACGAGGTGAAAGTTTACGCACAAAAGAAGTTTAATCAGAAATTCAAAGATCTGGTGGAACCATGAGCTACAAAGATATGCAAACTATACAACCAATACTTCCATGTTTGCAGCAAGCGGCCACAGAAATACACAACTCCTCCTTATGCAGTGGCAACTACTATAGCCTGGGCTTTAAAGAGCAATGTACCAAAAGAGGTGAACTACGCTCAATATCTGCATGAGCAGATGATTGGCATAGGCATGGAAAAGCCCAAGTACATTGGAGGAGGAGAAACCTTGACAAAGATTGCATATGAGGCAATCAAAGCAAGAGGACATTGGCTAGAGCCACCAACACAGAATGAGTGGTTCAAGGTAAAACCTGATATCGAAGATGAGCCGGTAAAAACAACAGCTCCACCCATCACCACCAGGCTAAGAAGAAAATTGGAAATAGTGCCGGAGAACGAGCCTGTGGATCGGAAATTGATTGGAGAAGCCACCATAGTATGGTGTATGACCGCAAATATGGTGTGTGGCCTTTGGGAGTTGACATACTCTGTCATTTCTTTAGTTAAGCCCACACAAAATTGTTGTTTTTTCTCTCCAAAATCCATCTATTTGAAGACAGTGGATTTGAGATGTAAGTATCAAAACTTGTCTACATATTTGTGAATGGATTTGTAGGGAGAGAGCTTCAAGCTTCACCATTCAGTGAGTACTTTGTCTTTGGCATCGATAGCCAAAAATTGCTTCATGATGGAAGATCTTATAGCTTTCCATGTTTGTGGAGCTTCATCGTTTGCCTGTAGGCTAGACCACCATTGCCTGTCAGACTTTTGAAAGTGCATAGCTACATGGTGTAGCTTAGAGGACTCCTGATGTTAGGAAATAAGACGTAGCTAAATAGATAATTGAGTAGATTACTTAATGGAGAGAGACAGATTTACATACACGAGATTACAGAGTAGAGAGAGAGAGAGAGAGAGAGAGAGAGAGAGTACACACGATATACGTGGTTCACCCAATGTGGGCTATGTCCACGGGAAAGCAGCCACTTTAGTACTTCAAAACAAGAAGTAGTTTACAAAGGGATTATACCCTTAATGGAGCTCCCGCCTTGCTTCACTCTCACCACCTCACACTCACCTTGTTGCATCAACTTCACACACTATGAAATGTGTGTAGAAATGGCCTCCTTTTATAGGCCAAAAGGGCTGCCCTCTCTCATGAGAGGCAGCCATGTGTAGCCGCCCTTGTGTAGATAAGTCCAAATCGGACCCTCCAATCTGCCCATGTGTGGCCGCCCTTGAGAAGACAAGTCCGCTTTTGAATTCGGCCATTGGCCACCGGCCATTGACTACCAGCCACCGGCCAAACGACGGTTGTTTTCCGACCACTTTCCGGCCGTCGTCCGGCCATAATATTTCGGCGAAAAGGAATATTCCGGCGAGGGAAAAAAAAAGTCTCGGGGGCTTCCGCCCCTGAGGCCCCTAAAGTTGCCCCTTATTTTTTGCCGGGAAAATTTTGGTTTTCGGCAAGTGATTTTCCTTCACGCACAATGGCTTCTCCTCATAATGGGGACCTTACAAATGTGCGCTCTTACCACAAAAAATTACAAGGGTAAATCAGGCTCCATACTTAACACCTGAAGCCCTCATCTCCAAACACCGCATCGAATTGAAAGGAAAAGTGTTAGCCAGGGAATCTAGACCCAAGGAAACACACAGTCAGAAAGTTGCTCGTATTGAAAGATTGATAGAACAGTTCAGAGCAGAAAGGGCACTAAAAGGAGATTTTGAAGGATACTGGGTGCTAGACCTAGCCAAGGTGGGAGGAAGCTCCTCTAAACCACTAGAGGACCAATTTGACCATTACATCCGAGCATATGAAGAGACGGCAAGGGTACTTGATCAGAAAAATTTAGAGCCTTTCACAATGGAGGAAGTGAAAAATATCAAACAGAAGCTGAAAGAAACATCAGAAGGACAGGAGAAGAAGGAACAAGAGGAAGAGTAGAAGAAAGATGAAACACCACCTTTTCCACCAAGATCTCCCACACCTCCTCCAAGCTCAAAACCAGCTACACCCAAACCTCAGTCTTCACCAAAAACAACAGAAGAGGCCACATTTGCACATGGAGATCAGGAACAGGATGAAAGAAATACATATGAAGATCTCATCCAAGCTAGATATACTATGGCAGAGGATTCCACAGTGGTATATGGTACTCCGAACCCACCATGGGCTGCAAGGAAAGACAAGAGCTCCCAAGAAACAAAGAAAGAGATGATGAAGCAGAAAACAGGAAGGGAGAGCATGGATCTCAACAAAGAAATCCAGAGAAATACTCACCACAACCAGGAGTGCCAGGGATGGTTCAAGTCCCCATGGTACCCCAATGGAGACCCTTGGCTAAACCATTCCAAGCATCATTAGTAGGAGTGCTGATCAGTACGGGTTATCAGGTTCCACTGGCTGGTCCAATCAATAGACCAACAACTCGAAACCTTGTCGCAGCAACTGAAGACAACATAAGAGCCGCTTATCAAATACTAGATAGAGTCAAGGCGCTGTCTCTTGCCACTGTTGAAGAGAACAACATGCTGCGTACCAGGGATGACAACATGCAAATGGAACATGAGAACCTATCGTATCTGGTACAAGATACCCACCTGAAGACTGAAGAAGCAGAAAAAGAGCTCGACCCTCTTACTGCAACACTAAGGGAATCTGAAAGCAAACGAGACACTCTCCTGCTAGAGATGATTGAAGCATCGAGAGCAATCAAGACTCTTCAAGAGCAAAAATATTAGGCCTTGGATGACTTAGAAGCAGCAAAGGATGAAGTCCTAGAGCTGAAGGAAAAGTTAGAGCTCCAGGACAAGACAATCAATAGACTAAGGTCTACACCAAGGATCAAGAGAACAAGTGCAGGATCAGACACCCAAGGCATACAAGCACCGGAGGCACAAATCACCACCCTACATAAGGAACTGCGGCTATAGCAAAGACAAAGGATGCATATGGTAGAAGGATCTTTAGCCACCGAAGAAAGAATGAGAGCAGAACACACAGTTCTCGAAAAGAACATGAGGAACTTCAACAGAACCTAGAAACATTGCAAAATCAAATGGTTGACATGGCTGAAATAGCAACTCAACAAGACACATTGGCGCAAAGACAGATCATCGTTGACTTGCAAAAGGAAATAGCGGCGTTAAGGAAACAGGAAACAGAATCAGGGCATAGTGAAATAGAAACAAATGCTAGAGATGATCCCATGGAAATTCCTGAAGGGGTCGAAGATATCCAGTACAAGGAAGACTAGGAGGAAACAGAGGAAGACCAAACGAACACACTAACAGCAGAGAAGGAGACACGCTTCCAGCTTTTTAAGACCACAAGCCAGCCTTGGAATGGGTATCAAGAATGCTCTATTCTGTAGGAGTCCAAGGGCTGGTGACAAATGTACTTAGGGAGAAATGGATGCAACCCACACTCCCATATCCTCTCCTAAAGTATGAGGTAATACTGATCAAGAAAAGAGTCAAAGCAAAAGCAACAGAGCCGGTCTATGAAGGAGATGCCAAGAAGACGGAGGATACAGGTGGAATAGTGAACTCATAAAATCTGGCTCCTAAAGTGCCTAGTTTTTTTGAAATACTTGGTGGAGGCTCCAAAGATTATTAGAGATGACCTCCTATTTTGCCCAGTCCCTCGTGTTCTCACTTGGGAAAATCATTTCAGAATCTTGAAGGCTCATCCGAACTGGCTGAAATACCCGTCTATGCCTGCACCCAAATCAAGAGAGAGAATATGTGTCTCTTATATGGTGAAAACCCTGAAGGGCACCATTAAGATCTTTACAAGCTCTCTGGATTTTTTGTGCATCATGATCAAAAAAATCTGCAAAACCTTGTTGGCTTGTTTTGAAGTGTTCGCGCCTTCTAAAGCGACGGGTTCTATACTTCTATCAATGGGTGACACTGTCCTCACTGCAATGACATATGATCTGTCAAAACAACCATCTCCAAAGGTTTTACATCTGCTGTATCAGAGAATCATGTTCCTACCCAAATATCACATGCAAGCCTTTGAAGAATCTTTCTACATGGGATTCTTTACTTATGATAGCAAGATATTTGGCCCAACGACCACTTTGGGGAACATCCGGTACGAATCGTACCTAAAGCTGCACCACCAGGCTTCCACTGACATAAGAGCAGCTCTTACTAAAGTAAGACCAGTCATGTCAAGGACGACATGGATGGGGAAGGGGGAGTGTTGACGGCAGGATACAGAAGAGGTTTCCCAATACATTGTACTACTATTTTTTGAAGTGAAATGGTACCTTTGTAATATTTGAGCTGCCAATAGACCTTGTGGGAAACGAGCCTCTATGGACGAATGTATATAATTCAAATTTTGTAATTTGAACCCAACTTTTGAGAATTAGCAAAATTTGGTTTTATCACTATGCGTGGAGTCTGAGAGAGTGAAAGAGAGAGAGAGAGAGAGAGAGAGAGAGAGAGAGAGAGAGAGAGAGAGAGAGAGAGAGAGAGAGAGAGAGAGAGAGAGAGAGAGAGAGAGAGAGAGAGAGAGAGAGAGAGAGTGACTTGATCTCTTCGCAACACGCGCTACGGAAGGCCCATTGCTGAAGAGACACCACCACCACATTAGCAACTGCAAGGGCTTCCCTCCGACGCCAACAGTGTGTGATTTTGACTACAACATGAAGAGAGCGCCTACAAGCTTCCGGGTGAGTTTTCTTGCAAGCCGGGTGTCCATTTGGTGATTTCTTTATACCTATGGGTTCACGGCGAGTAGGACTACACGTTAGGACCATTCACCACAAAAAATGGTAGCTTTTATTTTGCTACCTGTCTTTATATGCGATTGTCGCAAGGGGTAGTAGGAGGTGGTTATCTAGTCACAGTCCATAGGATATTGATCTCAAGGCAAGGAGAGTGTATTTTATGAGTTTTGTGACATTCGAATGTGTTTGACCTAGATTCGGTGAGTGGTAGCGTTGTAGTTTGAATTGTCTTCGCTACTGCGTTCTTTGACCCGATTTCCTTATTAGTGATTGTCTTACAAGGTTGAGAAGTAAATTCATAACCCTCTTCTTGTTTCCATGCGCCTACGGTTTAAGCTTCATCCTCGTTCGACATAGAGTTGTTGGTTTTGTTCTCGCTATGCTAGCGTCCACTTGCGGCGTACCCACCAACAATCCTATAGTTTATTTCCAGTGATCTCTGTATGTGGCAAAGAGAGAGAGAGAGAGAGAGAGAGAGAGAGAGAGAGGGAGAGAGAGAGAGCGAGAGAGAGAGAGAGAGAGAGGGTGCATCTAGAGAATATTGAAAGGGAGGAACCTATCCATAGAGGAATCATGTAGCTCAAACCCTGCTACCCTCCGTACCTCTTGGATCTCCCCTAATCTGCTACTCGATAACTCGATATACCTCTACTAGTGATGTACCATGTATCCCTCCTCTCTGGCTAGTCTTGTCTCTATTCAATCTAGGGATGGAAGAAAATTGTGATTTATCTTTGGATATGTCTCCTAGTGTGTGAGTGTCTCTCTTAGTAACCATGCTCAATATCATTGAATCTCCAATAGATAGAGGCCAAGACCTCTCTGACCTTGTTATCTCATAACTCTAGATAGCGACCAAAAACCCTCTCTAAAGAGGCTATGAAACCAGCCATGTATCTCATAGTAAATTGTACAATGCCATATATAGTGAAGCTCTATCTTTGGATCTCTCTAACTCATAGTAAATTGTACAATGCCATATATAGTGAAGCTCTATCTTTGGATCTCTCTAACATAGCTGGGATGACCTAGCCTCAACTAAAATTCCTCGATGTTGGTAAGTCTCAATTTCCAATTGATGTGATGATTTTTTAATGTGTCCAATAGCACATCATAATCTATGGGACAAGTGAGTGTCCATGATGAGAACCTATTCTCTATGACTTGGAGAAAAGGCTCTCAATACGTAGTCATCTCCATGTCTAGCTCCTCTAAAGGCTATATCCATGTCCTCTATATATCCAATTGAAAAAAATGTTGTTGTATAAGTCTAATGACCTCCATCCATGTAATTCCTCCATGTAAACCATGGAAACTTCTCCCCTAACCCTCTACTAATATTCCCATTAGTGTCTTTCCTTGCCACTAATTCCAATATATGCCCTAAAACTATGGGGAAGTTCCTTGTCTTAAATTCATAAGTTCTCGAATGGGAATAATATCTCATTCTTTGAAGTTCCCTCAGAAGCACCTACATCCAACCTAAGTATTCCATTACAATTCCCTTAGCACTCCATATTTCCACAATGATCACTCTTAGATCTCTATAAACAATCCATTTTCCCACCTTTCTAGCCTCAAAAAGACGTGGTATGCATTCTTTCTTGTGCGCTACTTGAGCATGTGTAAGTCTTCTTTCAAACTACTTTCTTGTTCTTCAAGGTGTGTCGATGTGAGAGAAAATATTTCTTTCTGTTCAAATCAATAAAATTTGTTATAAGCGGTCTCTCTTTTGATGGACCTTTTCCTACTCTTCATGCATCTATGGGTCATTTTTCTATTGCCAAATTTTAAACATGAAGCCAATGCATCATTTTTTGGACTCGTCCTTTTTCCATCCCACACACAAGGCAAAGGGCTAGCTTTTTCCTTTTTCCTTAATTCTATCATGTTAGTGTTTTACTCATGTTGTTTGACCACATCATTCCACATCTTTAATAAAAGGCTTTAGCTCTTTTATTTTCCCTTGTAAATGCAGACTTGATGCACTACTTTGAGTTGTCTCGCTTGTATTGAGATTACTCTTACATACAATAGGTTTTTCCTCAAGGTCTTCAATCAATGCAACATACACTTTTCCATTTTTTATTTCCCCAACTCAAAAATAGCATCATACAATTCTTTTGCACCGTAAAGTCCATTACATTCACCTCTACTCTCAAAACAGAATGTATTTTTCATTTTAGAGCCACGTACATTGCAAGGTAAAATTTATCAACCATCTCCTTTTGCAAGGCATTCCTCAAGTGTGCACACGAATCATTCTTGTAAGCTTCTATGGCTTCATACATAACTCTTTGCATCTCCTACCTCATAAGGCTTAAAGTCTCCAAATTCAATCTTAATTACCACTTGCACTATTTCATACATGAATTTATCTTTCATTTTAGAAAGCTCCCATGCTCTTTTCACTCTCTATAGAAAAGGACATGCCACTTGCAAGCCGAGAGTCTTGGAAAACCCCCTATTTACAACTCATGTGAAGTAAAAATGACCCCCCTTCATACACTTATACAACATGTAGTTACTAAAATTATTATGCCCATAACTTATATTTTAAGGTTTGGTATAGTTTCTCACCTTCAAGTTCAAAAGATCAAACTCGATGCCATACAAGTTACACTTTTAACGTCAGTACCTTGAAATAGAGAAGACGTAGGAGATGCAAAATAGAGAAGGAGTAGCCACATGCACTTTATCGTACTCACAAATATAGACTT
Source organism: Adiantum capillus-veneris (assembly GCF_014529385.1). Lineage (NCBI taxonomy): Eukaryota > Viridiplantae > Streptophyta > Polypodiopsida > Polypodiales > Pteridaceae > Adiantum > Adiantum capillus-veneris. Next base: position 62,239,938 of record NC_140931.1, read on the forward strand.
AGACTCACTCTCGAAAGTTACTCAACAAGACTTGGCAACATCGAAATGGTTGCAATGGCAGAAAAGTTCACACACATCTACACAATTCTGGACATAAGACTTGAAATGATGGCAAAGAAGAAAGAAGCATGCAGTAAGTAGTAGAAGTTCTCTCTCTCTCTCTCTCTCTCTCTCTCTCTCTCTCTCTCTCTCTCTCTCTCTCTCTCACACACACACACACACACACACACACACATACTTGTAAATCTATTTTGATTAATTTACAAGTGGAAAACCTCAAAATGAGGAAAATCCACCAAAACGATAATATACAAAGGGAGGAACACAAGAGTGCTATGTAATCCCTCTCTCTCTCTCTCTCTCTCTCTCTCTCTCTCTCTCTCTCACACACACACACACACACACACACACACACACATTGGTACTTGTCTTTATGTTTATGGTTAAAAGAAAACTAAACTTCCCCGTACTGCTGTCATCTCGGCTATGTATTTCCACTCAAAATATGGCTTTATATCTTTCCTAGCTACACTAAGTCAGTATCCACAGTGGGAAGGAACCCCTAGGGTTATGATGGTTGGAAGTCCTTAGTTGGAAGCTATATTAACGTGGGTACATGTAAGGACATGGGTCCTATGGGCAAGGCCACCGGCACGGCCAGACAGTGTTCGGATAGTGTGTACGCTAGGGGGAGGCTATAAGATAGCACGGTTGGGTGGAGACTAGCACACGCATTACCACCACCCTTTCACTGGTATCCAAGCTATTTTTTGGAGGAGGCTAAAAGCTTCTTGCGTGTGTGTGTGTGTGTGTGTGTGTGTGTGTGTGTGTGTGAGTGATGTCCTGCTTCTCTCCCACGTTCAGCAGACAGCGACTTCTCCGCTGCGCAGCAAAAATAAGGCAAGCATAGTTTTCTGTGCGAGCAATGCGTGGACAGGAAGCGACAGCAACCGACTGTGCCCGCCCCCACAGCGCACGACCAAGGAAGACAACCAAGGTAAACTCGACCAATAAATCGATGGCATCAAAGCTCCAAAGGCATTCATTGGTTTTGTTGGTTGGGCATACAAGAATGCCCGCTTAACCCTTGCATGAAGGAGGGTTGAACCCACCCCATGAGGGTAAGAGGCCAACACTTTACCATGAAGCTATTGGCCCTTGTTGTGTTAACAAGGAAAGATAGTCTACTTGTATTGAAAGGAAAACTAGAAGGAAAGGGAAAGCTTCAAACTTCAAGGAAGTAACTTCACCCTTCCTTTTCACTTCTTGCAGGAAGGCAAGTTTTCTTCCAAAAGTTCTTTTTTCCTCAAGGAGGTACTTCAAAGTGAAAAAAATCCTTCACAAAAACGAAGAGTTTTTGTGAAGAATCATCAAAGGTGTTCTTACAATGAACGACAAGTGAAGCGCTCAAATTCTCGCAAGGCGAGGTTCGCATGCAATGCAAATCGCGGAGCATACAAAACACAAAGACTTCAATTTCTCAAGGTACAAGTTGTCGTCTTTTTTTCTCTCTTTGCATTAGTGTGTGTTTACCATGGCCAGTAAGGATATCCCACCTACACACACGTTTGATTTTGAGCAGGTAGATCAAAATCAGGGCACCACGGGTGCTGCTGACACTAATATGCATGATGATGATGATCTAGGAGATCATGGGCTTGTAGGTATGGCTTCTTTCAAGACTTTGGAACATCGCCAAAGAGTACTTGAAAGCAACCTCTCTGTACTCAATGCAAATGTTACCAATCTTACGGAGTTACTTGTGAAATTTATGAATTTACAGACGACTCAAGGAGCCACAAGTGGCACGGTTCAAGGGAACCAAGCTCGCACGACTCAAGGAGTCCAAGAGACAAATATTGCAGAAGGTAGCAATGCATTACTTAAGAATATCACCATTCCTGAGTTTCACGGGGAAGAGCATGATCGCAACAAGGATGCGATCAATACGTTCTTATACAAATGGAGTGATATTCATAGATTGAGACACACCCCGGATATAAAGACGACTATGAAAACAAGTCTATCTCTTAAAGGAAACGCCTATAAGTGGTGGATGGCATTTCCAATAGATGCTCGTCCTTCATCTTGGGCTACGTTTCAAGCTTCTTTCTCCAAAGATCTTTTGGACTCCAATGAAGAAGATAAGAATTGGTTAGCATGGGATGCATGCCGCATGTCTGGTCTCTCTCTCACACAGTACCTTTCGAAGTATCGGAAAATCACATTAAAACTAGAAGGTCTAGATGAATTCCAAAAGATATGGGGTTTTAATAGGGGTCTTGACAAAGACTATCGTCTTCATGTCAAGACCCAATATCCAAAAACTTTGAAAGAAGACATTAGTCATGCACAAAGACATGATGATGACCAAGAGAGGAAAGGAAATGTTCCCTACTCTAAGAATACTTTTGCTAAGAGCAATGTGGCTAAGAGACAATGGCGAGGTAGATCTCCCACACGTTCCAAAGGAATAAGAGACCATCTACCTCTCCACGCCCACAAGAGGCTAAGAAGCCTAAGCAATCACGAGATACTCTGCGTGGGTCTCTCAGCACTGTTGATTTTGAGCATGCAAAGAAACACAATTTGTGTTTTAGATGTCTTTAGGACCAACATAACAAGAAAGATTTTCCTCTTTTGCAAGGCAAAGAAAAGGCCATGTACACGGTGCAACACCTCACATTAGATTCATCTCTAAATATTGTGTTGTAGAGGTTCTTCATATGGAAGAAAAACACAAGTGTTGTGTGTCTGCTTCAATGTGGCAGCCCGCCTTTGGCCCCCATGATTTTATTCGCATGCATGGCACTATTAACGAACAACATGTTCTTATTTTAGTGGATGATGGTGCAACTCATAACTTCTTGAACTATAAGCTAGTCAAGAAATTGAAGCTTACACAGACTCCTTGCTCTCACAAGTATGTGGTGGAGCAAATGTCTGCGAATGATAAAGAAGTATGGGACACGGTAGTTCAAGGTGTTGAGCTTATTGTTGAAGATCATACGATGACCCTTGACTTCCAAGTTATGAATATGGACCGTGCTGATGTAGTTTTAGGACATGAGTGGCTGCATGGTTTAGGAAACACATTGCACACTAGTCATGAACACAACTCCTTATCCTTTATGGAAAATGGTAAACATGTGCTTTTGCTTGGTGAGAAAAATATACCATCTGCACCTCTTATATGTACAGCCGAGCTTTCTATTTTGCAGAAAGAAATTTTAATAGATGAAGTCTTTTTGTGTTACTACTCCAAGTCTTGTGAATTCTCAAGAGCAAAGTGCGGTGAATTCTAGTAATGGTATGCAAAGTGCAATGAATTCTAGTAATGATATGCAAAGTGAAATGAATTCTAATGGTATGCAAAGTGCAATGAATTCTACTGATAAATAAAGTGTTAACAAATCTAACGAGCAAAGTGCTCTCAATTTTAACTCTATAGAGCAACGTGCAACTATTGTAAAACAAACATTACAGGAATTACAAGATTCTCCATCCTAGCATAACTCTAGTTTACTTTCTCCTTTTGCACGGCAAAAGATGACTCACTTATTCACAGAGTATAGTGATGCGTTCTCAAGTGATTTACCACCGGGTTTACCCCCTACACTTGATGTGCAGCATGGCATAGATGTCTTGCCAGGCACTAAACCGGTGAGTAAAACACCTTATTGTATGAGTGCTAAAGAAGCCAAGGAGGTTGAAAGTCAGTTAGCTGACTACCTCACTCGTGGTTTCATTAGACCCAGCACTTCGCCTTGGGCATCACCAATTCTATTGGTAAAAAGAAAGATGGTACTATGCGCATGTGCGTAGATTATCACGAATTAAATGCGATAACCATCAAGAACAAGTATCCTCTACCTCGAATGGATGAGTTGTTTGATCAACTCCACGGGGCAAGTTGATACTATACAAAGATAGATCTTCGTTCAGGATACCACCAGGTACGTATCCTACTACAAGATATCTCCAAAACTACCTTAAGAACACGGTTTGAGCATTTTGAATTTTTGGTTATGCCTTTTGGTCTAACCAATGCTCCAGCTACATTTATGACACTCATGGATAGTGTCTTACGTCCCTATCTTGAAAAATTTGTTGTGGTTTTCCTTGATGACATTCTCATTTATAGTAAGACTGAAGATGAACACATAGAACACTTACGATTAGTGTTTGAACAGCTACGAGCTCACGCATTGTATGCTAAGCAAAGCAAGTGCGATTTCTTTAAAACAAAGATACATTATCTCGATCATGTGATCTCTTATTATGGCATCAAGATGGACAATGACAAGGTCGCTGCCATTCTTCGATGGCCACATCCCAACATGGTTGAGGAGCTTCAAATATTTTTAGGCATGGCTGGATTTTATCGACAGTATATCCATGACTATGCCAAAATCATTGTTCCTATGATGGATCAACTTAAAGAAAAAGGTAAGACCTTTTCTTGGGAAGAAACTCAAAAACGCAGTTTCGAACAGCTCAAGGGAGCTATAGCCACTGCTCCCATCCTAGCAATCGTCGATTCACTTAAGTCGTTTGTGGTAGAGACTGATGCTAGTGATAAAGCCATTGGTGTGGTACTTCTCTAGGAGGGAAGACCTATAGCCTTTGAAAGTAAAAAGTTAGATAGAGCTCAACAGAATTATTCTGTCTATGAGAGAGAGCTCTATGCCATAATTCACGCTTTACAAAAGTGGAGACACTATTTATATGGTGTCGAGTTTGAATTAGTTTTTGACCATGAGAGTATCAAATGGTTTCCTACTCAAACAGACTTGAAAGGCCATAAATCTAGATGGACAGAAATCCTTCAATATTATAATTGTAAGCTACAATATCGCAAGGGGTGATATAATGTAGTAGCGGATGCACTAAGTCGGATGCCTCAGATTAATTCACTTGCTTTCACAAAACTAAAGAGTAGATTTTTGGAGTCATTACGTGGCAAGTGTGCACAAGATCAATCATATGCTAAAGTGTGGAGTGCAGCTTTAAAAAGGGATCCCTCACACTCACATGTCTCTGAACAGTCAAATCAACATGTCTTTGCATGCGCAGATAGAAACTCCAACACACAGATCTCCACCCCTACTCAAGAAGAGCTTAAGCAATGGAAGATTTCCATTGATGATGGCTACTTACTCCACAAAGGTAGAGTATGTAGGAACCAAATCTTATTTGAGTGTCACGATAGTCCAAGTACTGGTCATCCAGGTATCCGTAAGATGTATGCCTTAGTTCGACGGCAATTTTATTGGCCGGGCTTACATCATGATGTTCAAGAGTACATACTAAACTGCCAACAGTGCCAAGTCAATAAAGCAGAGTGCCTCAAGGTAGGTGGACTTTTACATCCTTCAGAGATTCCACAAGGTAAGTGGGAGAGTATCTCTATGGATTTTGTAGTAGGACTACCTACTATAAATCGTGGCCATGATGCTATTTGGGTAATTGTAGACCGTCTCACAAAGATGGGCTGATTCATTCCCACTAAGGCTACGGTTAAGACACCGGAATTAGCACGGCTATTTGTAGAGAAGATATATATAAATTTCTACGGTCTTCCAGCTAGTATCATTAGTGACAGAGATCGAAAGTTTGATAATCACTTATGGAGAGTTGTGTTCCAAAATTTGGAAATTAAACTTAATCTAAGTACGGCTGATCATCCAGAAACGGATGGTCAAACAGAAAGAGTTAATCAAGTGCTAGAGGATATTCTACAAGCGTACGTTAGCAAGAAGAAAACCAATTGGGAAGACCACTTACCTATTTTGGAATTTGCTTATAGTAGTTCAAAGCATGCGACTAGAGGGTTTAGTCTACTTATGCTTTTGTATGGATTTCAACCTAGATCACCCGTTACGGTGGGGTTGGCTAAGGAGAAGATACAACAAGCGAAGGATTTTCTCCAAGACCATTTTGACATGCTTCGAGTTACTCTACAGAATGTTAAGCAAGCTCAAGATCGATATAAGAAGTATGCAGATAAGCATCGACGTCTTGCTACTTTCGAAGAAGGAGACAAGGTTTTCCTCAAAGTTTTGGAGCATTCAGAAAGTCTGAAGACGGGAAAAGTTGGTAAACTTTCACCACGCTATTGTGGACTGTTCACCATTCTCAAACATATAGGTCAAGTGGCCTACAAGTTAGCTCTTCCAGAGCACTCACAAGTTCATCCTGTTTTTCATGTTAGCAGTTTACGAAAACAGCTAGGATAGAATAGTAATGTCATTGACACAGGTGTGTTGGTTGACCTTATCGCACCGCCAAGTATTCCTCATGATCCCGAAAAGATTTTGGATTCTCATGATCTTTGCACCAGACATCATGTCAGACGACAAGTGTTGGTAAAATGGCTAGATAGACCTGAAGAAGATTCTACATGGGAGAATGTCTCCCATGCACTTAAGAAAAAAATTTCTACGTTCATTTTCGAGGACGAAAATGATTCTCCAAGGGAGGGAGGGGGGGGGGGGGGGGTAATGTAAGGACATGGGTCCTATGGGCAATGCCACAGGCACAACCTAACAGTGTGTACACTAGGAGGAGGCTATAAGATAGCACGGTTGGGTGGAGACTAGCACAAGCATTACCACCGCCCTTTCAGTAAAATCTTCTTACTCTATAATTGGGCCTCACCTACCCTGCCTTGCTAAAGGCGCAATGGCTACTCTGCTCTACTATGACGGACCGCATCAGAGGCGGCTACATGTTGTGGCTTCCCCAAGAGGAGTAGCACATGGCCTACTCGGTGCTTGGGATGATAATGATTCTGTGCGCTACTCACCATAAGTGATCATGATCTACCTTCTCCTGCTTAAAGAGGTAAGGGCGCATTCTGTCCCTTACTTAGCCTTGTGTGTGTTTTACTTGCATAAAAAGTTAGGACTGTGTGTGTTTGTTCACTCTCCGCTATACCAATCATGAAGATTGCAACTCAACCAACACACGTTGGCTACTATTTACTGAGCTTGATATTATGGTTTTTCTCTCCTTTTTTCTTACTTGTCTTTAGGATAATAAAAACAGTCGGGCTTATTGGTTGGTGTACCCTATCGCTTAGCCTAGTAAGGCCCACTGTTGGTTGGCTTTATTTGACACTTCGAGGCACTACTGGATATGTGGTATATTGATCCTCGTTGCTTAGCTGGTTAAGGCCCACTGTGTGTGTTGGCTATGCTTGACAGTACGTGGTAATGGTTGAATGGTCTAACACTTTTGGGCAAGCTATGATCCTGCAACTGGTTTTCGGTTCTGAGTAGCTCTGAGTAAACTATTCATTGGTTTGATTAAGTTATACCTTAAACATTGGGGTACTTTATAGTGGTTGTTGCCGCTTGGCTTGACAATACAATACTCTAATGATTCAATGTCTGGATAGAAGACATAGTACATTGCATACTGTTCAAAAAAATCTTTTGGGGATGGAGGGGTATACCCTAGATGTTTATTGGTATTGGACTATTTACTATTACTAGTTGTTTCCTCTAACTTGATGCAGGTCGCGCAAATACTGGCTAATTGGGAGTTGAGGGGTATAGCCCAGCTAAATACTAGTGTTGGACCTTTTTGATACTGGTTGTTTAGAGTTTGGGGGTATGCCCCGGTTGCGTACTGATGTTGGACTTGTTTGATACTGGTTGTTTTGATAGTGTGTCACAAAACACTTTTTTGACATTCACAAGGCCAGGTATAGTTTGAAAAAAAAACCCTAAAGGCAACTGATCCTTTTTGCTTCATGGTTTGGCATTCGTTCTGGCTGGATACCACATCTACATTAAGGGTTCTCTACCACTTGGTTTGCTAAGAGGTGTATAATTAGTGTAATCGACATACAAAATTGGGAAGGTTGGATTCCATGAACCCTAATGGACATATACTATATCTGTTCTAAATTATAAAAAAACAAGTTTGATATTCTTGTACTATTAATGAAATTTTTAAAGATTTCTTAGACTTCTTTACTTTATGGCTTCATGTATTGAAAAAAGCAAGAGGAAATGCAGCTTCACTGATCTGGCAAAGCAAAAGATTGATAAGATGTTGATGAGGGATGAGACACTTGGATTAGAAGGGGTTATGGCCTTCTAATCAAAATAATATTTATGCTAAAAGATCAAGAAATATAAACTTTGGGATAATAAAACATTTCTAAAACATATATATATATATATATATATGGAACACATAAGTACTTTGGATTGTGCTTGTAAGTTAAAAAAAGTTGTAAGATGGACATGGATAACAACATGTAAAACACATCCAAGGCTAACGTATCTGTTGTCTTGTTTGGATGGATGCAGGTAAGGACTCTATCTTATAAGTTTTTTTGGTTAAAGCAATTGTCTACACATGATTAATTTATCCCTATTGCGGGGGAAGTACTTCTGATATCTATATACTCGAATGAGGCTTCATTCTTATAAGCATTGTACAAAGATAATTCTAAGACTAAGTTGTTCTTTTACTTATCATTTCTCTTTCTCTGGAGCCAACTGACTTTTGAATGTGAAAGTTTCAATTTTGTCTTATTATTTTATGTTAAAACAACTACACACACACACACACACACACACACACACACACACAAATTTTTTTTGGGTGATATGATATGATTTACTAATGGAACCCTCAAAATGAGGAAAACCCATGGAAAACATTACATGCGGTAAGTAAAAAACAGTCAAAGTAGATCTCATAGTGAAGAGGGGAGAGCTCATCCAAATTTTGAGCAAATTTAAGAGACTGTCGAAGGGAGGTTTTGAAGAGGAAAACATAATCCATTTTACACTACTGAAACATGCGATAATTTTGTGCTTTCCAAACTGTCCTCCAAACCACCCACTCCAAAGATCTAGAAATATCAATCAAAATGTATCCCAGGAAAATGATTGCGAAGACATGTAGAGATGTAATCTAAAAATCGATGCATGCAAGAACAAAATCAGAATAAATGTGAAATATTCTCCGTACGAGCACCCCAATGAATGCATGTTGAGGAGGCCAATCCTCTCAAGTAAAGAAATTTACTAGTTGGGAGAATCCCAGTAATGCATCTCCACATGAACAATTGCTCTTTCAAGGGAAGTTTAGCATGCCACACTTTCGTAATTTTGTTATGCCACCATGTAGTACCTTTATTTGTAGGCCATATCTTATTGGAGTTTTTCTCTATCCAGAAAGATGACTACAAATGGAAATATACCTTTTTTGGAGATAAAGAGAGTATTGAGGATCTTACATAATGCCAATCACACAGTTGGTCTTCAACGACAAGCGACAGAATGGGAGATCTAGAATCAACAATCTCCTTGATGATATGCCATGTGTGTCTATAATGCATTGCAAGACCAAAAGCAAGAGCAACTATTCAAAATGAGAGTGCATGTCCATCAGGATGATACTGCATCACGATATCGCATCAATGCCTTTGTGGGAGAGAAAATATGTCTGTGTTGAAGAACCATTGAGCAAGGGTCTGATTGAAAGCTAAACTTCAATTCAAGATCTCTAGTTTGAGCGAATTGTGATTCGCAGCATCCCTGCCATGCCATGACAACTGCTTTGTGACTTGTTTCCAATATGCTATCGGACTAGAAGCAAGGAGGTAACCTGTAATCGTAGCTATTTTCCAAAAATGACATCCCAGTAGGAAGACTGACAATGACCAAAAGCAAGTGTAGAAACCGCGTGAGAGCACAAAAAATCCAACATCAGCATCCAAGGTTGTTTTTTTTCCACCAATACCAATAACGTTGCATTCCTTGCAATAACATGAGAACACAAATATAAGATATTCAAACCACTACACTTATTTGAAGTACATAGTTTATCCATAGCAAACAATCTCACCTCTTTTATGTGAGCAAGTAGACCAGAAATGATTCAAAATCCGAGACATAAAAGTACAAAGTCGACGAGTTGGCCAATGCAACAATGGTAAGCAAAACTGTATATAAGCCATCAAGATGGACTACACTATTTTGAGTCATACATGTAACGACTAGGTAGACAATTTTCAATGAGCTGTAATTTAGATCTAATTTTATGCTCAACCCAATCCAAACATTTGGCATTCTTACCAACCAAGTCAACGAGTATCCAAGATGCCGCACTAGCTGATCATGCTTTACTATTTCACCTACCATTATATAGAATGCCAATGCATTTAATATAATGGCAAAAGCTTAGATTTTTGAAAATTAACATGAACACCAACAGCCAACCCATAAATGTGCAAGGCATCTATGATACAATGAACATCATGTGGATGATTTATGGCCAGAACATAGAATCATCAGCATATGTGTGTGCCACAAAATGATTACGAGAAGGTAATTCCAATTTATGCAATTGACAAGATGTCGTTAAGGTGTCCAAATAAAGCAATAGAGGATGAGTGGCACTAGCATAGAGCATGACACTCAAAGGGCATCCTTGCCTAACTAAATGACCAAGATCCCATGATTGTGTAAGCTCCCCTTCAATTAATCTAGAAGATTAAGTATGTTCATAAATAAGGTGGACCACATGACGCATTTTCAATCCAAAACCTATGATCTGTGCAATGATGTCCCACTGAACAGTATCAAATGCTTTCTTTGTATCAACTTGCATGATAAGCACATCTTGGTTAGTATACTTTGCATTCTCAATGCCGATGAAAACACTAGCAAGATTATCTGGGAATTTACCTAGGAGGAATGATTCCATATTGAACAACATGTATACCAAATAACAAATGATCTTTCATTCGTGCAGCAATCATTTTCGACATTGTTTTGTAAATAACCGGCATAAGCGTAATGGGTCGCCAATAAGAAAAGGATTCACAGAATGCTTGCTTAGGCAACAATTTCACCAGGTCTCCTTTCCATGATTGTGACAAAGATGTGGTCCATGCATGATTCATCATGAAAAGTAGAGGTTGTTTTAATGATTCCCAAAAGCGGAGAAAAAACTCAATCATAACACCATCCCACCCTGGAGATCTCCAACGGCCAAGATGCAACAAACTATTATGCAATTCAGCTTTAGTACTCTCTCTCTCTCTCTCTCTCTCTCTCTCTCTCTCTCTCTCTCTCTCTCTCTCTCTCTCTCTCTCTCTCTCTCTCTCTCTCTCTCTCTCTCTCTCTCTCTCTCTCTCTCGTCCCTGCCGTGCTCCCCCGGCTACATCCTGCCATGTTGCCCTGCTGCGTCTTGCCCTACTGCCCATGCTCCCACGCACTCTCCCCCCCTGTCGCCTCGTGCTGTCCGCCATCCTTGCTCCCGCTGCTGCCCTGCACCCCTGCCTAGCCCTTCTCTAGCGCCCCTGCTCCCGCCCCGTTGCCCCTGCTGACGCGCTTTCCCACCCCCCTTGTTGTCTAAGCGTAGAGAGAGAGTGGAAGGAAAGAAGGAGGCGTACAGAGAGAAGGTAAAAAGAGTCGAGAGATAAAGAGAGAAAAAAGTTGCATAGAGAGAGAAAGTTGGTTTTTCAGTGTAGAGAGAGAGGTGAGAAGCATAGAGGAAGAAAGTTTGTGAGCGTAGAGAGAGAGGGTGTTTAAAAAAAAGACATGTGCACGTAGAGAGAGAGAGAGAGAGAGAGAGAGAGAGAGAGAGAGAGAGAGAGAGAGAGAGAGCTCTTATACCCCTCTTCTTCACTCCTGTACCCCCTCTCCCTCTCCTGTGGCGGCCTTTCAACCATGAGAAAGCAGAATGGCAAAGATGACCCTATGGAGGTTTCCATCCAAAAATGCAAAGAAGAGTTAAGTGAGTCCATCAACAAGATCAACCGCACATCCTAGGTACTATTAACATATTCGATGCGTGCGTGGCAGCACAGGAAAGCACGATACATACACTCGAGGATCGCGTGAAGGACCAAGATGAGGAAATCGCACTACTCAAAAAGGATCTTGCACAAGTGTGATCGCAGAATGTCCTCAAAGAGGGAGAGCTTCAACCCTCAATAATTGAAGAGTTTAACACGATTAAGGAACAACGGCGGGCCCATCAAAGAAAGTGGGGAGCAACAAAAAGAAATGATGACCTCGTGGGTAGATGTCATCACAAAGATCCAACAAAAAGCAGAAAAGGCCGAAAAATGGATTGAGATTGTCAAGAAAGGGAAAGGCAAGGAAATAACCCCCACCCCCACACCAACCATCATCAACTTGACACTAGAAGAGGAGCAAAGGATACGTGTGCGAGCCTTACACGTAAGGATATGTGCCCTCAAAGACAAAGATAATGTGGATGAAGAGGTGAAAGAACTCATGACTCTAGTGGGGGTCAACGAGTAGACGCATACGAGGGCCTGGAGAGTGGGCACTAAGAAAAGTGGGAGCAATAGAGAAACCTCAAAGGAAAGGGCACTTATTCTCCGCTTTCCCTCCATGGAAGCGAAGAAGGACTTCCTGAAGAAGAGACCGACTATAAAGAAGACCGGCATCTTTCTTAGAGATGACCTCACCCTCTTGCAGATTGCTCATATGCAAGAAGTTATGCCGCAAATTAGAGCAACAAGGGAAAAGGGGAAGATTGCTTTTTTACAGGGATGGAAAGGTGGTGATATTGGAGCGACGCCCCGCATGACGGTGCGAGACCTATGGGACCACACTAAAGATGGCAACCTAGAATTGTAACGGGTCATTCCATCTTCATGTAGGGGCCTTTGAGCATAGCTTCACAAGGAGAGACAGCATCTTCTACTGCTTTGCTATTTACAAACTTTTGGTTCATAAAATACTTTTGGGGGTTCTGGGAGTCCTAGTACTCTTTCTTGTGCTAGCTTTCTTTGTTCTTCTTGGGCTCTTCCTTGGTGTTTTGGGATTCCCTCCTTAGGCTCTGTCTCTTTGGCTATCTTTTTTTGCTTCTCTTCCTCCTTGGCTTTGGTTCTTCAAATGTCCGCTTCTTCTTTGTCTTTTTCTCTTCATTGGCTTGGTTTCTGGATTTTTGGTGCTCTTTCTGGGGGAAACATGCTTCTTTACCTTCTTTGCAACCTCCTTTGGAATCTCCATGGGCTTCTCTTCCTTCTTTGACTTCTCTTCCTTTGGAATCTCCATGGGCTACTCTTCCTTCTTTGACTTCTCTTCCTTTGGAACCTCCTTGGGCTTCTCTTCCTCTAGCTTTTCTCTTTGGTGTGGATCCTCCTTGACCTATATGGTGCCTGGTCTCTTCCTTTGGCTTCTTTGGCCTTTTGGGGGCTTGGGTGTTGCTATGGCTATTGATTGGTGTTGGAATTAGGGTTGTAGGGAAACGCACACAGCTTGGAGAAGACAAAGGAAGATCAAGGCACACACTGGAGAGTGTATTACTTAGTGTGCAATGGAAAGATAAGCTAGCCCTAGAGTGATGGGCGTATATACAATGCACTGGGGAAAAAACCTCCTAGTGAGGGAAAAAATGCCATGATAGTCCTAAGTGTGTTCACACACAACATTACCACATGTTTACTTTAACAAATTCCCCCTCTGAGAGTGGTTTAATGAACGAGAGCTAGCACAAGGACAGACTTTGCATGGGCCCACAAACATCACTATGCACAAGACTCTGATACGCATCAAGACCCTGGGCAATCCATGCCATAGGTGAGTGGATATAGATGGGAGACAGCCTGTAGACATGAGACCAGATCGGAGCATCGAGGACTAGGCTCAGGGGGAGTGGCAGTTCTATTCAGGGAGGAGTTGCAGCCATCGATATATAAAGCGTCAAGGATGAACATGCTAGGTGCATGTGGGTGAGGCTCAGGGCAAAGAGATACCTCTACATTGCTATCTATTACTTTCCTCCTAGTACGTCATTATATGCATCACCTAGAGGACAATCCCCCTTTGCTATTTTGGATAACGACATATGGGAGTTTTCTAGGGATGGTGACATTATCATACTAGGGGATTTTAATGCTAGGACTGCCCACCACCAGAAAATATTTTATGATACTTCCCAGGAGATGCTTAGGGAGCTCGACATTACAGAGATGGGTCTATCCAGATTATCACAAGATGAGAAATACACTGAGTATCGCAGATACTTGATAGATATGGGAACCGCACATAGATTGGCCATTTTGAATGGCCTACAAAGATTTTTGACAGCTAGAGATTTTACTTGCTACTGACATGGTGCCAACACAATGGATTATGTTATGGCCCAGCCAGGTCTCATTCCATTCTTTCAGGATTTCATGGTGGGCACTAGGCCAGTTGGAGTATCAGTTGATCATGCTATCTTGTCCTTCACCCTAACATTTCAGTTCAGCACACCTCCCACACACATCCAGTATACCTTCATGAGGGAGACGGATTTTGTGTATATGGATGAGATATACAGAAAGCTATGCACCCAGAAGCCAAGACGGCCACTAGATGAACTCATTCAGATACTGACAGAGACGCTCCATGATTGAGCATCAGAACCATACCCCCACAACTAGCCTACACGAAGACGATCTAGGAACATGCCTAGAACAGTTGGTATGATGAGGATCAAGTTAAAGAGGGAAGTGCTCATGGGTATTACCACACATAGACAGTCACGGATTATCTTTTGCCGCCTAGTGCGACAAAAGAAAAGGGCTTACTATCCCAGCTAGAGCAGGATCTGTATCATCTATTATAAGTCAGGACTCGGGCGAAGCATGAAATCTATTCCATGAACATTCACCACCACCAGCGGTCACCTCCACAGAGACATGGGGGGAATATACCACATCTCTCTACACAGCATCAAGACAACCACCTCTGCCGGACCCATTAGACATGCCCAAAGACATGTTCTTTCTTTACTATCAAGAGGTTAAGGAAAGCTATTGACAGGATGAAGACAAGGAGAGCACATAATCATGATGGTCTCGTAGCAGAGCACTTCATCCATGCCAGAGATATGCTTGCAGAGCTCCTGGCTATGATGTTTAATCGAGCCATGTATAAAGGCTTCCCTGAGACTTGGAGTATGTCCACGATTGTGCCTATTTTCAAGTCAAGAGATCCAATGATTCTCGAAAATTATCGCACCATCATGGTTGGTCACACATTAGCTAGCTGTATGCATCCATTCCTGAGTAGGAGAGAGCTGAGTAGATGGGTAGAGCGAGAGGGCATAAGACCATCAAGGCAAGCAGGTTTCAGGAGAGGTTTCTGCACTCTTGACCAGATTTTGACACTCAGAGCTATTGTTGAGGAGGGTAGACACCATGGCAAGAGGATCTATTGTAGCTTTGTAGATTTCTGCAAAGCTTTTGACATAGTGCCGAGAGCCAGACTTATACGCAGACTACAGGACATGGGTGTGCCTACAGAGCTGATATGGGGTATTCTGGCTTTATACAGGACGATGATGGGGCGGGCACGCACAACTGAGGGAATGTCTGACATGGTCCTCTCCACTATTGGAGAAAAGCAGGGATGCCCCCTATCCCCGACTCTTTTTGGGATGTATGTGGATGCGTTTTTGGACTATGTAGAGCGTCAGGGAGACAGGGGGGCTCAGCTAGCAAGGAAATGGATTCCGTTGTTACTATATGCTGATGATATTGTGCTGATTTTAGCCTCTCCAGAGGGGATGCAACGTCATTTGGATGCTTTCCATGCATTTTCTTGTGATAGTGGATTGTCTATCAACCTAGGGAAAACCAAGGTTATGGTGTTCAACACCACACCACAGTGGGTCAGGAGGTCAACGCCCACATTTATGTATGGCCAGTAGACTGTAGAATACACAGATGCGCATACTTATCTTGGGGTAGTTTTCAGTGGACCGGTGTTTTCACTAAGGAGAGCATTAGAGACTAGACTGAAGAGAGCATATGCAACTTTGGGAGGACTGGAGAGGATGTGTTCACAGGTTCAATTTCACGAACTACGAACAAAGCTCTGGCTTTTTGACACTCTAGTGACTCCAGCTATGCTCTATGGAGTTCAAGTATAGGGACCCTCAGTAGACTACTATGGGAGATCTGGCAAGCAAATGGATGTAGATGTATCTGGTCTCTATGATCGCTCGGATGATTCAAGCTAAGCCCTCAGTGCTGCATGCGATTATCCCAGCCGAGCTAGCCACCCCCCCCACCCCCCCGGAGGCATTGACTAGATCAGTTTCCTTTATGTACGGTCTATGGGATCTCCCAAGGGACAAATACGCTCGGCTTGCCCTGGAGTCATCTCGACAACTAGCTCTACAAGGCGATACAGCATGTTGGTATGGACAGATGACAACATGGTTTCAGTCGCATGGTTTCAACATGGATAGATTGCCTCCGTTTCAATACTCCCTGGATCCACCCTCCCTGTCTCTCACACGGACAGAGATCACCAGACTCATACGCCAAGATCTAATTCGGCTAGATACCAAGAGCACATGGATACAACCGACATAGAAGTTGGGCACGAAGATGGCCTTCTATACAGAGCATCTTCTCCAACTCACGGAGGACGGTTTTGTGACTAGGCCTGCATACATGGATACACACTTATCTCATGGGATAAGATGCGCTATTGGGCAGATAGACACATCCTCACATCAGCTCCAGATCGAGAGTGGCCAATTTCTAGGGGTGCCAACAAGGCCAAGATATGTCACCTATGTAACTTAGAGCCAACGGACAGCTGCACTACACGTCATTGCCCGACGTACTATGAGATACGCGACCCTTCCATTGCTTGTTCAGAGAAGGTTTCGGACCTTTTTCTAGAGTCAGGAGATACAAGGATAAGAGATGTCTTGGATTGTTCCTACTAGAGCTACGCAAACTTAGGGAGAGCTCACTGAGGACAACAGGGAAAAGACAATCTCAAAGACGAGTCAAAGATTTCTTTACACCAGCCACGGGAGAGCCAATGGAGCAGTCATTACAGTAGATCTCAAAGCCCAACCATACTAGAGGTACGCTGCTCGACAGAGCCACAGAGCTAGGCAGATCCAGACACCCACGACCTCGAGGGGTCTCCCACCATCGACGAAGGCTGCAATAGAAGATACAGATCACTCTAGCTCAACATGCAAGACGCCCAACTAGAGTATTGACCATGGAGAAGGTTGATGAGATTCGACAAAGACCGGTGAGATATTTCATTCGAACCCACCAACCCAGTCTTTATCTCGTCTGAATCCCGAATCAACTTCAAATTTAATTCCTTTCTCCTTAGTATTCTAGTGTTTAGTTCGTTTTAATTTTGCACTCAGACATGATATCAAAGTCCAACTGTAACTTTTTGGTCTCATAGATCATTTTGGCCTCTTGAAGACGTTAATATAACATTTCATTTCATTTCTCTCTCTCTCTCTCTCTCTCTCTCTCTCTCTCTCTCACACACACACACACACACACACACACACACACACACACAAGAACAAAGAATGCTGAATATTCAATTCTTTTATTTCTTAAACCGAATTAGTATCTCTCTCTCTCTCTCTCTCTCTCTCTCTCTCTCTCACACACACACACACACACACACACACACACACACACATTCACTTCTTTTTTTTAAATCGCTTGAAGTATTGGTGGAAAATCTCAAAATGAGGAGTATATCATATACAAGACATGCCCACATTCATAGTGAACGAAGGCATAGTCAAAACACATATGAGAAAAGGGCATAAAATGATGCGTACAAATAAAGAGACTCCTAGAGCTATACTCTAGAGATGGAGACACTATTGAAATCACGAAATCACATGGGAAAACATTACATAGACAAGGATAAGGAAAAAGCTATCTCCATAGCTGAATACGATGCAACAATTCTTGGGGAGCATAAATTGTCGTCAACTCAAAAACTATGACCATACAAGCAATATTGAACCAACCAACCAATAGCTTAAAACATGACTGTGGGCCTTAACAAACAATAACTAATGCCGAGCTACCAAAAACAAATTGAGCACCAACATAAAAAAAATTATCACATCTCGCAAAATATCAATCTTGACTGGGCAAAGCATGCTGATCATGTTTTTGCAAACATACTATATGTGACTGCATGTTATTTGCATAATGCCAATAAAGCCCCATTTATTCCCATCACAGAGACCTTTTGATATTGCAAGAGACAAATTGTATTAGACCATTAAACATGGTGCGAACAAGATGTATATACCAACTTTGTAAAATAAAGAAAAAATCATGACATGTCGAGTCTCCAGCATGGCCTCCATGTGATCAAACCTTGGACAGCAACCCTTATGCATTTTAATATCTTAAGATTTAGAGCCCAAATCCATGCTTGACGTACCATCTCTAACAGATGTTTGACCATAACTTTACAATCGAGGTGGAAATGAAAGGATAACTCAAAGTACTAGTAGGGAGCACAAAAGCAGATAAAGGATGATATAAAATTCTGGGGCATTCAAACACCATGTCCCCAAATTTATGACATGCAAAACAAGACAATAATAAACTCCCCACTTGAAGCATAGACCCCCATCCCCTTAACATTTTCTGCGTCAATGGCCAAAGCATGTGGCTAGTCCTTGTCAATCCAAATAAAATACAGAACCTATTTTTGTTTTCCTTTCAATCAAGGTTGTCTATACACTTTCCCAAAGCAACTGCAATTTCAAGTAATTGTTCCCCGAGAAACTAACTCTACACAGACTAGACAACGATGCTTGTTCAATTGATAGTCTTTAGTTGGCAACCATGGAAGCACATGTACCAACTAAGAACCAAACATCAATGAGGAGGCTTCAACCATAATTTTTTGTGGCCAAACAATAGCAAGCACCTCAAGTGTCTTCTCAAGGATGCAATGAGGAGCAATTACTGTGCAGAGGTCAATAGAGATGCCTGGTGGCATTGGCACATAGTGCAGCTATGTGTTCCATGTTAAGTTCTTGCTATCCCATGTTGAGTTCTTAAGGTTGCAAGCACAACACTGTTCGATCTTAGGTCAGAGGCAGAGTTTTTGATGTACAGATAACACATGGCAAATGCATACAACTAGAAAGTATGATTGAAGTATGCTAGGAAGAGTTTATCATAAAAATGTGACCTCTCTTCTTGGCAATGAACATAAACTTCTAGAGTAATTACAGAAGACTTAATAACAATTAGGTTGAAAACACACACTACACTAGTGAGAAATAACATATCTGAGTAGTTTCACGGAATAAATGGATCTAAATATGGTTTCATTTAGCACTCTCTATCCCAAACATGTTTTTCAAATAAGTGGAAGCTTGGACAATCGGTAAAGCAGATAGTTGCAGCAATGTCCTAGATGTATAATGGGGGCTGTGATTCATACATGTGGGTCATCTGCATTGTTGTCGAAGAGGATGAGCATGATAGTGCAATATAATGGGCACAAACCATTGGTTGGAAAGAGTTTATTGAGACATACATAGACGAGTAAATCTATGCAATCTTTGGGCATAGTCACGCAAATCTTTGATCCTAGACGTTTATATGAGCATGGGTGCATAGTTGCTGTCATCTTAGGGCATAGTTGCAAATACTTGTTCATAGAAGTTCATATGAGCATGATTGCTCCTCTATATGCCTTGTCACAAGATCTGTAAAGCTACAGCAGCTAAGAGAAAACAGAAGTTTGTAGGGAAGTGTCTCTATAAGATTACACTTTTATTGAATATTAGTCGGCATTCACATGCTGATTCATGAGCAATTAATGAAACCATGATGTTTTATTTGATACAAAACGGAGGACAATAAGCAAGATTTGCCTGATTGTCCAAAGAGAGTGAGCAACAAGAGGGCACACTAGCGATACGCAGCAGCAGCAGCAAGGAGAGATCACAGCGCACCTCCATGCACAAGCCATGAGCTCTGCCATATTTGATAATCTGCCAGAACAATTCACTTACATCAGTTAAAACCACTATCAAGTCAAAGAGAGAGAGAGAGAGAGAGAGAGAGAGAGAGAGAGAGAGAGAGAGAGGCCTTTGCGACTCACCGGAACCACACTAAGCTCCCTGATCAGGTACCACTGTCAGATTCACTGCTGCCCTAGCAACAGAGCTCCTTATTGCCCTTGCAACGACTCTCGATGTCAGCCTCCCAATAAGCTCCCCAGGTAACAACAATGCTTGAACTTGTGCTGAGACTGGAAGCTGGCAGAGAAACAGAAAGATCACACCATGACTCTCTAATGTATTCACCTGGCCTTTGACATTCTAATAATCTACGAAAGAGCATCACCATTGAATCAAATGTCTGCCAAAACACACGAGCTATTTCACATTGAAAAACATAAGCAAAGCTTTGTCCACAGAAATACTGATGATAGCTCCCGTGCATATGAAATGCTCAATTGCCTCCTTAATGCCAACGCAGAAGCATGCATTGAAGTATGCTTATTTCATTGGGGAATAAAGAAACCTTTAACAATGGGCGTCAGGTCAAACAATGGTTTTCTGCTCCAATTCGTAAGCAATGCCTTGCAAATTAGTGAGCAGAATTACTAACAAAATTGATCCTCCATGTTGCAAACATTTCATAGTTCAGCAAAATTTTTGCAGAACGGTTATATTGCATGTAGTGATGCTACGCAAAGCCACAGACTTTCTTTACTACATTCTTTACTTTATTGGATTATCTATGAATGGGCCATTAATGATAATCAGCATTCTGGAAACAAGAGACCTTTAATAGCTTACAGACATGTTGATATGAAGTTCAGGAGAACACTGTACAAGGCCCATACAAACGGAAAATAAGAAAAAGCAGATGAAAAACAAACTTTCACAGAAAGAAACACGCAGCAATCACCTCTAATAGCAGACCCATACTGGGCAGAACTTTGAGGGTGCCCTGTACTAAAACAGACACATCTTCCAAAGAGGGAGCTTTAAGCCCATCCACATCCTTGCTGGGTAGGATCTTTTCAAACTGGTTTTGGACCACAAGAGGATAAATCTTCTTAGAAGGCAGTTTCACCAGAACAAGAACAAAAAAAAAAAACTAATGAACACAGCAGCCATTAGTTAACGTCTACAAAACAAGTACCTTTGCCAAATCTGGATCACCTTCCAAGCCTGCCGCAACAAGAGTACTCAATCTGCTGAATGTAGCCAGATTCTTTGCATCTTCTTCATCCAACAGTCTTGGATAATTAAATGATCTCATCAGTGACACATTTGACAGGATTGAACTGGTGGTAGTATCAAAAGTAGCTCGGTTCCAAGCATCCAGTCCCTGGCAACTTCAATCAAGTAAGCTAAAAGGAGAACCTAATCAGAAAAAGAGTTTCACACGTACACTGTCCAAACCTTTGCAAACTCCTCCAGAAGTGTCTCCCTTACAAAGTCTCCCTGAAATATCAAATGTCACACATTGAGTTTAAAAAGCAGAGTAATGGACCATATATGCAAGATGAACATCCTGCTGGATTTCATCCAAGAGATTACATTGGAGTGTCCCCTTCCCACAAATCAATCCGTATACGTCCACATTACAATCAGCAGACACATCAGGTAGATTAAGACCCTTTCCCCATAGCTCCTAAATATCAGCTAGCACATAAACACTGGGAACCCGGTCTACCATGACAAAAATCTGGTCCTTCAGCTGTTCCAGCAAACTTTTGCTCCACACTTTCACAAAATTTTACAAGCTCAATTATCATTCTAGCTTCAGTTTAACCTCGAATTTAAAATGGGTGTGAGCTACAATGGACCTGACGAAAATGAAGATCATAGGTCACACCGTTATACCTCGTCACTTAATATAAAGCTTAAAATCTTCATAATGATGCTGCTCCCAGTTCCATTTGGTGCCTGCTTCTCGGTGCCAAGCGATTCTGTTGTCCCAGATCTCAGAGACTGCATTTTCAAGTTTGAACCATCAAACAATATCCAATTTTTCAATAGCACAGGAACTTCAAGAAAGTGGCCCCACACAGACCTCAGTAACCAGAGACTCTAATCGATCGATCTGGAATACTCCATCCTGTGAACAAGCTAAATACAATCAAGTCATGGAATGACACAGCCACTGTTGAACTCAAACAATTAATTGTTAACAAAGTAGCTTCATATATTGGCCGTAAAAAAAGCAGAGAACAGGAAGATCTGAGAAAAACGAGGGAAGGATGATGCAGCTTAAAGCAAGTTCCTAAGCTGAGTAAAATGTAAAACAAAAATATTATGCCAAATGCTTCACACAAAAGTCCACTATGGCTGAATCTATCTAAAGAGGTAATCAAGTTGTCATTGGCAACTGCAGTTTATGTAGCATCACGTAATGTTCTTTAATACGGACAAGAAACAAAAGGCAACAAGAGATGTGACAAGTTCATTCTTCAATGTAAGCAGGCTGAAGCTACCCTACCCATTTCAGTGTGGCAAAATGCCTTACTTTCCAAAACTTAATGTCTTAAGCACACACAGACCAGTCATTCCATAAGAGTCGGATATGATTGAACCAGACGACTCTAACCTAGGATTAGGATTTTGTTGCACTAAGATCTCACTACACCAAGTGAAGAAAGACTTTGACCCTCAAGCTTGTATGCATGTGCAACTCCATTGGCTGTCTGTAACTAGAGAAGCTGATAGAAGTTTTTATTTCATACAGATAGATCCTTCCAGTGGTTGAGGAGAACCAACATCTGGCCTACAAGACTCTCATTTAAAGCAAGAGAACAAAGACAGACACAATTTGGAACACATCCTATCAATCCACATGATAAACATTTCCTTTTACCTTGTAAAGAAGAGCTTTTAATGTGGAACGCAATTGTGGTGAATTATCAGTGAGTACTTTCCTTGCAATCCATGGATAAGAACTGCTGAGGACTTTGTAATCAGGATTGTTGCTTAGAGCTATGCCTTCCAAAACCGTCAGACTGCAGAATTTCCAATGAAGATCTGATTAGGCTTGCTGGTGGGACACAGCTAAAACGTGCACGACTGTGCAATTATCAAACGAATGCAGCTACTCAAATTAGGCATAGAAATTTTATGCTATACTGATAATTGGTGGCACAAAGTTGCTGGCAAAAACTGTGATTGCAAGATGCTAAAGGGCCGAAAAAGTTGACAAAGCTAAGTTATACAAAAAATCTACTTAGCAGCAGAAGAATGACATAGAAACTTACTGCCAAGACCCCTACTGAAGAAGGCTGTCTTTAAAAAAAGTGGTCACATGGTACGTCTACTAGATGGCAAAAACTTCAAATGCCAAATGCTGAACGGTCAATTGAAGCACTACATTGTACAAGAAAACTAGAGAATGACAAAGAAATTTTACTGCCAAGACCCTTACTGAGGAAGGTTGTTTCGAAAAAGAATGGTCACATGGTCCGTCAACTATATAAGGACACAAATATGGCCTATCTCTCTGTTCTTAAGAAGAAGCAAGAAAAGTTATAGCAATTACATGCTGACAGCACGTGGTTTGACTTGTATGTCATCCAAACTGAAGGACATCCAGTGCACTTACACCCAGTAGACTTATGCTCTTCCTAAAACCCAAGCAGGTTTGCTTCGTTTGAAGCTCGACCTCCTCAAAATAAAGCAGCAGTACCAAATTAAGGTGATGATCTCAGTACACTAGTTTCAGAAACTCAAAACAACTACGCGTCATAGACTATTTAAGACTGAGGGTGTAGTTTATTATTGACCAGGTGTCAAGTAGAAGCACAATCTACTCCAGATAGGTTCAAAGATAACCATTTTAAACAGAACAGGTTTTGACCAGAAACCTCTTACCACTCAAGGAAAAAGGCAATTAAGTACATGAGAAAGTCAATCAACTGAGACTTTCTAAAGCCTTGTCCAGATTTGTCCAGCCAAGGAGGGACATTGAAATGAAACACAAAGCTATAAAGTGCATGATTTGCAAAAAGGAAGATAAGCATGGTAAGTATTCGTTACCTCCGGACAACAAGGGAAAAGTATGATGGTATACGAAATTTAAACTTGTACCTGGAACCATAGTAGAACAAGCGTCAAAACTTTTTTACCATCCAGGTCTGAGCATTGCTAAAAACAAAATCATGTCAGAGGGGTCGACTAAAAGACAATCACTCTTTATGCAACTGGCAGTAAGACCTTTAAAATAAACTGAGGGTTGCAGTAATAAAAATCTATCCAATGGGGGTATGGAAAACATGAGGTAAGTGGCTGATCAAACTACATATTGGTTTCAAGGGTCTAGTCCAAGGAAGAGACAAATCCCTCACTTCCACACACAGCCTGTTCAAGTGTAGGTTATGCTGATGCCAAAATAGCAAAAACCTGACTAATGTTTCATTTCAGAAGAACACGAAACCTATGTGAGGATAATTCTAGCTTGAAAGAATGCTTATAATGCTTTTGACAAACAGTGAAGATGATAGCTATATAGTGCACTACAGATTATGACTGGTCACGCTATATCACTACCTCTCCCTCATTAACCCAGTTCAAATAATTGGATAGTTCATCAGTATAACCCTCCAATATACATACTGACTAGGAGTCAGTCACTCATATCAAGCCCAATTCATGTACATAGTGAAGGTACACAGAATATACTTCTCTAAAGTTTTCACGTATCGTAATGCAGGGACGATTAATGCACACGTTTTTCTACTTATAAACAGAAAATGAAAAAGTGAAAATTGTGCATCATCAATGAAATCAGAGGATACCAGTTCATGTTTAGGGTATTTGTACTCACATAGTTCTGCCAAGGTTCCCAGACAAATCACCAAAACTAATGTTTCGAACCCCTCTGCTGACGGCATTTTGAAAGACCCCTGAAATAAGAAATCACCAGAATAATCCTTAATTCCATCCAGAGATTGACAGGCACAACTTCTCCCTTGAGATATACCATTAATTTGTCAATCACATTGCAGGACACTTCCCTGAATCCATGCATACACAAGTGCAACTGGTAGCACAATAAACTTAGTAGCTAAATGCAGCTAAAGAAAATTTACAAACATTCTCAGTGACAAGAATATCCTGAATATCACTAATAAACTCAGGGACATGTGTCATGAGCTCCCTGCAAAGACCTTCCATGCCTGTGCACACACCTACTAATTTTTCCCCTTGGCTGCTCCAGTTTTAACCCAGCCGCCCCTCCCCCCTTTTCTTTCCTATATTTCTCCTTAGTTCTACCCATGTTAAGTTAACATGCTTTCGTTGCCACCCCTGCCTCCAGCCTACATCAGACCCAGACCCTTGACTTCCTCCTGGTCGAAGCACGGTTTCCTTAGCTGCTCAAGCAAACACAAGGACACGATTCAAGATGTTCTAGACACACTCCAATGCAGATGCCATGCCCAGTAGATTTGGGTGGGGTGGTTTTGGAGGGGCACTAGAGAGGTCGGAGGTCCCACCACCTGCAGAGATGTTTCTGTAACAGTCATGCCAAAAACTATGGCAAACTTCTATTGCTATGTGTTGGGTTGCAGCCTATGGTATTGTCAGCACCAAACACGGGATATGTATAGCCATGGTGGAGTTCCTGCACTCTTTATTTTGTTTTCTGTTTTTGTGTTTGTTTTGTTTGGCTTGGGGTGTTGGGAAGCTGGCTGCTGCTATGATCTCTCTCCCAGGTTTACTAATGCAGGATTTCATATGGTGGTCCCCAAAGTTCCCTCCACTGACTTCCTGGAGTTCCCTCCTCAGCTCTGGATTTCAGGAGCCACCTTCAGCTAGTGAACTGTCCTCTACACTGTATGATATCTCCTTGTTTGCTTCAGTTGCAGTGCTTTGTTGGTCCTCTTATGGCCCTTCAGTAGTTTCTTGGTGATCTCTCTCTCTCTCTCTCTCTCTCTCTCTCTCTCTCTCTCTCTCTCTCTCTCTCTCTCTCTCTCTCTCTCTCTCTCTCTCTCTGCCCCCCGCTGGCCCCGCTCGCTCGCTGCCCCCTCGCCCTGCTCGCTGCCCCCCGCACCTGCCCCTGCCCGCGCGCCACTGTGCCCGACTGCAGCCCTGCCTGCTGCTGAGCCTCTCTCTGTGCTGCTCGCTGCTCGCGCGCGCTGCTGACTGGTTTGCGCCCTGCCCCCCCCCCCCCCCCCCCCCCCCCCTCTGCCCTCGCGCCCGCCGCCCTGCACCCCCGCCTCTGCCCCGCGCGCACCGTCGTCCTACACCCCCGCTGCCCTAGCCCCCCAACCTCTACGCGTAGAATGTCTCCCCCCCCTTTCCTACGCGTAGCGTGTCTTCCCCCCACACCTCCCCCCTTTTTTCTTTCACACGTAGGACGTCCATCCTCTACGAATAGGACGTCAATTTTTTTTTTTTTTTTTTTTTTTTTTTTCGCCCCCGTTCCCCCCACTCATACTTATTCCCCCCCCCCCCCTCTCTCTCTCTCTCTCTCTCTCTCTCGTAACTACCGTTTTCACCCCCGGGCCGTATATCTACCACACCCATTCCCCCCCCCCCCCTTCTCTCTCTCTCTCTCGTAACTAGCGTTTTCACCCCTGGGCCGTACCGCCTCCGCTCTACCACTCGCCGAGACCGCTGCTAGTGTGGGTGCATACGTGCATCTAAACCCAACCCCCTTGCGGACAGCGATCAAGCATGAGGAAGACAAACGATAAAGCCGACCCCCTAGAGGATGCCATTCGAAAATGCAAAGAGGAAATGACGGAGACCATCACCAAGTTGAACCGCAATCTCTGGGGCACAATAAACATTCTCGAAGGACGTGTGATGATCCAAGAGAGCAAGATAAGCACGCTGGAAGACCGAGTGACGACCCAAGAGGAAGAGATCGCGTCACTCAAGAAAGAACTCGCCGAAGCCCGATCAAGAAACACACCGGAAGAGGGCGAACTGCAACCCTCAGTAATTGAAGAAATCAACACGATTAAGGAACAAGTACGGGCCATCAAAGAGGGAGACGAACAGCACAAAGAAATGACGACTTCTTGGGTGGATGTTCTTACCAAAACCCAACAAAAGGCAGACGAAGCCGAGAAATGGATCAAGGTGGCCAACAAAGGGAAAGACAAGGAGATAACGCCCATGTCCACACCCAACAACATCATTAACCAGACACTAGAGGAGGAGCAGAGGAGAAGAGTGCGCGCTTTACATGTGCGAATTTGCGGTCTTAAAGACAAAGACAATGTGAAGACAAAGGCAATGTGGACGAAGAAGTAAAAGAACTCACAGCCCTGATGGGGATTCATGAGCCGACACACACAGGGGCATGAAGGGTGGGCAACATAAAGAAAAATGGAGGCAGTGAAGAAACCTCAAAAGAAAGAGCACTCATCCTCCGTTTTCCCTCCATGGAAGCAAAGAAGTCTTTCTTGAAGAAAAGACCAACTCTTAAGGAGACTGGCATCTTTCTCGGGGACAATCTCACCCTCTCGCAAATCGCCCATATGCAGGAAGTAATGCCGGAGATTAGAGCGGCAAGGGGGAAAGGCAAGATCGCTTTCTATCGAGACGGAAAACTAGTAATACTCGAGCGACGCTCCACATGACGGTGCGAGACTTAT
This sequence comes from Adiantum capillus-veneris, assembly GCF_014529385.1. Classification (NCBI taxonomy): domain Eukaryota; kingdom Viridiplantae; phylum Streptophyta; class Polypodiopsida; order Polypodiales; family Pteridaceae; genus Adiantum; species Adiantum capillus-veneris. The sequence goes on from NC_140931.1 coordinate 62,267,351, forward strand.
GGGACCACACTCAAAGTAGCTGCCTGGAATTGCAATGGATCTATGCGTCTTGATGTGGGTGCTTTTGAGGATAGCTTTACCGGCAGAGACATCATCTTCTACTCTGAGACACACCAGGCCCCGCGGCAATCCATGCCTCACATCAGTGGATATAGGTGGGAGACAACCTACAGACAAGAGACACGCTCAGAGCACAGAGGGCGGGGCTCGGGAGGAGTGGCAGTGTTATTTAGAGAGGATCTGCAGCCACTGATACATATAGCCCGCAGGGACGAGCAGGCCAGGTACATGTGGGTGAGACTGAAAGCAGAGACAGGCAGATACCTCTATCTAGCTATTTGTTACTTTCCCCCGAGTAAATCGGTTTATGCACCACCTAGGGGGCAATCCCCTTTCTCTATTTTGGATGATGACATATGGGAGTTCTCTAGAGACGGTGACATTATCATCCTCGGGGAATTCAATGCTAGGACTTCCCATCACCAGGCAGTGTTCTATGATACTTCAGAGGAGATGCTAAGAGAGATAGATGTGGCAGATACGGGCCATTCCAGACTATCACACAATATGGAATATACTGAGTATGGGCAACACCTGATAGACATGGGCACTGCACATGGATTGGCCATCTTGAACGGCCTATAGAGATTTCCTGTTGCAGGAGGTTTCACATGCTTCCCACACAGACATGGAGCCAGCACGGTGGACTATGTCATGGAACAACCGAATCTCATCTCTAGTATCCAGGATCTCACAGTTGGGCCCAGACCGGTCGGGGTGGCAGTGGATCATGCTCTGGTGTCAATGACTATCTCTTTCCAATTCAGTGTAGCACACAGGCCACGAGTAGCAGCCCCTACTCGCTACATATTCACAAGGGAGACGGACTCTGTATACATGGACGGAATCTACAGACACCTATGCATTGAGGACCCGGGGCGACCTCTGGAGGAGCTAACTACTATACTGACACAGACATTACATCAGGCAGCAGCAGAAGCATACCCACACACCCAGCCTGAGCAGAGCCGCCGATCTGGGAGCATGCCTCAGAACAGCTGGTACGATGAGGAGTGCCGCCAGACTAGAGCCAGACTTCAGAGGGAGGTGTTGTTGGGGGACATCAACTGGAAGTCCTGCATGTGCAATCATCCACATGAAAAAAGAAATACGACGAGCCGCATGTAAATCCCAGATGGCTGACCAAAACTACTGTAGATAGGCATGGGAGAGACCTGAATGTAACCAGAAACGCATAAGAGTGGGCTGCTCTGGGTGTTGTCTCATCAATGCTACTCTTCCAATTATGACAATGTACTCAAAGAATGATACAGGTGCACCGGTGGGGTTAGAGTGAGGCCAATGCCACTCTCCTGGGTCCCAATAAAGCTGAGATAGGGCACGACCCTCCCACACCCAAAGCCTCCAAAGTGCGGCATTAGCGGAAGCGAAACGGGGGTCAACACAACGACGCTTCCCGCGGGAGCCAACTACTCGTATGGATCACCAATCAGAGTCGCTCTCGACGTTATTGAAGTCGCCTCCAACAACCCAAGAGTCTACAGCAGGTAGAACAGCAGCCAAGGAGGACCAAAAAGTAGCCCTCTCCATTTTATTGATGAGCATCTCTCTCTCTCTCTCTCTCTCTCTCTCTCTCTCTCTCTCTCTCTCTCTCTCTCTCTCTCTCTCTCTCTCTCTCTCTCTCTCTCACACACACACACACACACACTAGTGGTTTAGGCGCTCACCAGATCTGTCTCCTCCATACACCGCATGTGGGAACTTCCCAAAGATAGATATGCCTACCTTGCACTTGAGTCCTCTCGACAGTTAGCCATCCAGGGAGATACAACATGCTAGTATTGGGAGATGACATCATGGTTTCAGGCGCATGGGTTCAGCATAGACAGATTGCCTCCCTTCCAGTACTCATTGGATGCACCCTCTCTGACTCTTACACAATTCCAGATCAGCAGGCTCATCCGTTAGGACTTGACTCAGCTAGACACCAAGAAGACATGGACACAGCCAGCACAGGAGCTGGGCACGAAGATGGCTTTCTACAGAGAGCATCTCGTCTAGCTTACGGTTGATGGTTTTGTGACAAGGCCCAGATACATGGACACCCACTTGTCTCATGGGATACGATGTGCTATCGGCCAGATACGCACATCTTCACACCAGCTGCGGATCAAGATTGGGAGATACAGCAGAGTACCAACAGAGGCAAGGACATGCCCCCTATGTGACATCGAGCCTGAGACAGAGTTGCACTACACATGCCACTGCCCCGTCTATTAGGAGATACGAGGACGCTTCCATTGCTTGTTCAGAGAGGGTTTGGACCATTCTCCAGAGTCATGCAGTACCAGGATCAGAGATGCTTGGGTTTGTTTTTGCTCGAGCTACGTAGACACAGAGAGAGAGAGCCTGATGAGAGGAGAGGTTGGCCAGTCTCAGAGACAGATCACAGATTTCTTTAGAGGTGCCACTGGACACCCGGAGGAGTTACCACAGCAGAGCTCGTCGTCTCACACCAGAGGCACACTGATCGACCGAGCGACTAAGCTTGGAAGATCCAGGCACCCACGACTGCGGAGGACTACACAGCATCGACGGAGGCTGCATCAGAGGATTCAGATCACTTTGGCTCGACATGCACGACGCCTGGTCAGACTACTGACCATGGAGGAGATTGATGAGATCCGCCAGCGAGACCGATGCTGGATCTCTTGTGATCTAGATATCCCAGCAAGCTGCTTAGTTCCCACCTAGCAGTTCAGGATTCCATAATATTTTATTTTTTCATTTATCATTTCATTTGTGTCATCTTGTACCTCTGACTTTGTCTCAGATCCACCACATTGTAACTTTTTGATCTCATAGGTCACTTTGGCCTTTTCAAGACGTTAACATTTCTCTCTCTCTTCTCTCTCTCTCTCTCTCTCTCTCTCTCTCTCTCTCTCTCTCTCTCTCTCTCTCTCTCTCTCTCTACAGTTAGCCATGCAGGGAGATACAGCATGCTGGTATGGAGAGATGACATCATGGTTTCAGGCGCACGGGTTCAGCATAGACAGATTGCCTCCCTTCCAGTCCTCACTGGATGCACCCTCTCTGACTCTTACACAGTCCGAGATCACCAAGCTCATCCGCCAGGACTTGACTCAGCTAGACACCAGGAGGACATGGATACAGCCAGCACAAGAGCTGGGCACGAAGATGGCTTTCTACAGAGAGCATCTCCTCCAGCTTACGGTTGATGGCTTTGTGACGAGGCCAAGATACATGGACACCCACTTGTCTCATGGGATACAATGTGCTATCGACCAGATACGTACATCTTCACACCAGCTGCAGATCGAGACTGGGAGATACAGCGGAGTACCAGCAGAGGCGAGGACATGCCCCCTGTGTGACATCAAGCCTGAGACAGAGTTGCACTACACATGCCACTGCCCCGTCTACTATGAGATACGAGGACGCTTCCATTGCTTGTTCAGAGAGGGCTTTGGACCATTCTCCAGAGTCATGCAGTACCAGGATCAGAGATGCTTGGGCTTGTTTTTGCTCGAGCTACGCAGACACAGAGAGAGCCTGATGAGAGGAGAGGCTAGCCAGTCCCAGAGACAGATCACAGATTTCTTTAGAGCTGTCACTGGACACCCGGAGGAGTTACTACCACAGCAGAGCTTGTCGTCTCACACCAGAGGCACACTGATCGACCGAGCGACTAAGCTTGGCAGATCCAGACACCCACGACTGCGGAGGACTACACAGCATCGACGGAGGCTGCATCAGAGGATTCGGATCACTTTGGCTCGACATGCACGACGTCCCGTCAGACTACTGACCATGGAGGAGATTGATGAGATCCGCCACTGACCGATGCTGGATCTCTTGTGATCTAGATATCCCAGCTAGCTGCTGTTCACACCTAGTAGTTTAGGATTCCATAGTATTTTATTGTGGCATTTGTCATTTCATTTTTGTCATTGTTGTCATCTTGTTACTTTGACTCTGACTTTGTATCAGATCCACCACATTGTAACTTTCTGGTCTCATAGGTCACTTTGGCCTTTTGAAGACGTTAATATAACATTTCATTTCTCTCTCTCTCTCTCTCTGATCCACCACAGCCTACGGACGACATCTACTTCGACTTGGCTCCCAGCACCGTCTCGTTATTTATAACGGGATGGTCCAGTGGCCCACCTCAGGGGGCCTGACTTGTATGCCACATGGAGTTGCAGAGGGAGGGGGGAGTACAGTCGACTATATTCTGGGACCCAGGGAGGCTACACACCTTATCACATCCTTCACCATTCCACCCATACCCATCGGAGCCGGCCACACATACCTCTCTTTCTCCATCACCGGAGATACCATTCCACAGCTCCACAGCACACACTCCACACACCACCATCCATTTCACACATGAGCTAGCCTCTCTTTACTCGGCCGAGGTCGAGCATGGCCTATGCCTCCTCCACCCATCCACACCACTCTCAGTTCTCACATCACATATCTCTTCCGTTCTCCACACTTCAGCTATTAGCTCCTTTCCACACACCACTCACACAGGACGCACTCCCCCCCCCCGGGACTATGCCTCAGAACCGCTGGTATGATGATGAGTGCAGAGAGCTATACCGACGCCTCCGCGCACAGCGAGCCTTAGGAGAGATCACAGAGAGAGAGGCCAGACGGCATATGAAGACGCTAACACGCCAAAAGCGGCGAGCATTCGAAGAGGCACAGGAGCTTGAGCTATACCGCCTATTCATGAGCATGGATAGCGCGACGGCATGGCGCACCCTACGCGAGCCACGTCCAACTACAGCTATTGAGGATCCACAGATATGGCATGATTATGCAGAGCGACTTTACGAGGTGCCAGGACAGCCTCCTATCCCACAGCCACACGAGCCACGCCCCACGTGCTCCTCCTTCTTCACAGCACAGATGGTAGAGAGGGCCATACGCCGCATGCAGCACAGACGATCAGCTGACCATACTGGATTACAGAGTGAGCACATCATTTATGCGGCCTCCACTATAGCCCCGTTGATTGCACATGTCTTCAACCGGGCTATAGGGGAGGGCTTCCCAGAGGAGTGGACACAGCACACCATAGTGCCTATCCACAAATCTGGCGACACCCTGGATCCAGGGAACTACAGGACTATCATGATTGGCCACACGATGGCCAAGCTATATGGAGCAGTACTTGAGGCACAGCTCAGCTACTACGCAGAGATCGAGGGTTTACGAGCTCCAGGCCAGGCAGGTTTCAGACGAGCTTTCTCCACCACTGATCACATCTTCGTTCTGCGCTGCTTCATTGATGGGGCAAAGGCGCGGAAGAAGAGGCTTTACTGCTGCTTTGTGGATTTCCGCAAGGCCTTTGACACAGTCCCACGCGAGAGACTCTTCCAGCGCCTTCACAGCATTGGGGTACCAACAGAGATGATTTGGGCCATATATGCTCTCTACGAGAAGGTGACGGGTCGAGTTCGTTGCCCAGGCGGTTTTTCAGAGACCATTGCTAGCACCATTGGTGTTAAGCAAGGATGCCCACTCTCCCCGACACTCTTTGGGCTCTACATCGACGAGATCTCCAACTACATACTGCGAGCAGGGGGAGGGGGGAGCGACTTGGCAGGTACTCCGGTCCACATCATGTTATATGCTGATGATATTGTGTTGATTTCAGAGTCACCCGAGGGCTTGCAACGCCATCTTGAGGCCTTGGACGAATTCAGCACACACAGGGGGTTGACTGTGAACCTTGGCAAAACCAAGGTTATGATCTTTCACACATCCAATGCAGTGAGGAGCGCTGCCACCTTCACAGCAGCAGGAGGACAGGTTGATGTAGTCACCTCCTATGTCTACCTTGGCATCACATTCACCAGCCTACCAGGACCCTTCACTATGAGGCAGGCTGCTGCTGACAGGCTCACCCGAGGATATGCAGCTCTGGCCATGCTAGAGCGGAGATGCCACCAGGCACACTTTCAGGAACCCCGCACGAAGGGGTGGCTTTTCGACACCTTAGTCACTCCGGCCTTGATGTACTCGGCGGCAGTATGGGCACCAGGATTGACAGCTGACCAGTGGACACAGCTTGAGAGGCCACAGATATGTATGATCTCACGCTTGCTCCGCAGCAAGAAGACAGTGCCACATGAAATTATTAGAGCCGAGCTCGCCACACCACCCATGGTGGTAGAGGCACTATTCCAGACAGTCTGCTTCATCCAGAGGATGAGAGAGCTACCTCCTGACAGACTTACTCGTAGAGCATTTGAGGCAGCTATACAGCTATCAGAGAGTGGGCATGAGAGAGCATGGTACTCACAGGTCAGAGCATGGTTTGAGGGACACGGTCTTGACATGGAGAGCCTACCACCTTTCCAGTACGACCCCCACTCACCATATGTTCACCTCTCTCGCAGTGAGAGGAACTTGGTACTGAGACAGGATCTGTGGCAGCTATACACTAGGAGAGTCTGGGAGTCACCTGGCTTGGGGACGAGGATGTCAGATTACAGAGACCAGTTTCTCACCATATTGTCTGGGGGGTTCATACAGAGACCACGCTACATGGACACATATATGCCACATAGCTCACGGGTGGCGATTGGTCAGCTGAGAGTGGCTTCACACAGGTTAGAGATTGAGATCGGGAGACATACTGGTGTCCCCAGGGAGGAGCGCGTCTGCAGAGCCTGCACAGAGGAGGTGGAGAGTGAGGAGCACTTTGTATGTAGATGCAGAGCATACACTGAGATCAGAGGCAGGTATGAGGCCCTATTCAGAGGACAGCCCACTCTCCGAGAGATCATGGACTCTCGGGATCAGAGACAGCTCGGACGGTTCTTACTAGAGATACAGAGCCATCGGGACACACTACTACAGCCACACACAGCTACACAGAGGGGAGACAGTCGCAGCTCACAGACTTCTTTCAGAGGATTACCGCCCCTCCCCCACCAGACACTCAGAGGGGAGTGACACTCCCACAGGCAGAGGTGAGCCGAGCTAGACGACGACCACGAGTCACAGGCTACAGGGGCGCGCGCTCCCACCACCGACAGATCGAGGAGATCCGAGCCCGGGAGCGCCGTGCCACTGAGGAGCGAGTGGCCCATATGAGGGCCGACCCGACAGCTTTCATCCGGGCAGCCCTGGCACCAGACCCGCCCATGTACCACATCTTACATCCCCCCATTAGTACAGGATGGAGCTAGATAGCTTGATGCATTCTCATGATTGTACTACCTTGAGCATATAGACATGCATATACCCCTAGAGATAGAGCTCCATCCCTCCTCAGATACCCCACTACGTACATTCAGTTCAGTTTTGTATCAGTTTTGTTTCATTTGTCTTTCCGATAGACGGATGACATACACACCATGTACATTTGATTTGTCTCATAGGCCGATTTCGGCCTGACATAGACGTTAAAAATCTTTCTTTCTTTCTTTCTCTCTCTCTCTCTCTCTCTCTCTCTCTCTCTCTCTCTCTCTCTCTCTCTCTCTCTCTCTCTCTCTCTCTCTCTCTCTCTCTCTCTCTCTCTCTCTCTCTCTCTCTCTCTCTCTCTCTCTCTCTCTCTCTCTCTCTCTCAGAGAGAGCCTGATGAGAGGAGAGGCTAGCCAGTCCTAGAGACAGATCACAGATTTCTTTAGAGCTGCCACTAGACACCCGAAGGAGTTGCTACCACAGCAGAGCTCGTCGTCTCACACCAGAGGCACACTGATCGACCGGGCAACAGAGCTGGGAAGATCCAGACGCCCACGACTACGGAGGACTACACAGCATCGGCGGAGGCTGCATCACAGGATTCGGATCACTTTGGCTCAACATGCACGACGCCCGGTCAGACTACTCACCATGGAGGAGGTTAATGAGATCCGCCAGCGACCGATGCTGGATCTCTTGTGATCTAGCTATACCACCTAACTGTTGTTCACACCTAGTAGTTTAAGATTCCATAGTATTTTATTGTGACATTTGTCATTTCATTTTTGTCATTGTTGTCATCTTGTTACTCTGACTCTGACTTTGTATCAGATCCACCACATTGTAACTTTTTGGTCTCATAGGTCACTTTGGCCTTTTGAAGACGTTAATATAACATTTCATTTCTCTCTCTCTCTCTCTCTCTCTCTCTCTCTCTCTCTCTCTCTCTCTCTCTCTCTCTCTCTCTCTCTCTCTCTCTCTCTCTCTCTCTCTCTCATGATCTCACCCTCTCGCAGATCGCTCATATGCACGAAGTAATGCCAGAGATTAGAGATGCAAGGGGAAAAGGCAAGATCGCTTTTTACCGAGACGGAAAAGTGGTAATACTAGAGCGACGCTCCACATGACGGTGCGAGACTTATGGGACCACACTCAAAGTAGTTGCCTGGAACTACAATGGATCTATGCGCCTTGATGTGGGAGCTTTTGAGGATAGCTTTACTGGAAGAGACATCATCTTTTACTCTGAGACACACCAGGCCCCTGGGCAATCCATGCCTCACATCAGTGGATACAGGTGGGAGACAGCCTACAGACAGGAGACACGCTCAAAGCACAGAGGGTGGGGCTCGGGAGGAGTGGCAATGTTATTTAGAGAGGATCTGCAGCCATTGATACACAGCCCGCAGGGACGAGCAGGCTAGGTACATGTGGGTGAGACTGAACGCAGAGACAGGCAGATACCTCTATCTAGTTATTTGCTACTTTCCCCCGAGTACTTCAGTTTATGTATCACCTAGAGGACAGTCCCCTTTCTCTATTTTGGATGATGACATATGGGAGTTCTCTAGGGATGGTGACATTATCATCCTAGGGGACTTCAATGCTAGGACTGCCCATCACCAGCCACTGTTTTATGATACTTCAGAGGAGATGCTAAGAGAGGTAGATGTTGCAGAGACGGGCCTTTCCAGACTATCACACGATGTGGAATATACTGAGTATGGGCGACACCTGATAGACATGGGCACTGCATATGGATTGGCCATCTTGAACGGCCTACAGAGATTTCCTCCTGCGGGAGGTTTTACATGCTTCCCACACAGACATGGAGCCAGCACTGTGGACTATGTCATGGCACAGCCGAACCTCATCTCTAGTATCCAGGATCTCACAGTTGGGCCCAGACTGGTCGAGGTGGCACTGGATCATGCTTTGGTGTCGATGACCATCTCCTTCCAGTTCCGTGTAGCACACATGCCACGAGTAGCAGCCCCAACTCGCTACACATTCACATGGGAGACGGATTCTGTATACATGGACGGAATCTACAGACGCCTATGCACTGAGGACCCGGGGCGACCTCTGGAGGAGCTAACCAGAGTTACCGGGGAACGCCCCCTAGCACCCATTCCGACGTTCCGGGGGGCAGTTCCCTTCCCGAACGTTCCGAAACGTCCCGAAACGTCAGACGTCTTGGAACGTCTGACGTTCCGGGTGGCCAGTGCAAACCGGAATGGCCGTTCCGGAATGTTCCGGAACGCCGCTGGAACGGCCAACAGCTACAAACAAATTTCGCAAAATTGAAAAAATTGAAGTAAATGTTTGGGCTTCTTTTTGAAGTGTGCAAGGCCTCAAGGCTCAAGCTCTCTCCCTCTCACACTCTCAAGATCTCTCCCTCTCAAGACACTCTCTCAAGGCTCAAGGCTTCAAGCTCTCTTCCTCTCCCTCCCACTCTCTCAAATCTCTCCCTCTCCCTCTCTGTCACGAGGACGTGGCAGTTATTAACCATGTCACAAGATGTGGCAACTGCTAACCTTGGTTGTTGGTTTCTTTCCAATGGGGTTTATTTTATTTGTTTTGAGACCCTCTTTTTGAAGTAGCAAACGGTCGGACATTGTATGGTCAATGTGAACGGTAGATTCACCCGCAGACGGGAAGTGGTCGGCACTGGAATTCGTATGGTAAGAGGATGTCTAGGCTCAGAGCAAGATCATATAGGTCCCCCAGTCGCACTTAGCAAGTTGGTGGATACTAGGAAGTGAACTCAATTAAGGCGTAAAGTCAAGGTGGGACTACCAACAAAAAGTATCCGACATTTGGGGCCACATTGCACTTTTGGATGCGGTCCCAATGATGATAGATGGTCAGAAGACCAGTGGCAGCCCAACGGAAGCATCTCCTAAAATTTAGGGAACTGCTATTTTGGGCCGTGAAATGTGTTCGCGTCATTATTCCGGTATGACTAGGGGAACATTTTATAACTCTGCCGTGAAGTCAACTGGGCAACCGGTCAGGATATTTTTAAGCGGCAAACCCGAAACGGGAAAATGCTTGAAAATGCGCCAAGTGTCACATTTTCGTGAACTTTCCTCTTGCAGAAAAATGGGCGCTGATTTTTATGCTGGGAGAGCCCTCATTTGCAACCTGTCACAGGTTAAGAGCTATGGAGTGCTTCCTTTCCCTCTCATGTACAGTGTGGTGCTAGGAGTGATGCCCTGCACACTACACACTGCTCTCTCTCTCCCCTACGTGCAGTTATGTGATGCCCCACAAGAGGGCTCCTCATTTGACTGATGTACAGTTGTGTGGGTTCATGCTTTTGTGCTTGAGGCAAGAGCCTCCTTGAGCAGGAACAGGGGTAGCTAACTGCTGCTCCAAAGCAGGCACTGGTGAGGGTCATAACCTCACCGTACAGGTGCAAAATCAGCGCTGTGTGTGCGCTGTAAATTCACTGTTTTTCAGCCGTACGGACGCCAAGATCATTGGGAATCGTGCCCCACTGGCAAAGGACAGTTAGGGGACTGTTTGGGGCTGAAAACAGGGCAAAAACCAGTAAATACAGCGTGCTGAATTTACTGTTTTTGGACAGGAATCAGAGGGTATACGACAGTGCAAGCGAGTTCCAGCAAGGAAATTGGTTTCGCGCAAGTTTTGGGGCTGTTATGCTGCCGAAATTCGGCCAAATCAGATGGTATTTAGGTGGATACACGTGAAGGATTCCCAGGACCTTACCTTGTAGTTTACCCTCCTAAAGAATAAAGAAATACCGAAAGGGGCGCCGATTTTGGGGCCTACAGGTTGTCGGCGTCTGCTCGGAGCATTCTAGCTTCCGAGCCGTGTGTGTGTTTAAGTGTTAACTCCCGTTACAGGTCTCCTTTGCAAAGTGCTTTGTGTGTGTGCATAAAGTAAAGAATTTCGGGTGAAAGCCAACGCCTACCGCCCTACGGGACGGTTTCATGGTTCCATTGCCGAGATATCAATCACTTTTTCCTCAAAGAGTGAGCCTGAATTGTTCAGGGTAAAGACACACAGTGCAAGAACACGGGGATTACACTATGGCCGACAAGGGGAAGGGAATTATGGAAGAGGGTTCCTCTTCAAAGGACAGGCAGGAGATTCCTATGGTTTTTGAGATTGGCGAGAGCTCACGGCCACGTCAGTCTATACCTCCTGTCAACATGAATGTCCCTCAAGTAGTACAGGGCTTTATGACAGGGCAACTTGAGGATGATGCGTTCAAGACTCAATTAGTTGCCGCGGTGAATGTCTTTTCGCAACTGGTGCAGAATCCGAGGTTTATGGAATTCTTGCAAGCGCCACGAGTGCAACAACAAAATAGGCAACCTACGCCGCGTACGGAGCTTGTTGAAGCTCAAGCCCAGGTACTTCATGTGGCGCAGGAGGAAAGGGAACACTCGCATGTTGCGGAGTCGGGGGCTCCAAAGCAGGTTCCTCCCGTGCTTGAACAGGTGGCTAGAACGCCTATTCCACAAGTTATGCCAGTTCAGCCCGCCATCTTTCCGAGCCAGCATGCTGTCTTGAATGGATAGGGAGCTGGATACCAAGCTATGCACTCAGTTTTTCCACCACCCACGGTACATCCTCGGTATTTCAGGGGTGGATCAGTGTTCCAAAGTATGGCTGGTTATGCGTCTGGAAGTCAGCCGTACATGCCAGGAACAGTGTTCGGGGGTATGCAAGGCATCATGCCAAACCCCATGTATGGTAGTATCGGCATGCAGCAAGGTTTCCACGGCAACCAGGGCCAGTTTGGGGTGCCACAGGGTCATTTTGGCATGGCTGGTTTTTCTGGACAGCAGCCAGATATCGCGCCTCTGATGCAAAATGTGAATGGCCAACACGTGCCGATTATGCCTAGTACAGTGCCCATGTTGCAGACCATTCCATATGACAACTTGGGGGCACTAGAGAAGCCGAAGGCTTACAAAGAAGGTGGTGCAGCGGTAAAGTTCAGTACCTTCAGTGGTTTCGAGGACAAGAAAAAGGCACCTCACTTTCCTCCAGTTTTTTGATACAGCTTATGCGGGAGGGAATTTTACAGAGGCCTCGAAGGTCAGGAAAGCTGCCACTTTCTTAAAGGACAATGCACTTACATGGTGGACGACATTGTTAATGCAAGGACAGGCACCCGCCACTTGGGTTTACTTCAAGCAAATGTTTGCATCTGCTTGGCTATCAAATGAATTTGAAGCCGATGTCCTGACAGATTGGCACCAGCTTACGGCAGCTTCGTGCAAGAGCTTGCTGGAGTACAATAGGAGGTTTTGTAAAGCATTACTCTCAGTGACCTCCTACAGATTTGTGCCATTGACAGAGCAGATAGAGAAGTATTGTTGTGGGCTGCCTAAAGGGCTTCGCGATTACTGTACAAAGAACAGAGTGGCTACCCTTACTCAGCTTATGGAAGTTGCGAACACTGGTCTTGCCTTGTTGAAAGGAGAGGACAGTGGATTTCCGAGCAATGACAAAGGAGGGCAGCAAAAGAAAAATTCAGCGAAGAAGCCCTTTGTGAAAACGGCTCCTGATGCGTCACAGGGGTCAGAACAGGCCACCAAAGATAAGGATTCAGCTGGGACTTCTGGAGCGCAGGCAAAGCAACAGAAAAGGAAGCCTTTTGTGCACAAGTCGCTCGAGGAAAAGAAGGTCCTAATTGCTGAGAACAAATGCTTTATATGCGAGCAGCCTGGTCATATTTCTATCAATTGTCCACAAAGGAAAAGGCCAGCTGACTCAGAGGATAAAGAAGACCAGAGAGGCAAGAAGCTAAAACCCATGGCAGGTTTAGTGCCAGACATGGTGGGTGACAGGCCCAGCACGGATGCCAGTGAGTTATGCGGGGCATGGGGTAAAGTTAGGGATCAGACGGCACTCATCTTCTTTGATCCAGGTGCCAAACCAACTTTATCTCACCAGAGTTAGCTATGAAACTGGGCATCAGAGCTGAAGAGATGGGGTACACCGCAGAAGCAGGGTTCGCATGTCCTGGCCACTCAGAGTGTGTTACTCCCATCATTGGAAAACTGCGTCTGCATATTCAGTCGTATGTGGACACTGAAGAGTTTTACATCATGCCGCTGGAAGGTTGTGACGCCTTGTTGGGGATTCCATGGATGTTCCGAGTGCATGGAGTCTTGGATGCCTACAACAAAAAGATCATTGTACAGCATAGGGGCAAAAGTCACATCTTGGATGTAAAGCTTAGAGGAGAGTCAGTCCCTATTGTATCTGCTTCTGCTATCACTTCTGTAATAAAGAATCATCTTTCTGTGTACCTGATTTTTGCACGTGATGTCTCAGATAATGATCAGTCAAATTTATCTGTGTTAGATAAAGAAAGGTCAGCATTTTTGCAAAAGTTTAATGACTGTTTTTCTGATTCATTACCGTCGCAATTGCCGCCAGAGAGACCTGAGGACCATCGGATAGATTTGGTGCCAGGGTGTAGCCCACCAAATAAACCTCCCTACATGGTTAGTGCGGCGCAGCAGAAAGAGATTATGGGCCAGGTTGAGGAGTTATTAGAGAAGGGGTTGATTCAGCCTAGTTCTTCATCCTTTTTGCTCCCCAGTGCTCCTAGTGCAGAAGAAGGATGGCTCATGGCGCATGTGTATTGATTACCGTGCGTTGAATAAGAATACCATCAAGAATAGGTTTCTTATTCCTCGCATTGATGATATTCTCGATCGTTTAGAGGGTGCTGCAAATTTGAGCAGGATAGACCTTAAGAGTAGGTACCATCAGATTCGTATAAGCCCAGAGGATGTACACAAGACTGCGTTTAGAACGACATTTGGTCTTTATGAGTTTCTAGTAATGCCGTTTGGGCTAGCAAATGCTCCTGCCACGTTCAACAGAATGATGGACCGGATTTTCCGCTCGCATCAACAGTTTGTTGGAACATTCTTCAATGACATGATTGTGTATTCGAAGAATGAAGAGGAGCATAGGCGTCACTTGACCATTGTGTTCGAAGAGCTGCGCTGTCAGAGGTTACTTGTCAATCCTAAGAAAAGTGAATTCTTCCTTGAAGAGATCCACTTTCTGGGCCACATAGTCTCAAAGGATGGTGTTAGAATGGTTCCCGCAAAGGTCGAAGCTATCAAGACATGGCCAGACTTGAAGACTGTGCACGATGTCAGGAGCTTCTTGGGATTGTGTTCCTACTATAGAAGGTTTATCAGAAATTTTGCAGAGATAGCATCGCCTCTTCACGCATTGCAAAAGAAAGAGGTCACTTTCAGATGGACCCAAAAAGAGATTTCAGCTTTTAGTCTCTTGAAGGAAAAGTTGACTTCAGATCCAGTTATTGTTTTGCCAGATCTTAGGAAGTCATTTGTGGTCCAGTGTGACGCGTGTGGCAGTAGCATCGGAGCCGTGCTAATGCAAGACGGACGGGTAGTAGCTTATGAAAGCCGAATTTTGCAAGGGCCAAAGAGGACTATGCAAGTATATGAAAAAGAGCTCTTGGCCGTTATTCATGCGCTTTCCAACTGGAAGCACTACCTCTTAGGTGCTGATTTTGTTGTCCAAACAGATCATCAGACCTTGCGATACTTCTTGACACAGTCAAAGTTATCCGAATAGCATATGCGATGGGCAAACATTCTTTCCATGTTCCACTTCCAGATTATGCATGTGGAAGGCAAGAAGAATGTTGTGGCTGATGCGTTATCAAGAAAGCCACAAATTTCAGCTGTGTCAATTCCTTATCATCATGAGTTAGATGACATGAAGGAATAGTATACTGCTGATGAAGATTTTGCAAGGATCTTTGAACAGTTACAAGAGGGGCAACATCACGAGCACTACCTTCTCAGAGATGGTTTTATCATGATGCATGGCAAACTTTGTGTCACTAGGCCACTGTGACATAAGGTCATGGAAGAGAGTCATGTCCCACCGTATGCAGGGCATCGTGGCATTGATGCAACAGTTAAAGCGGTAGAGACGTTCTTCTATTGGCCTACCTTGAGGAGAGATGTAGATGCCTTTGTGCGAGCATGCATAGTTTGCCAAAAGGTCAAGTTTGACAGGCAAAAGGCACCAGGGTTGTTACAACCACTCCCGATTCTGGATAAGCCATGGGAAAGCATTCCTATGGACTTTATCTTTGATCTTCCAAGAACGCCAACAGGGAATGATGGTATATGGACCATTATCTGCAGGTTCAGCAAGCATGCCCATTTTATCCCTGTCAGGAAGAAGATAAAATCTGATCAGATGGCACGCTTTTTCATGTACAATGTGTTTAACTACCATGGTATGCCACAATCGATTATTAGTGATCGTGATCCTCGCATGACCAGTTTGTTCTGGAGAGGATTGTTTGAGAACATGGGTACTACGCTCAAGTTCTCGTCTTCGTTTCATCCACAAACTGATGGACAGTCAAAAGAGGCTAATTCTACTGTCTTAGATCTACTAAAATGCTATGTGTCAGATAATAAGGGCAAGTGGGAACAGTATTTGCCTATGCTTTAGTATGCGTATAATAATACGGTGCATTCGTCTACTGGCAAAGCACCTTTTGAGATTGTTGAAGGCAGAAAAAAGGTTCCTCCCATTTTGCATACAAAGGACAAGATCTTTGAGGCAGATCGATATGTTGAGAACATGGATGAGATGTACAAGAAGGTTAAAGTTGCCTTGGAGAAGACTCAGGCAAAGCAGAAAAAGGCTGTTGATCGTCACCGTCGTGAATTGCTACTATCACCTGGTGATTGGGTTCTGTTAAGGTTCGAAAAGGCAAGGTTGAAGAAGATGAAGGGCAAGGAACGGCTGTTTCCTAAGCTCAGCATGCGTTACTATGGGCCTTTTCAAGTGCTTGACAAGATCAGCGATGTGGCTTACAGGCTGAAATTGCCTGATGCATGGAAGATTCATAATGCGTTTCACGTGAGTCTTTTGAGACCCTTCGTGGGTGATGTGCCAGAAGATATGCCAGTTGAGGATCAGCCAGTAGTTGAGGAACTCGATGAGATCCTGGTACCTGAGCAAGTTTTGGCACATAATTACAGAAAAGTTAAAGGATAAGTTGCAAGACGTTATTTGGTGAAGTTCAAGAACTATCCACCTATGGATGCAAAGTGGATGGAAGAGCATGAACTGTCAGAGTCACCAAATGTATTGCAGCTCTACCTTGAAGCCTTTGGGTTACAACCTACTTATGCCCCAACCCAACGTGTGCAAAGGAGGGGTAATGATAGAGCTAGTACATCAAATGTACCGATGAATTCAGTGCCATAGATACAAATGGCAAAAGTATGAAGGCCTCATTAAGTCATTTGTATCTATGTATGTTACGACCTTTCTTGCGGATACATGCGATGATAAAAGAGTGTTGATAGCACAAGATCATCAGTGGCGTGTATTTATGGAATACAATCGGGGACGTTTGCGATTTCAAGAGGGGGGTATGTCACGAGGACGTGGCAGTTATTAACCATGTCACAAGATGTGGCAATTGCTAACCTTGGTTGTTGGTTTCTTTCCAATGGGGTTTATTTTATTTGTTTTGAGACCCTCTTTTTGAAGTAGCAAACGGTCGGACATTGTATGGCCAATGTGAACGGTAGATTCACCCGCAGACGGGAAGTGGTCGGCACTGGAATTTGTATGGTAAGAGGATGTCTAGACTCAGAGCAAGATCATATAGGTCCCCCCGTCGCACTTAGCAAGTTGGTGGATACTAGGAAGTGAACTCAATTAAGGCGTAAAGTCAAGGTGGGACTACCAACAAAAAGTATTTGACATTTGGGCCACATTGCACTTTTGGATGCGGTCCCAATGAGGATAGATGGTCAGAAGACCAGTGGCAGCCCAACGGAAGCATCTCCTAAAATTTAGGGAACTGCTATTTTGGGCCGTGAAATGTGTTCGCGTCATTACCTCCGGTATGACTAGGGGAACATTTTATAACTCTGCCGTGAAGTCAACTGGGCAACCGGTCAGGATATTTTTAAGCGGCAAACCCGAAACGAGAAAATGCTTGAAAATGCGCCAAGTGTCACATTTTCGTGAACTTTCCTCTTGCAGAAAAATGGGCGCTGATTTTTATGCTGGGAGAGCCCTCATTTGCAACCTGTCACAGGTTAAGAGCTATGGAGTGCTTCCTTTCCCTCTCATGTACAGTGTGGTGCTAGGAGTGATGCCCTGCACACTACACACTGCTCTCTCTCTCCCCTACGTGCAGTTATGTGATGCCCCACAAGAGGGCTCCTCATTTGACTGATGTACAGTTGTGTGGGTTCATGCTTTTGTGCTGAGGCAAGAGCCTCCTTGAGCAGGAACAGGGGTAGCTAACTGCTGCTCCAAAGCAGGCACTGGTGAGGGTCATAACCTCACCGTACAGGTGCAAAATCAGCGTTGTGTGTGCGCTGTAAATTCACTGTTTTTCAGCCGTACGGACGCTAGGATCATTGGGAATCGTGCCCCACTGGCAAAGGACAGTTAGGGGACTGTTTGGGGCTGAAAACAGGGCAAAAACCAGTAAATACAGCGTGCTGAATTTACTGTTTTTGGACAGGAATCAGAGGGTATACGACAGTGCAAGCGAGTTCCAGCGGGGGAATTGGTTTCGCGCAAGTTTTGGGGCTGTTATGCTGCCGAAATTTGGCCAAATCAAATGGTATCTAGGTGGATACACGTGAAGGATTCCCAGGACCTTACCTTGTAGTTTACCCTCCTAAAGAATAAAGAAATACCGAAAGGGGCGCCAATTTTGGGGCCTACAGGTTGTCGGCGTCTGCTCGGAGCATTCTAGCTTCCGAGCCGAGTGTGTGTTTAAGTGTTAACTCCCGTTACAAGTCTCCTTTGCAAAGTGCTCTGTGTGTGTGCATAAAGTAAAGAATTTCGGGTAAAAGCCAACGCCTACCGCACTACGGGCCGGTTTCACTCTCACTCTCTATTTCTCTCTCTCTCTCTCATCATCTAGTCATAGCAAGGTTGAATGGTCTTCAAACCGAGTTTTTTGTGAGAATTAGAGTCAAAGCACTCTCATACTCCTTCCGTTTTGCGCCGTTCCTGTTCCGGACCCCTACCTGTTCGCCCGTTCTGCAGGGATCCCGTCGCCGTTCTCGTTCCGCGTTCCGGGTAACTATGGAGCTAACTACTATACTAACACAGACATTACATGAGGCAGCAGCAGAAGCATACCCACACACTAAGCCTGAGCAGAGCCACCGATCAAGGAGCATGCCTTAGAACAGCTGGTACGATGAGGAGTGCCGCCAAACTAGAGCCAGACTTCAAAGGGAGGTGTTGTTGGGGGACAGCACTCACAGACAGTCACAGATTGACTTCCGACGCCTGGTGCGGCGGAAGAAGAGGGCTTTTTCGGCTCGACTCGAGCATGATCTATATCAGCTATTCTTGACTCAGGACTCGCGTGAGGCATGGCGGCTCTTTCATGAGAAGTCTCCCCCCCCTCATATTTCCTACGCAGAGACCTGGGGTCAATACGCATCATCTTTGTACACACTACATGGACAGCCACCCCTCCCCAACCCCCCGGATCCATGCCCACACGCATGTGTCTTTTTCACCGCTGAGATAGTGAAGAAAGCTATTGACAGGATGAAGATTGGGAGAGCATATGATCATGATGGCAAAAGACCTACTAGCAGAGCTTCTAGCAATTATGTTTAACCGTGCCACGTGTGAGGGCCTACCGGACACTTCGAGCCTATCTACGATCGTACCTATCTTCAAATCAAGCGACCACATGGAGCCTGGGAATTGTCGCACTATTATGATTGTACACACACTGGCACGGTTCTATCCATCCATTCTTGAACAACAGCGGAGTAGATGGGCAGAGAGGGAGGGAATACGTGCAAGTGGGCAGGCAAGATTCAGGAGAGGCTTCTCTACTCTTGACCATATCCTGACACTCAGGGCCATCATCGAGGAAGGCAGATCTCATGGGAGACGAATCTACTGTGGCTTTGTGGACTTCCGCAAAGCTTTCAACACAGTACCCAGAGCTCGACAGATGCGCAGATTACAAGAAATGGGAGTACCCCCACAGAACTCAGTTGGGGGACCATGACATTGTACAGATCAGTAGTAGGGCATGTACGCACCCCGGAGGGACTTTCTACACCGGTTCACTCCACTATTGGGGTGAAGCAGGGCTGCCCGCTCTCTCCTACTCTTTTCTGTATGTATGTGGATGAGGTTTCTGACTACATTGACACCGATGGGGATAAAGGTGCTCAATTGGCAAGGACATGGATTCCACTTTTGTTGTATGCTGAAGACATAGTGTTGATCTCCGAATCCCCAGAGGGAATGCAACGTCAATTGGATGCTTTGCATACGTTTGCCCACGAAAGTGGTTTGTCTGTCAACCTGGGTAAAACCAAGGTTATGGTGTTAACTACCACCCCACAGTGGATTAGGAGGTCAGCACCTACATTCACATACGGCCAGGAGACTGTGGAGTACACAGACGCTTACACTTACCATGGAGTGGTATTTAGCGGACCTGCATTCTCACTCAGAAGAGCAGCTGAGACCAGACTTACTAGAGCCCACGCAGCATTGGGTAGATTGGAGAGGATGTGTTCGCAGGTTGAGTTTCAGGAGCCCCGGACGAGGCTCTAGCTCTTTGACACCTTGGTGGCTTCAGCATTGCTCTATGGAACCGAGATATGGGGATCTTCACTGGATCACCACGGGAGCCCGGGTCGCACAGACGGATGGGGGAACATGGAGAAACCTCTCCTCTCTATGATCTCGCGGCTCATTAGAGCCAAGGCATCAGTACCACGAGCCATTATCCGAGCAGAGCTAGCGGCCCCCCCACTAGTGGTGGAGGCGTTCACCAGATCAGTCTCTCTTCATAAACCGCACATGGGAACTTCCTAGAGACAGATATGCTCGCATAGCACTTGAATCCTCTCGACAGTTAGCCATACAAGGAGATACAACATGCTGGTATGGGGAAATGACATCATGGTTTCAGGCACATGGGTTCAGCATAGACAGGCTGCCACCATTCCATTACTCATTGGATGTACCATCTCTCACTCTTACACAGTCAGAGATCACCAAGCTCATCCGCCAAGACCTGACCCAGCTAGACACCACGAGGACATGGATACAACCAACACAGGAATTGGGCACGAAGATGGCTCTCTACAGAGACCACCTTCTCCAGCTTACGGAAGATGGTTTTCTGGCGAGACCCAGATACATGGATACCCACTTGTCTCATGGGATACGATGTGCTATTGGCCAGTTACGCACATCTTCTCACCAGTTGCGGATTGAGACTGGGAGATACAGCGGAGTACCAACAGAGGACAGACATGCCTCTTGTGTAACATGGAACCTGAGACAGAGCTACACTATACATGCCGCTACCCCGTCTACTACGAGATACGAGGCCGCTTCCATTGCTTGTTCAGAGAGGGTTTAGGACCACTCTCAAGAGTCATGGGATACGAAGATCAGAGATGTCTGGGTTTGATCCTGCTCGAGCTGCGCAGACACAGAGATAGCCTGATGAATGGCGAGGCTAGCCAGTCTCAAAGACGGATCACAGACTTCTTCAGAGCAGACACGGGACAGCCGCAAGAGCCACTCCCACAGCAGAGCTCCCCCTCGTCTCACACCAAAGACACACTAATTGACCAAGCGATTTTAGTGGGGAAATCCAGGCGCCCGCGACTGCGAAGAACTACACAGCATCGACGGAGGCTACGACAGAAAATTCGGAGCACGCTGGCTAGGCATGCACAACGCCCGGTCAGACTACTAACCATGGAGAAAATTCATGAGATTCGCCAACGATCGATGCTAGGTCTGTTGTGATTCAGCTATCGCAACAAGCCGCCAATTTTTGGCTTAGTTTTTTGCTTGGCTCACATCGACCAACTTAGGACCGCATAGTATATATCTTTGTTTTGTACTGTTGTTAGGTTATTTTGTTACTCTGACTTTGTATCAGATCCACCACTTTGTAACTTTCGGGTCTCATAGGTCACTATGGCCTTTTGAAGATGTTAATATAACATTTCATTTTCATTTTTCTCTCTCTCTCTCTCTCTCTCTCTCTCTCTCTCTCTCTCTCTCTCTCTCTCTCTCTCTCTCTCTCTCTCACAGATTTGGGGACCTTCATTGGATCATCACGAGAGGACAGGCTGCACTGATGGATGGGGGGACATGGAGAAGCCTCTGGTCTCTATGATCTCACGGCTCATTAGAGCCAAGGCTTCAGTACCACGTGCCATTGTCCGAGCAAAGCTAGCTGCCCCCACCACTAGTGGTTGAGGCGCTCACCAGATCTGTCTCCTTCATACACCGCATGTGGGAACTTCCCAAAGACAGATATGCCCGCCTTGCACTTGAGTCCTCTCGACAGTTAGCCATGCAGGGAGATACAGCATGCTGGTGTGGGAGATGACATCATGGTTTACACGCACATGGGTTCAGCATAGACAGATTGCCTCCTTTCCAGTACTCACTGGTTGCACCCTCTCTGACTCTTACACAGTCCGAGATCACCAGGCTCATCCGCCAGGATCTGACTCAGCTAGACACCAGGAGGACATGGATACAGCCAGCACAGGAGCTGGGCACGAAGATTGCTTTCTACAGAGAGCATCTTCTCCAACTTACGGAGGACGGTTTTGTGACGAGGCCCAGGTACATGGACACCCACTTGTCTCATGGGGTACGATGTGCTATTGGCCAGATACGCACATCTTCACACCAGCTGCGGATCGAGACTCGGAGATACAGCGGAGTACCAGCAGAGGTCAAGACATGCCCCCTATGTGACATAGAGCTTGAGACAGAGTTGCACTACACATGCCACTGCCCAGTCTACTACGAGATATGAGGACGCTTCTACTGCTTGTTCAGAGAGAGCTTTGGACCACTCTCCAGAGTCATGCGGTACAAGGATCAGAGATGCTTGGGTTTGTTTTTGCTCGAGCAGCGCACACACAGAGAGAGCCTGATGAGAGGAGAGGCTAGCCAGTCTCAAAGACAGATCACAGACTTCTTTAGAGCAAACACTAGAAACCTAGAGGAGTTACTACCACAGCAGAGCTCGCTGCCTCACGCGAGAGGCGCACTCATCGACCGGGCGACCGAGCTGGGGAGATCCAGACGCCTGCGACTATAGAGGACTACACAGCACCGACGGAGGCTGCATCAGAGAATTCGGATCACTTTGGCCCGACATACACGACGCCTAGTCAGACTACTGACCATGGAGGAGATTGATGAGATCCGCCAGCGACGTCTGATGCTAGATCTCTTGTGATTTTAGCTATCCCAGCTAGCTGATTAGTTCACACCTTGGAGTTTAGGATTCCATAGTAGTCATTTAGTCATTTTCATTTCATTTTGTTACTTTTGTTACTCGGACTTTGTATCAAATCCACCACATTGTAACTCTTAGGTCTCATAGGTCACTTTGGCCTTTTGAAGACGTTAATATAACATTTCATTTCATGTCATCTCTCTCTCTCTCTCTCTCTCTCTCTCTCTCACACACACACACACAGAGATTACAGACTTCTTTCCACTAGATACGGGACAGCCAGAGGAACAGCCATCACCGCACAACTCGGCTCACACTCATTCAACCACTACCGGCACTCTCATCGACCGATAACTGGAGCTACGGAGATCCATTTTGTAACAGATTGGTCTCATAGGTCATTTTGGCCTTTTAAAGACGTTAATATAACATTTCATTTCATTTCATTTTTCTCTCATGGGTTTGGACTTTTGCCTCTCACTGTTATTAGGGTTATATCACCATTTTTTTGGTTGTTTTTAGGGTTTCAAAACTGTTTTTTGCTTCTTTTTTTTCTTTTTTTTTTTAAGGGTTTTGTCACTACTTTAGATGTATTTTAGGGTTTTAGTCACTGTTTCTTGTTGTTTATTAGGGTTTTGAGTTTTTTTTTTCAAACCTTTTTTTTGCTATGTTTTAGGGTTTCAAATCTGTCTCGATGTTTTTTAAGGTTTCAACGCTGATTTTCTCTGTTTTTTAGGGTTTCACAAGTGTTTTTAGGTTTCTCCTAGGCACAATAAACACGCTCAAAGAACGTGTGTCGGCTCATGAAAGCAAGATAAACACACTTGAAAGTCGTGTGACTGCCCAGGATGCAGAGATTGCATTACTCAAGAAGGAGCTTGCAGAGGTGCAATCACAAAACACACTTCAAGAGGGAGAGCTTCAACCCTTAGTATTTGAAGAACTCAACACGATCAAAGAGCAAGTGCGGGCCATCAAAGACGGGGAGGAGCAACACAAAGAAATGAGGACTTCTTGGGTGGATGTTATCACAAAGACTCAACAATCTTTCCTTATGGGAGACCTTAATGTCAGGACATGCCGGAATCAATGTGAGACATAGGACACAAAGGACCCGGTGGCACTATTCGCCATACACGAGCAAGCCCCCATGAGAGATTCAGCAGACAAAGCTCGCACTACAGACTACTGCCATCATTTGCTCAGATTAGTCTCTTAGCACCGTCTCGTTATTTATAACGGGATGACACAGTGGCCTACTTCAGGAGGGCTGACATGCATACCACAGGGAGTTGCAGCCAAGGGAAGGGGGCGGGGGGGGGGGTACCGTGTAATACATCATGGGGTCCAGAGAGGCCTCCCACCTACTTACCGCTTTCACCATCCCACCCATACCGATTGGAGGCGACCACACCTATCTTGCACTCTCCCTCACTGGCGATGCCACACCCTACACACCTATGATACACACCCCACACCACGATCCATTTCACACATGAGGTAGCCCCCTTATACTCGACAGAAGTCGCGAAGGGACTTGTCACGAGGACGTGGCAGCTGTTAACTATGTCACAAGGACGTGGAAACTGCGAACTTTAGTTGTTGGTTTCTTTCCAATGGGTTTTGTTTTATTTTTGAGACCCTCTTTTTTAAGTAGCAAACGGTCGGACATTGTATGGCCAATGTGAACGGTAGTTTCAAGTGGTCGGCATTGGAATTCATATAGTAAGAGGATGTCTAGGCTCAGAGCAAGATCATATAGGTCCCCCCGTCGCACTTAGCAAGTTCTTGGATACTAGGAAGTGAACTCAATAAAGGCATAAAGTCAAGGTGGGACTACCAACAGAAAATATCCGACAGTTGGGCCACATTGCACTTTTGAATGCAGTCCCAATGAGGATAGATGGTCAGATGACCACTTGGAGCCCAACAGAATCATTTCCTAAAATTTAGGGAACTGCTATTTTGGGCCGTGAAATGTGTTCGCGTCATTACCTCCGGTATGACTAGGGGAACACTTTACAACTCTGCCGCGAAGTCAACTGGGCAACCAGTCGGGAAATTTTTAGGCGGCGACCACGAAAGGGGCAAAAGCTTATAAATGCTCCAAGTATCACTTTTTCATGAACTTGCCTCATGCAGAAAAAAGGGCGCTCAAATTTAAGCTGGGAGGAGACTTCATTTAGATTTTGTCACAGTTAAGGGCTATGGAGTACTTTCTTTCCCTCTATGTACAGTGTGGTGCCAGGAGTGATGCCCTGCACGTTACACACTGCTCTCTCTCTCCCTTACGTGCAGTTATGTGATGCCCCACAAGAGGGCTTTTCATTTGATTGATGTACAGTTGTGTGGGTTCATGCACGATTGCCGAGGCAAGAGCCTCTTGCACAGGTACTGGGTTAGCTAGTGGCTAATCCCCCGCAGGTACAAGTGAATTCGGAGAGGTTTCACGTGAGAAATCTCGTCCGATTCAAAGGGCAAGTAGCCCTGCACGTGCAGGAGCTCGAGGAATTGCTACAAATGCGACCGGCATGCGAAACGGAGCCCAAAACAGGGAATTACAGCCTGCTGTGTATTTTTGTAGGTTTAGGGTTTCGGCCCTAAACGGTCCCTAATACCCCAGGAGTTTCGGGGATGCGAGGGGACCGCTGTAGAGGTGATCTAGCGCATTTTCGGGGAAGAAAAATGAGAATTACGCGTGCTGCAGATTCTCGCCAGGTTTTGCAAAGTGTCCGTATGCGTCAGGAAAGTCATCTATTGCGTGGGGATACTGACTGTGAAGCGTCCTACTACAGATATGCTGCCGAAATCGGGCCAGAACAGGTGTTTCTTAGCCTCGATTATTCGGGGCAGCTCGTAGGAGATCACAGGTTTTATTCCCTCTGTTAAAGAATAAAGAAATGCCGAAAGGGGCACCAATTTTGGGGCCTACAGGTTGTCGGCGTCTGCTCGGGGCATTCTAGCTTCCGAGCCATGTGTGTATTCAAGTGTTAATTCCCGTCACAGGTTTCCTTCGCACGTTCTCTGTGTGTGTGTTCTATGTAAATAATTAAACAGGTTCCTCCCGTGCTTGAAGAGGTGCCTAGAGCGCCTATTCCACAGGCTATACAGTTCAGCCCGCCACCTTTCAGAGCCCGCATGCTGTCTTAAATGGACAGGGAACTGGATACCAGGCAATGCACCCAGTTTTTTCACCACCCACGGTACATCCTAGGTATTTCGGGGGTGGATCAATTTTCCAAAGTATGGCTGGTTATGCGCCTGCAAGTCAGCCGTACATGCCAGGAACAGTGTTTGGGGGTATGGAAGGCATCATGCCAAACCCCATGTATGGAAGTATCGGCATGCAGTAAGTTTTTCACTGCAACCAAGGCCAGTTTGGGGTGCCACACGGTCATTTTGGCATGGCTAGTTTTTCTCGACAACAGCCAGATATCGCACCTCTGACGCAAAATGTGAATGGCCAAGATGTGCCGATCATGCCTACTACAGAACCCATGTTGCAGACCGTTCCTTCTAACAACTTGGGGGCACTAGAGAAGCCGAAGGCTTACAAAGAAGGTGGTGCAGCTATAAAGTTCAGTACCTTCAGTGGTTTCGAGGATAAGACAAAGGCTCTCACTTTCCTCCAGCAGTTTGATACAGCTTATGCGGGAGGGAATTTTACAAAGGCCTCGAAGGTCAAGAAAGCTGCCACTTTCTTAAAGGACAATAAGCTTACCTGGTGGACGACATTGTTAATGCAAGGACAGGCACCCGCCACTTGGGTTTACTTCAAGCAAATGTTTGCATCTGCTTGGCTGTCAAATGAATTTGAAGCCAACATCATGACAGATTGGCACCAGCTTACTTCAACTTCGTACAAGAGCTTGCTGGAGTACAATAGGAGGTTTTGTAAAGCGTTACTCTCAGTGACCTCCTACAGATTTATGCCATTGGCAAAGCAGATAGAGAAGTACTGATGTGAGCCGCCTAAAGGGCTTCGCGATTACTATAGAAGGAACAGAGTGGCTACCCTCACTCAGCTTACGGAAGTCACGAACGCTAGTCTTGACTTGTTGAAAGGAGAGGACAGTGGGTTTCCCGGCAATGAGAAAAGAGGGCAGCAAAAGAAAAATTCAGCGTAGAAGCCCTTTGTGAAAACGGCTCCTGATGCGTCACAGGGGTCAGAAAAGGCCACCAAGGACAAGGATTCAGCCGGGACTTCTGGAGCGCAAGCAAAGAAGCCAAAAAGGAAGCCTTTTGTGCACAAGTCGCCGAGGAAAAGGTCTTGATGGCTAAAAATAAATGCTTTAAATGCAAACAGCCTAGTCACTTAGCTACAGATTGCCCACAAAGAAAAAGGCCAGCTGATTCGGAAAATAAAGAAGATAAGAAAGGAAAGAAGCCTAAGCCCACCGCAGGTTGGGTTCCATATATGGTGGGTGGCAGGCCCAATACAGATGCCAATGAGTTATGCAGGACATGGGGTAAAGTTAGGGATCAGATGGCACTCATCTTCTTTGATCCAGGTGCCAAAGCCAACTTTATCTCACCAGAGTTAGCTATGAAGGCGGGCATTAGAGGTGAAGAGATGGGGTACACAGCACAGGCAGGGTTGGCATGAGCTAGCCACTCAGAGTGTGTTACTCATTGGCAAGCTGTGTCTGCATATTCAGTCGTATGTGGACACACAAGAGTTCTACATCATGCCGTTGGAAGGATGTGACACGTTCTTGGGGATCCCGTGGATGTTCCGCGCTCACCGTACAGGATAGGGACAAAATTCACATCTTGGATGTAAAGCAAAAACGAGAGTCAGTCCCTATTGTATCTGCTTCTGCTATCACTTCTGTAATAAAGAATCATCTTTCTGTGTACTTGATTTTTGCATGTGATGTCTCAGATAGTGATCAGTCAAATTTATCTGTGTTAGATAAAGAAAGGTCAGCATTTTTGCATAAGTTTAATGACTGTTTTTATGATACATTACCGTCGCAATTACCGCCAGAGAGACCTGAGGACCATCGGATAGATTTGGTGCCAGGGTGTAGCCCACCAAATAGACCTCCCTAAAGGGTTAGTGCGGCACAGCAGAAAGAGATTATGGGCCAAGTTGAGTAGTTATTAGAGAAGGGGCTGATTCAACCTAGTTCTTCACACTTTTGCTCCCTACTGTTCCTAGTGCAAAAGAAGGATGGCTCATGGCGCATGTGTATTGATTACCGTACGTTGAATAAGAATACCATCAAGAATAGGTTTCCTATTCCTAGAATTGATGATATTCTTGATCGTTTAGAGGGTGCTGCAACTTTCAGCAAGATAGACCTCAAGAGTGGGTACCATCAGATTCGTATAAGGCCAGAGGATGTGCACAAGACTGCGTTTACAACGACATTTGGTCTTTATGAGTTTGTAGTGATGCCGTTTGGGCTGACAAAAGCTCCTGCCACGTTCAACAGAATGATGGACCGGATTTTCCGCTCGCATCAACAGTTTGTTGGAACATTCTTCGATGACATGATAGTGTATTCGAAGAATGAAGAGGAGCATAGGCGTCACTTGACCATTGTGTTCGAAGAGCTGCGTAGTCACAGGTTACTTGTCAATCCTAAGAAAAGTGAATTCTTCCTTGAAGAGATCCACTTTCTTGGCCACATAGTCTCAAAGGATGGTGTTCGAATGGATCCTGCAGAGGTCGAAGCTATCAAGACACGGCCAGACTTGAAGACTGTGCACAATGTTAGAAGCTTCTTGGGATTGTGTTCCTACTATAGAAGCTTTATCAAAGATTTTGCAAAGATAGCATCGCCTCTTCACGCTTTGCAAAAGAAAGAGGTCACTTTCAGATGGACCCAAAAAGAGATTTCAGCTTTTAGTCTCTTAAAGGAAAAGTTGACTTTAGATCCAGTAATTGTTTTGCCAGATCTCAGGAAGTCATTTGTGGTCCAGTGTGACACATGTGGCAGTAGCATCGGAGCAATGCTAATGCAAGACGGACCGGTAGTAGCTTATGAAAGCCAAATTTTACAAGGGCCAGAGAGGAATATGAAAGTCTATGAGGAAGAGCTCTTATCCGAGATTCATGCGCTTTCTAGCTGAAGCACTACCTCTTAGGTACTCATTTTGTTGTCCAGACAGATCATCAGACCTTGCGAAACTTCTTGATACAGTCAAAGTTATCCGCAAAGCATATGCGATGGGCAAACATTCTTTCCATGTTCCACTTCCAGATTATGCATGTGGAAGGCAAGAAGAATGTTGTGGCTGATGCGTTATCGAGAAAGCCACAAATTTCAGCTGTGTCAATTCCTTATCACCATGAGTTGGATGACATGAAGGAACAGTATACTGTTGATGAAGATTTTGCAAGGATCTTTGAACAGTTACAAGAGGGGCAACATCACGAGCACTGCCTCCTCAAAGATGGTTTTATGATGATGCATGGCAGACTTAGTGTCACTAGGCCACTGCGACATAAGGTCATGGAAGAGAGTCATGTCCCACAGTATGCAGGTCATCGTGGCATTGATGCAACAGTTAAAGCGGTACACACATTCTTCTATTGGCCTACCCTGAGGAGAAATGTGGATGCCTTTGTGCGAGCATGCATAGTTTGCCAAAAGGTCAAGTTTGACAGGCAAAAGGCACCAGGGTTGTTACAACCACTGCCAATTCCGGATAAGCCATGGAAAATCGTTGCTATGTATTTTATCTTTGATCTTCCAAGAACGCCAACAAGGAATGATGGTATATGGACCATTATCTGCAGGTTCAACAAGCAGGCCCATTTTATCCCTGTCAGGAAGAAGATAAAATCTGATCAGATGGCACACTTGTTCATGTACAATGTGTTTAAGTACCATGGTATGCCACAATCGATTATCAGTGATCGTGATCCTCGCATGACCAGTTTGTTCTGGAGAGGATTGTTTGAGAACATGGGCACTACGCTTAAGTTCTCATCTTCGTTTCATCCACACACTGATGGACAGTCAGAAGAGGCTAATTCTAATGTCTTAGATCTGTTGAAATGCTATGTGTCAGATAATAAGGGCAAGTGGGAACAGTATTTGCCAATGCTTGAGTATGCGTACAATAATACGGTGCATTTGTCTACTGGCAAAGCACCTTTTGAGATTGTTGAAGGCGGCAAAAAGGTTCTTCCCATTTTGCATACAAAGGACAAGATCTTTGAGGCGGATCGATTTGTTGAGAACATGGATGAAATGTACAAGAAAATTAAAGTTGCCTTGGAGAAGACTCAGGCAAAACAAAAAAAGACTGCTGATCGTCACCGTCGTGAATTGTTGTTATCACCTGGTGACTGGGTTCTATTAAGGTTCGAAAAGGCAAGGTTAAAGAAAATGAAGGGCAAGGAACGGCTGTTTCCTAAGCTCAGTATGCGTTACTATGGGCCTTTTCAAGTGCTTGACAAGATCAACGATGTGGCTTACAAGCTGAAATTGCCTAATGCGTGGAAGATTCATAATGCGTTTCACGTGAGTCTTCTAAGAGTCTTCATGGGTGATGTGCCAGAAGATATGCAAGATGAGGATCAACCAGAAGTTGAGGAACTTGATGAGATCCTGATATCTGAGCAAGTTTTGGCACATAAGGACGCTATTTGGTGAAGTTCAAGAACTATCCGCCTATGGATGCAAAGTGGATGGAAGAGCATGAACTGTCAGAGTCACCAAACGTATTGCAGCTTTGCCTTAAGCCTTTGGGTTACAACCTACTTATGCCCCAGCCCAACGTGTGCAAAGGAGGGGTAATGATAGAGCTAGCACGTCAAATGTACATATGAATTCAGTGTAATATATGGAAATGACAAAAGTATGAAGGTCTCATTAAGTCATTTGTATCTATGTGCTACGACCTTTCTTGCGGATATATGTGATGATAAAAGAGTGTTGATAGCACAAGATCATCAGTGGCGTGTATTTATGGTATGCAATCGATGACGTTTGCGATTTCAAGAGGGGGATATGTCACGAGGACGTGGCAATTGTTAACTATGTCACAAGGACGTGGCAACTGCTAACTTTAGTTGTTGGTTTCTTTCCAAAGGGTTTTGTTTTATTTTTGAGACCCTCTTTTTGAAGTAGCAAACGGTCGGACATTGTATGGCCAATGTGAACGGTAGTTTCACCCGCAGACCGGAAGTGGTCGGCACTGGAATACGTATAGTAAGAGGATGTCTAGGCTCAGAGCAAGATCATATAGGTCCCCCCGTCGCACTTAGCAAGTTGGTGGAAACTAGGAAGTGAACTCAATAAAGGCATAAATTCAAGGTGGGACTACCAAGAGAAAATATCCGACAGTTGCACTTTTGGATGCGGTCCCAATGAGGATAGATGGTCAGATGACCACTGGGAGCCCAACGGAATCATTTCCTAAAATTTAGGGAACTGCTATTTTGGGCCGTAAAATGTGTTCGCGTCATTACCTCCGGTATGACTATGGGAACACTTTACAACTCTGCCGCGAAGTCAACTGGGCGACCAGTTGGGAGATTTTTAGGAGGCAACCCGGAAATGGGTAAAAGCTTGTAAATACGCCAAGTGTCACTTTTTCATGAACTTGCCTCAAGCAGAAAAAAGGGCGCTGAAATTTAAGCTGGGAGGAGACAGGTTAAGAGCTATGGAGTGCTTTCTTTCGCTCTATGTACAGTGTGGTGCCAGGAGTGATGCCCTGCACGCTTCTCTCTCTCTCTCTCTCTCTCTCTCTCTCTCTCTCTCTCTCTCTCTCTCTCTCTCTCTCTCTCTCTCTCTTACGTGCAGTTATGTGATGCCCCACAAGAGGGCTTTTCATTTAACTGATGTATAGTTGTGTGGGTTCATGCACGATTGCCGAGGCAAGAGCCTCTTGCACAAGTACTGGGTTAGCTAGTGGCTAATCCCCCGCGGGTACATGTGAATTCGGAGAGGTTTCACGTTAGAAATCTCGTCCGATTCAAAGGGCAAGTAGCCCTACAGGTTCGGGAGCTCGAGGAATTGCTACAAATGCGACCGGCACGCGAAACGGAGCCCAAAACAGGGAATTACAGCCTCATGTGTATTTTTGTAGGTTTAGGGTTTTGGCCCTAAATAGTCCCTAATACCCCAGGAGGTTCGGGGACGCGGGGGGACCGTTGTAGAGGTGATCTGGCGCATTTTCGAGGCAGAAAACAGAGAATTCAGCCTGCTGCAGATTCTCGCCAGGTTTTGCAAAGTGTCCGTATGCATCGGGAAAGTCATCTATTGCGTGGGGATACTGACGGTGAAGCGTCCTAGTACAGTTATGCTGCCGAAATCGGGCCACAACAGGTGTTTCTCAGCCTGGATTATGCGGGGCAGCTTGTAGGAGATTACACGTTTTATTCCCTCTGGTAAAGAATAAAGAAATACTGAAAGGGGCACCAATTTTGAGGCCTACAGGTTGTGGGCGTCTGCTCGGGGCATTCTAGCTTCCGAGCCGTGTGTGTATTCAAGTGTTAATTCCCGTCACAGGTTTACTTCGTGCAAGGTTTTATTCCCTCTGTTAAAGAATAAAGAAATACTGAAAGGGACACCAATTTTGGGGCCTACAGGTTGTGGGCGTCTGCTCGGGCATTCTAGCTTCCGAGCCGTGTGTGTATTCAAGTGTTAATTCCCGTCACAGGTTTACTTCGCACATTGTCTCTGTGTGTGTGTAAGTAAAGAATTTCAGGTGAAAGCCAATGCCTACCGCCCTACGGGCCGGTTTCAGGACTCCTTCTGCTCCACCCCTCTACACCACTACCTATGCTTGCCTCCCTAATCACATTTGTTCTTCAGACATCAGCCATCGGCTCTTTCCCCCACACCACCCATACACGCCACACTCCCCCCCCAGGGGACTATGCCACAAAACTGCTTGGTATGATGAAGAGTGTAGAGACATCTATTGTCGGTTGTGTGCATAGCGGACTCTTAAAGAGATCAGTGATTGAGATGTCAGACACCAGACGAAGACACTCACACGCTGAAAGCGGCGAGCTTCGAAGGAGGCACAGGAGCTAGAGCTATACCACATGTTCATGAGCATGGACAGTGCCACAGCATGGCGCACCCTCCAGGAGCCACTACTGACCACTCCTATTGAGGACCCACGCGTATGGCACGATTATGCAGAGAGACTCTATGAGGTGCCGAACAAGCCCCCGTTTCCACAACCACCGGAGCCTCGACCCACGAGCTCTTCCTTCTGCACAGCAGAGATGGTCAAGAAGGCCATTCACCGTCTACAACACCGCCAATCATCAAATCATACAGGTTTACGGAGTGAGCACCTCATCTATGCAACCACCATGATAGCCCCATTGATTTCACACGCATTCAACCGAGCTATAGAGAAGGGCTTCCCAGAGGAGTGGACCAGGCACACCATTGTGCCGATCCACAAATCTAAAGACACCTTGGACTCAGGGAACTATAGGACTATCATGATTGGCCATACAATGGCCAAACTATATGGGGCAGTTCTTGAGGCTGAGCTTAGCTCATATCGGGAGGCCAAGGGCCTACGGGCTCTCGACCAGGTAGGGTTCAAGCAAAGCTTCTCCACCATCGACCACATCTTCGTTCTACGCTGCCTTATTGATGGGGCAAAGGTCCCACGTGAGAGGCTCTTTGGACGGCTTCAGAGTTTGGGGATACCTTCAGAGATGATATTGGCCATCTATTTTCTCTATGAGAGTTTGCTGCCTAGGTGGTATGTTAGAGTCTATTGCTGGCAACATTGGTGTTAAGCAAGGATGCCCCCTCTCCCCGACACTTTTTGGACTCTACATTGACGAGATCGACTACTACATCCTTCGAGTAGGAGGGGCAGGAGCTGACATAGCAAGTACTCCATTCTACATTATGCTATATGATGATATTGTACTCATCTCAGAGTCACCAGAGGACATACAGAGCCATCTGAGAGATTTGGATGAGTTTTGTAAAGACAGGGACTCACAGTGAACCTTGGGAAACCAAGGTCGTGATCTTCCACACCTCCAGATCAGTCTCACGAGCAGCCATTTTTACAGCAGCAGGAGGACTAGTAGAGGTTGTCACCTCCTACATTTACCTAGGAGTAACATTCACTAGCCGACACAAAACCTTCTCCATAGCACAGGCCACCACTCACAGATTTACTCGAGGATATGCAGCACTGGCCATGCTAGAGCGGAGATGCCATCAGGCACACTTTCAGGAGCCCCGCACAAAGGGGCGGCTATTTGACACATTAGTCACTCAGCCCTGACGTATGCAGCAACAGTGTGGGCACTTGGATTGACAAATAGCCAGTGCCCACGGATTGAGAGACCACAGATCTACATAATTTCTAGCTTGTTTAGAGGCAAGCACACAGTGCCACAGGACATCATCAAGGCAGAGCTTGCCCACTCCCCCCCCCCCGGTAGTGGAGGCACTCTTCCAGACGACCTGCTTTATCAAGAGAGTGAGAGCTCCCAACCGACACACTCACACGGCGAGCATTTGAGTCAACCATACAGAGGCAACAAAGTCTCGATACGACAGAGCATGGTACACACAGATTAGCGCATAGTTCGGAGCACACAGCCTTGACCTTGAGAGTTTGCCACCTTTCCAGTACGACCCTCACTCCCCCCAACTTCATCTCTCATGTAGTGAGAGAAACATAGTGATCCAACAAGATCTCTGGCAGCTCTATATCATACGGACTTGAATCACATCTCCCTCTCCAGCGAAAAATGTCACACTACAGAGATCATTTCCTGCAGAGAGGAACTGGAGAGCAAGGAACGTTTTTTTTGTACATGCAGAGCTTATGCGGATATGAGAGGCAGATACGAGCCACTATTTAGAGGGTAGCCTACCCTCAGAGAGATCATGCACTGTCGAGATCAGAGACAACTGGGACGCTACTTGCTAGAGATACAGAGGCACAAGGATACACTCATGCAGCCACCTACACAGACCCACGTGGGGGGCCAACAGTCACAAGAGGGGCCGACAGTCAGCTTACAAATTTCTTTCAGAGAGCTACACCCCTTCCACTTCCAGACCCACTGAGCGGAGTGACCCTTAAGTAGGTTGAGGGGGGCCAGGCCATACGACGTCCGCCTGCAACCCGATGCCATGCCCCACGACTCCACCGTAAACAGATCAAGAAGATCCATACTCGAGCACATCGAGTTGTTGAGGAGAAAAGAGCCCAGACGATGGCTCACCCAATGGCGTTAATTAGGGTAGCCCTTGCTCCCGACCCTCCCATATACTACATTTTACATTCCCCCATAGCACAGGATGGAGCTAGCTAGTTTACTGCATTTGCATGGTTGTACTACCTTGAGCATATAGACATGCACATATCCCTAGTACTCGAGCTTCACCCATCCCCATAGATCTCATCATCCACCAGAAGTCCTTTTCTTTTATTCTGCACCAGTTTGAACTATTTTGTCTTTTTTAATAGACGGAGGACATACACATGTATACTTGATTTGTCTCATAGGCCGACTTCGACCTCACATAGACGTTAATAAGCGCTCTCTCTCTCTCTCTCTCTCTCTCTCTCTCTCTCTCTCTCTCTCTCTCTCTCTCTCTCTCTCGCGTCCCCCCCACCAAAAGGGATCTTCTCCTAGGGGTCATCAATCACAAACAAAAGCCTTCATGCCCCTTGTACGACGCAAGAAGCGAGCATTCCTAGCTCAGATGGGGCGAGACTTATACCAATTGTTCTTAAGTAAAGACACAAGAGAGGCACATGGCATCTCTTTCATGAGCACTCCCCTCCCCTAGCAATTACTTCGCCTGATGTGTGAGGTCAATATGAAACATCCTTATAAACGGTCCCTCGACAGACACCAATTCCAAATCCCCCCTAAGCCATGCCCATTTATGAGTACCTTCTTTATCACTAAGATGGTAAAGAAGGTCGTGATAAGATGAGGACCAAGACGGCATATGATGATGATGGTCTAGTAGTAGAACACTTTATACATGCTAGACATATGATGGCAAAGGTTCTTGCAGTTTTGTTCAAATGTGTGATGTATGAGTGTCACGATTGTGAGGAATTCTTTGTCTTTGTATTACCTTCTTCGCTTGATTCTTGTACAGACACAAAGCTGCACTAAATCCGAGACCCCCGATTCTCCAAAGGATGCGTCTCTTCGCCCAAGAATCGCACCTATTTGGCAAACAGCCATGCCTCTTCAACAAATGGTTGCATCTTTACGCGCTATGGTCATGTCTTTTCATTGTGTCTCTTCAGTTTCTATATAAGAACACCCTTGTAACACATTTCAATCAATCAACACACATTCAGTCTCTTGAGTCTTATTCTCTAGTTCTACTTCACTTTTAGGTTTTATCTAAGTTTAGTTATGAATAAACACACATAGTAAGCGTGTTCTTCACAGTGAGGGTCTACCTGAGGCCAGGAGACTATCTACTATCGTGCTTATGTTCAAGGCAGGTGATCTTACGTAGCCTGGAAACTATTGTACTATTATCATTGGACACTCATTGGCACGGTTGTATGCATCTATACTCGAGCAGCAATTGAGCAAATCGGCAGAGAGAGAGGGCATGCGGGTGGCTGGACAGGCCAGAGTCAAGAGAGGCTTCTCCACGGTTGACCATATTTTGACACTCAGAGCCATCATTGAGGAGGGCAAGGCATGAAAGACTGATTTGATGTAGCTTTATGGATTTCCAGAAAGCATTTGACATGGTGTCTAGAGCCAGATTGTTGCGCAGACTACAAGAGATGGGAGTGCTCACTGAGTTGATTTGAGGAATCATGGCTCTATACAAATCAGTGGTAGGACATGTATGCACTCCAAAGGGGATATCTCATTTAGTGCACCTCACTATTGGAGTGAAACAAGGTTGGTATGTATATAGATGAGGTTTCCCATTACATTGACAGAGAGGGTGACGAAGGTGCCCAGCTGGCAAGGACATGGATTCCATTGTTGTTATATGTTGATGATATTGTGTTGATTTCGGACTCACCAGAAGGTATGCAACGACATCTGGATACATTACATAGCTTTGCGGAGGATAGTGGATTGTGTGTGAACCTTGATAAAACCAAGGTTATGGTGTTTAGCACATAGTTACCTGGAACGCGAAACGGGAACGCGGGAACGGTGAGGGGTCCGAAACGGGAACAGCGCGGAATGGGAGGCATAAAACACCCAAATAATGCAATTTTAAGCTCTGTGTGATTGAATAATAGTAGTGTCAGAGTCCTTTGACTCTAATACTCACAAAAAACTTGATCTGAAGACCATTCAACCTTACTATGGCCAACGTTTGTCATATAGACTTGAGAGCTTGAGGGGGGAGGGACGCGAAGAGAGAGAGAGAGAGAGAGAGAGATGAAATGAAATGAAATGAAATGTTATATTAACGTCTTCAAAAGGCCAAAGTGACCTATGAGACCAAAAAGTTACATTGTGGTGGATCTGATACAAAGTCAGAGTAACAATATGACAAAACAAATATACTATGGAATCCTGGACTGCTAGGTGTGAACGGGGCAGGGCATAAAAGAGAGAGAGAGAGAGAGAGAGAGAGAGAGAGAGAGCATAAAAGTTGAGAGAGAGGGAGACTCGACTCTTGAGACAGCTTGAGAGAGAGGGGGAGAGGGAGAGAGCGTTGTCGACTCTAGAGTCTAGCATCTAGACTAACGAGGCTAGAGCTTGAGGCTAGAGTCAAGACTCGAGACTCGAGAGGGTAGAGCTTGAGCTTTGACCCTTGAAAGCTTGTGTGCACTGGTGAAGGTAAGGTGTGGGGGAAGAGCATTTAAGAAGGGGGAGACTCAAAAGATAAAGCTCAAAAATCTGAAAATCTGCCATTCCCAGCCTTTCCGGACCGTTCCAGGCTCGCCGTTCCGGTAGCAAATCCCCCTCCGGAACGTCTGGCTGTTTCGGGCCATGAAAACCCTCCGAAACACCGTTCCGGCGTTCCCAGCCCACAAGGGGGCGTTCCCTAGTAACTCTGGTTTAACACCACACCGCAGTGGATCTTCATAGGGCCAAAGTTTTCTTCAAGGGAATAGCAAAGACTAAACTAACCAGAGCATATGCGGAGTTGGGAGGATTGGAGAGGATGAGTTCACAGGTTCAATTCCACGAACCCCGAACAAAGCTCTCACTCTTTGATACCTTGGTAGCTTCAGCTATGCTCAATGGGGTTCATGTTTGGGGACCCTCTGTGGGTCAAGGTGGAGAGGCGCTTGGTATCTATGATTTCTTGGCTAATTAGATCCAAGGCCTCCGTGCCACATGAGATCATTAGAGCCGAATTAGCACCCCCCCCCCCCCAAATGGAGATAGAGGCGCTTACCAAATTAGTCTCCTTTATGCACCGCTTACAGGATACTATCAAAGAGAGATATGTCAGATCGGCCCTTGAGTCCTCGAGACAATTAGCTTTATAGGGGTATGCACAGATGTCATCATGGTTCCAGATACATGGCTTCAGCATGGACAGCTTGCCTCCCTTCCAGTACTCCCTTGCTGCACCATCGTTGTCTCTTACATGGGTGGAGATTACTAGACTCATTCGCCCGGACCCGAAACAGTTGGATAACAAGAGGACATAACTAGAGCAATACTGGAATTGGGCACGAATATGGCTTTCTATAAAGAGCATTTTCTCCAACTCACAGGGGGTGGGTTTGTTAATCAAGATCATTCGACCCATCTATATGGATACGCATCTATCTCACGGGTTACGGTGTGCCATTGGTCAGATACGAACATCTTCACACCAGCTTGAGATTGAGACTAGTAGATTCAAAGGTATACCAAC
Source organism: Adiantum capillus-veneris (assembly GCF_014529385.1). Classification (NCBI taxonomy): domain Eukaryota; kingdom Viridiplantae; phylum Streptophyta; class Polypodiopsida; order Polypodiales; family Pteridaceae; genus Adiantum; species Adiantum capillus-veneris. The sequence continues at coordinate 62,305,685 of NC_140931.1, forward strand.
TGCCAGCATGATATGCCGCTTATGTCATACTGAGCCACAGATGGAGATGCATTATATATGTCAATGCACAGTGAACCATGAGATATGAGGTCGCTTCCACTGTCTATTTAGAGAAGGCTTCGGACCCTTTTCCAGAGTCACGAGCTATCAAGACCAAAGATGTCTTGGACTCTGTCTACTTGAGTTACACAAATATAGAGACAGTTTACTGAGGAAATCTGAAGAGAGACAATCCTAAAGATAGATTATTGATTTTTTCACACTAGACACTGGACAAATAGAGGAGCAGCCACAGTTGCAAAGCTCAACTCATACTCACACCCACGGTACTCTCAATAGCCGAGCATTGGAGCTAGGGAGATTGAGACGCCCACGATTGAGGAGAGGAACTTCACAACATCGACGAAGACTATAGCAGATGATTCAAGCCATACTATCTCGACATCCAGAGTACAAATGAGAATAGATTCATGGCCCATTATATCACCCTCTTGTGTTGGGCACCAAGTGTGTTAGTGATCACACATACCCCACACAGTTCTAGCTCGTCTGGATTCCTTTTAGCATGTACCCAGACATGGTATCAGATTGGTCTCATAGGTCATTTTTGGCCTTTTGAAGACGTTAATGGAAATCAAATATGGAAAAACGCATAAGTGCAAAAGATACAGTGATTGAAGAACTTAAGGGAGAACTGGCAACTTGTAAAAGTACTCCTGGAAGGGAGAAAGAAATTCAGCCCTCAGTGATTAAGGAGCTCGAGAAGATCAAAGAACGGGTGAAAAATCTTAGGGAAGAGTAAGAGCAGAAGTCGAGAACAACGTTTCATGGGCCGATGCCCCATCAAAATGCAAAAGAAGGTTGTTGAAGCTGAAGAGTGGATTGAGTTGCAAAGCAGGGAAAAGCCAAGATGGCTGAAGCTACACCAACCACCACCATTATCAATATGACCATTGAGGAAGAGCACAAGAGGAAGACTAGAGCCCTTTACGTGCGTGTTACAAGCCTTAAGGACATTGGAAATGTGGAAGAAGAACTCTTGAAATGCAAGGGCATTTCTAAAGCCACACACACAGTTGCATGGAGAGTTGGGAAGAAAGGAAACGGTGGGGAAGGAATTTCTAAGGAAAGAGCACTCATTTTACGTTTCCCTATTGTTGAAACTATGAGAGTTCTCGAAGAAGAAAGAAACCCTTAAGAAAAACTGGGATATTTCTACGCAATGACCTCACTTTAGCATAAATTGCACACATGCAAGACCTGATGCCAAAAATCAAGGCTGTGGGGGAGAAGGGAAAAGTTGCTTTCTATGGAGGGGGGAGAGAGGTGATCTTGGAAAGACACACTACATTACAATGCAAGCCCTATGGGATCAGCCTTAAAATGGCAATATGGAATTGTAATGGATCAATGAAGCTAGATGTCGATGCATTTGAGGATAGCTTCAAGGGAAGAGACATTATTTTCTACTCTGAGACACATCAAACTCCCGGTGTCACACTTCCTAGAGTGACAAGATACCATTGGGAGACCACTTGTAGACAAAGAGGTGCAATCAATGCATACAGGACGCGGGTCAGGAGGTGTAGCAGTTCTATTCAAGGAAGAGCTGCACTCCCTCATTCGTATTGTTCGGAGAGATGAACAAGCTAGATATATGTGGGTCAAGGTGAGAGCAGAGACGGAGAGGCCACTTTATATTGCAATATACTACTTCCCCCATAGCACATCTCTCTATGCATCGCCCAAGGGGAAGTCACCATACATGATGGGGATGGGGATGTCATCCTCCTAGGGGACTTCAATGCCAAGACAGGCCAATCTCAAACGGCCTGTATGATACCTCAAAGGAGATGTTAAGAGAGTTGGATGTCAGTGTTTTGGGATTGGCCAAGTGCTCACAGGATGTGGTGCATAACGAGTATGTGAGATATTTGACAAACACGGGGACTGCACATGGACTGGCCATCCTAAATGGCCTATAGAGATTTCCAGCAAACGAATGGGTTCACTTGTTTTTCTCACACACATGGAGCTAGCACAGTGGACTATGTTATGGCTCAGCCCAATTTTATACCATCTTCAAGATTTTGCAATCCGGGCCCAGGCTTGTTGAAGTAGCAATAGATCACGCCTTTCACATTTACAGTTTCATTCCAGTTTAGTATAGCTCCGTTGGCCCATACACCTACGCATACTTGATACACTTTTACATCGAAGACCGACTCTGTCTACATGGATAGTATTTACGAACGCTTGACTGCTGAGGAGCCGAGACGTCCATTGCAGGAGCTTACCTAGATATTGACAAAGACTCTACATGATGTATCAATAGAGGCATATCCACACACCCAACCCGGGCACAGACAACGTCCTGGTAGTATGCCACTAAACAATTGGTATGGTGAGGAGTGAACTGAGATGAGAGCCACACTCTAGAGAGAGGTGCTCTTGGGAGCCATTTGTCACGAGGGCGTGGCAACTGCTAACCTTAGTTATTGGTTTCTTTCCGTTGATTTTTATTTAATTTTTGAGACTCTCTTTTTGAAGTTGCAAATGGTCGAACATTGTATGGCCAATGTGAAACGGTAGTTGCACCCGTAGACAGGAGGTTGGTCGGCACTGGAATTCAAGTAATAAAAGGTGTCTAGGCTCAGTTCAAAGTCATTTAGGTCCCCTCGCCGCACTTAACAAGTTGGTGGATACTAGGACATTAACTCAATAAAGGCATAGTGCCAAGGTGGGGTCCCCAAGAGAAAATCACCCAAGAACCGGCCTGCATTGCATTTTTGCACGTGATCCCAGTGGTGAAAGATGGTCAGATGATCAGTGAGAGTCCAATGGAAGCATCTCCTAAAATTTACGGAACTGCTTTTGGGCCATGAAATCTGTTCGCATCATTAGCTACAGAATGACAAGAGGAACGTTTTATTACTCTGCTAAGTCAACTAAGTAACCTGTTGAGATATTTTTAGACCAAAAGAAGGTACAAAACGGAAAAACCATGCATGAGTGCCACTTGGCACATTTTTGGGCATTTTCCAACTTAAAAGAGAGAGACGCATTAAAAATTAAACGTTGGGCTGCATTTTCAGCTGTATGGTGGATTGTTGCAGGTACGAAAGCTACCGTGTGCTCACTGCTTGCTTACCCTCTATGTACAGTGAAGTGCAAGAATTGAAGCCTTGCACAGAATTCGCTGCTCTCTCTCTCCCCCCCCCTCTGTACAGTTATGTGATGCCCCATAAGAGGGCTCTTCATTTGACCTATGCACAGTTGTGTGGTCGTATGCTTCTATGCCGAGGCAAGAGCCTCTTTGAACAAGAAAAGAAGTAGCTAACTGCTACTCCAAAAGCAAGCACCAGTGAGGGTGATAACCTCACCTTACAGGTGCAATCACAGCGCTGGTTATGTGCTGTTTTTGGACTCTGCTGCAGCCGTATGGATACATGAAGCATTCGTTACGGTGCCTAACTGTTAGAGGACAGTTCCGGGACTATGTAGGGCTGAAAACATGGTAAAAACCAGTAACTACAACGAGCTGTAAATGCTGGTTTTGGGCTGAAAACAGAGGGTTTATGTCATTGGAAGCAAGTTCCGGCAAGGAGATTTGTTAAGGGCGAGTTTTGGGGCCGTTATGCTGCCGAAATTTTGCCAGAACATGTGTGATCTAGTTGGATACAAGTGAAGATCCCCAAGACTCTAGTTCTGTAACTTCACCCTCTAAAGAAATAAAGAAATACTGAAAGGGGCGCCAGTTTTTGGGGCCTATAGGTTGTCGGCATCTGCTTGGAGCGTTCTAGCTTCCAAGCCGTGTGTGCTTTAGAGTGTTAATTCCCATTACAGGTTTGTTCTGCAAAGTGTCTCTGTGTTAAAGCTTAAAGTTTCGGGTGAAAGCCAAAGTCTGCCGTCCTACAGGCCGGTTTCATGGTTCTATCACCCGGACAAAATCACTTTTTCCTCAAGAAGTAAGCCTCGGTTGATTTGTGGTGAAGACACAGAGTACAGGAACGGGGAATTACGCTATGGCCGACAAAGGAAAAGGCATTATAGAGGAGGGTTACTCTTCGAGGACAGATAGGACATTCCTACAGTGTTTCGGTCGGCGAGAGTTTACAGCCACCCCTGTCTCTACCTCTTGTTGATATGAATGTTCCTCCAATGAAGGTCTTTATGACTGGGCAACTTGAAGATGATGCTTTCAGGACTCAGTTGGTTGCCGCTGTGAATTTGTTTTTATGGAGTTCTTACAAGCGTCGACAATGCCACAACAGACAAGGCAACTTACACAGCTAGTAGAGCCTGTTGAGGCTGAAGCCCAGGTCCTTCATGCTTCTCAGCAAGAGAGGGAGCACTCGCATGTTGCGGAGTTAGGGGCTCCAAAACAGGTTCCTTCCGTCCATGAACAGGTGGTTAGGACGCCTATTCTACAGGTTTTGCCAATTCAACCCACCACCTTTCCCAGCCCGCATGTTGCTTTACAAGGACAGGGAACCAATTTCCAGGTAATGCATCAGGTTTTTCCACCACCGACGGTACATCCTGGGTAATTCGGGGGTGGATCTGTGTTCGAGAGTATGGCTGGTTATGCGCCTGGAAACCAGCATTATTTGCCAAGAACAGTGTTTGGGGGTATGCAAGGCATGATGCCAAACCCCATGTATGGTAGCATCGACATGCAGCAAGGCTTTTAGAGCAATCAGGGCCACTTTGGGGTGCCACAAGGCAATTTTGGCATGGCTGGTTTTTCTGGACCAGATATGGCACCTATGACGCAAAATATCAATGGCCAAGGCGCGCCGATGATTCCTATCACAATGCCCATGTTGTAGGCAATTCCCTATGACAATTTTGGGACACTAGAGAAACCAAAAGCATACAAAGAAGGTGGTGCAACTGTAAAGTTGAAACTTTCAGCGGCTTTGGAGGATAAGACAAAGGCTCTCACTTTCCTCAGAGGAAAATTTTACAGAGGAAAATTTTACAGAGGCCTCAGAGGTCCGAAAAGCTGCCACCTTCTTGAAAGGTAATCCACTTACATGGTGGAGGACACTATTGATGCAAGGACACGCACCCGCCACATGGGTATACTTCAAGCAAATGTTTGCATCTGCGTGACTGTCAAATGAATTTGAAGCCAATGTCATGACGGATTGGCACCAACTCACTGCGGCTACAAGAGTACAATAGAGGGTTTTGCAAATCATTTCTCTTAATAACCTCCTACAGGTTTGTGCCACTGACAGAGCAGATTGAGAAGTATTGTTGTGGGCTACCTAAAGGGCTTCAGGATTACTGTACAAAGAACAGAGTGGCTACACTCACTCAACTAATGGAAGTTGCCAACATTGGTCTTGCCTTGTTGAAGGGAGAGGACAATGGATTCCCAAGCAATGCAAAAGGGGGGCAGCAAAAGAAAAAATCAGCAAAGAAGCCCTTTGTGAAAACGGCTTCTGAAGCACCACAGGGGTCAGAAAACGTCCATAAGGACTAGGATTCAGCCGAGGCTTCTGGAGCGCAGGCAAAGAAGCCAAAAAGGAAGCCTTTTGTGCACAAGTCACTCGAGGAAAAGAAGGTCTTGATGGCTAAAAATAAATGCTTTATATGCGAACAGCCTAGTCACTTTGCTACAGATTGCCCACAAAGAAGAAGGCCAGCTGATTCGGAAGATAAAGAACATAAGAAAGGAAAGAAGCCTAAGCCCACCGCAGGTTTAGTGCCAGATATGGTGGGTGAGAGGCCAAGTACAGATGCCAACGAGGTATGCAAAGCATGAGGTAAAGTCAGAGATCAAACGGCACTCATCTTCTTTGATCCAGGTGCCAAAGCAAACTTATCTCACTAGAGTTAGCTATAAAGATGAGCATTAGGGCTGAAGAGATGGGGTACACGGTAGAGGCAAGGTTGGCATGTACTGGCCACTCAGAGTGTTTTACTCCCATCATTGGAAAGCTACGTCTACATATTCAGTTGTATGTGGACACAAAGGAATTTTATATCATGCCATTGGAAGGGTGCGAGGCACTACTGGAAATTCCGTGGATGTGCTGGATATCTGCAACAAGACGATCACCCTTCAGCATAGGGGCAAAACTCATGTTTTGGATGTAAGGCTTAAAGGAGAATCTTTCCCTATTGAATCTGCTTTTGGCTATCACTTCTGTAATTAAAAATCATCTTTCTGCGTACTTGGTTTTTGCACGTGATGTTTCAAATAGTTGTTAGTCAAATTTATCTATGTTAGATAAAAAAAGGTCAGCATTTTTGCGAGAGTTTAATGACTATTTTTCTGATTCATCGTCGTCTCAATTGCCGCCAGAGAGGCCTGAGGACCATGTGATAGATTTGGTGCAAGGGTGTAGCCCACCAAATAGACCTCCCTACAGGGTTAGTGTGGCTCAGCAGCAAGAGATTATGGGCCAGGTAGAGGAGCTTTTAGAGAAGGGGCAGATTCAGCCTAGTTCTTCACCTTTCTGCTCCCCAGTGCTTTTAGTGCAAAAGAAGGATGGCTCGTGGCGCATGTGTATTGATTATCGCGCGCTGCACAAGACATTAAGAGTGGGTACCATCAGATTCATACAAGGCCAGAGGATGTCCACAAAACTGCGTTTAGAACGACATTTGGTCTTTATGAGTTCTAATTGATGCCATTTGGTCTTACAAATGCTCCTGCCACGTTCAATAGAATGATGGACCAGATTTTCCGCTCACATCAGAAGTTTGTTGGCACATTCTTTGACAACATGATAGTCTACTTGAAGAATGAAGAGGAGCATAGGCATCACTTGACCATTGTGTTCGAAGAGCTGCACAGTCACACAGGTTACTTAACAATCCTAAGAAAAGTGAATTCTGCTTGGAAGAGATCCACTTTCTTGGCCACATAGTCTCAAAGGATGGTGTTCAAATGGATCCCGCAAAGGTTTAAGACATGGCCTGACTTGAAGACTGTGCACGATGTTCAAAGCTCCTTGGGATTGTGTTCATCCCATAGAAGGTTTATCAGGAATTTTGCAGAGATAGCTTCACCTCTTCACGCTTTGCAAAAGAAAGAGGTCACTTTCAGATGGACCCAAAAAGAAATTTCAGCTTTCAGTCTCCTAAAGGAAAAGTTGACTTCAAATCCAGTAATTGTTTTGCAAGATTTCAGGAAGTCATTTGTGGTCCAGTGTGACGCATGTGGCAATAGCATCGAAGCAATGTTAATGCAAGATGGACGGGTAGTAGTTTATGAAAGCTGAATTTTGCAAGGGCCAGAGAAAACTATGCAAATCTATGAGAAAGAGCTTTTGGCCATGATTCATGCGCTTCTAGTTGAGCACTACCTGTTAGGTGCTGATTTTGTTGTCCAGACAGATCATCAGACCTTGCGTTATTTCTTGACACAGTCAAAGCTATCCAAAAAGCATATGCAATAGGCAAACATTCTTTCTATGTTCCACTTCCAGATTATGCATGTGGAAGAATGTTGTGGCTGATGTGTTATCAAGAAAGCCACAAATTTAAGCTGTGTCGATTTCTTATCATCATGAGCTCGATGACATGAAGGAACAGTATGCTACTGATGAAGACTTCGCAAGGATTTTTGAACAGTTGCAAGAGGGACAACGTCATGAACACTACCACCTCAAAGATGGTTTTAGGATGATGCATGGCAGACTTTGTGTCACTAGGCCATTGCGACATAAGGTCATGGTAGAAAGTCATGTCCATGAAGACTTCGCAAGGATTTTTGAACAATTGCAAGAGGGACAACGTCATGAACACTACCTCCTCAGAGACGGTTTTAGGATGATGCATGGAAGACTTTGTGTCACTAGGCCATTGCGACATAAGGTCATGGTAGAAAGTCATGTCCCACCATATGCAGAGCATCGTGGTATTGATGCGACAGTTAAAGCGCTCGAGACGTTCTTTTATTGGCCTACTTTGAGGAGAGATGTAGATGCCTTTGTGCGAGCATGCATGATTTGCCAAAAGGTCAAATTTGACAGGCAAAAGGCACCAAGGTTGTTACAGCCACTGCCGATTCCAGATAAGCCATGGGAAGCATTGCTATGGACTTTATCTTTGATCTTCCAAGAACGCCCACAAGGAATGATGGTATATGGACCATTATTTGTTCAAGTACCATGGTATGCCACAATCGATTGTCAGTGATCATGATCCTCGCATGACATGTTTGTTTTGGAGAGGATTGTTTGAGAACATGGGCACTACGCTCAAGTTCTCGTCTTCGTTTCATCCACAAACTGATGGACAATCAAATCATCTTCAACCTTTCGAGTACATCCTTGGGCGGTACCCTACTCCCTGACAGAGTGCACATTGGACGCAGTCAACAACATTATCTTCCTCCAGTCCCTGGTGCGTGTTCACAGCGAGCTCCTTGTCTCGGATTACACAGCCCGCTCTAGAGGAGACACCTTCCATCGACGAGGTCAAGATCTCCATGTCGACGTCCCACAAAGAAGATGGTAAGCAGGCGCAAATGCTTGCTCGTCTCAAAGCCCAAATGGAAGCTATGCAACAGACTTTCTCAGCAAGTCTTGCTTCCATCAAACTTGCTTGGACAAGTTACAGATGCAAACCTTTGAACTGACCAAATCGAAGGTTTTCGCAGCCAAAATTTTCTCACCCAAAGTATGATTTCTTAGAGTCAACTAGACACAAAGTACCTTCGTGCGAGCAGCAAAAGTCTTAGCATGAATATTCTTGGAACTGTTACAATTCTCAGCAGCTAGCTTCTTATTTGAATCATCAGCAACAAAAGCAGTAACATGAAGCTTCCCAAGGATCATCAGCCATAACAAGACGGGCTTACTTAGTGGCACATATATCTGACCCTAGTCGAATACTCGGTCGTGAATGCTGCAACGCTGGACAAGTTCCCCCTCGCGAGCAATGCCCTACATTTAAGTCTTTCTTATCTGATGGTGGTAAGTCAAAGATTTATTGATCCTTTCCTTGTGCAAGATGATCCTTCAGAGGTCTAAGAGGCAACAACTTCCTCAACCTCCCCCTTGTCAATTGGAAGCCTTAATACCCGCTCAGAAAGCTGAAGATTCAAAAGATTCCATTTCTTATGTGACAACCAACAAGCACATAACCCCTTCTTTGGCCGTGATCCAGGAAGGAAAATTCGCCTCGTCACCGCCTTTGCAGAATACAGTCTTTGTCTCTAAACAGATACCAGATGCTATGGTGAATGATAATTCTTCAAACTTGAAGACTCCAATCCTTGCCTCCAGCGGTGCAAAGGATAAAGCAAATACAGCTTCTTGCGGCACGACTTTAGTCGCTACAAATGAATCTTTGGACACAACTTGTCCTATTGATAAACCTTTACAGATGGATATACCTCCAAACGTTACTCTGTCTCGGTCTACGACATCCCTTCAAGAGGATTTTACTGTTCCAGACAAACCAATGGAATACCTTACAGATTTCCAACCAGTGGTCATCACTCAACAGAAACTCAAGTCAGTTTACCAATAATTTCACTCGAAGCAGATAAAGATTCAATCTTTTCTTGGACAAAGCTCGAAGTTACAAAAGACTTTGATAAAGGCACTTATCAAGTTGCAGATATGATCAGTTTTCAATTTGACAAAATAGTCATGGTCAATAACAGTGCCATGACATGGGACTCAACAAAAAGAGCTTTGGATGCAGAAGCACTACAAAAATACACTTTCTTCTCTCGAAATTTCTTCAACTACCCTGGGTTTTATTTAAAGAGGGAGGGAATGTCACGATTGTGACTATGTTGCAGTATTACATCTACTTCTAGTTGCAAATACTCGAAGTGCCATGCCAAGGAGGACCCCTGCGCTTGGATAGTCATGACCCTTCGCTCAAGAGACGTGCCTCTTCGCCAAAAGCCACACTCCTTCGACAACTAGTCACACCCCTTCGCTTTACGGCTGCAACTCTTCGCCCAATGGTTGCAGCTCTTAGCCGAAAGGATGTGTCTTTACGTCTAAAGTCATGTCTCTTCACCAGGAGACGTGTCTTTTCATTTGTGTCTCTTCGTCTCCTATATAAGCAGCCTATTTTACTCAGTTTCAAGCAATCATCAATCAATCAAACACAGAGTCTTCTGAGTCTTGTTTCTGAGTTCAGTTCAAGTTTCTTAAGTCTTAATCATGAGTTTAAGTACTTAATTAAAGATTAGTACCTAGAATCCTTACATTGGTATCGGATTTACAACTAGTGGTCATCACTCAACAGAAAACTCAAGTCAGATTACCAATAATTTCACTCGAAGCAGATACAAATTCACTCTTCTATTGGACAACGCTCGAAGTTACAAAAGACTTTGACAAAGGCACTTATCAAGTTGCAAATATGATCAGTTTTTCAGTTTGGCAAAATAGTCATGGTCACTAACAGTGCCATGACGTGGGACTTAACAGACAGAGCTTTGGATGCAGAAGCACTACAACAATACATTCCTTCTCCCGGAGTTTCTACAACTACCCTGGGTTTTATTTAAAGAGGGAGGGAATGTCACGATTGTGACTATGTTAATAGTATTACATCTACTCCTAGTTGTAGATACGCGAAGTGCCATGCCAAGGAGGACAACGCTCGAAGTTACAAAAGACTTTGACAAAGGCACTTATCAAGTTGCAAATATGATCAGTTTTTCAGTTTGGCAAAATAGTCATGGTCACTAACAGTGCCATGACGTGGGACTTAACAGAAAGAGCTTTGGATGCAGAAGCACTACAACAATACATTCCTTCTCTCGGAGTTTCTACAACTACCCTGGGTTTTATTTAAAGAGGGAGGGAATGTCACGATTGTGACTATGTTAATAGTATTACATCTACTCCTAGTTGCAGATACGCGAAGTGCCATGCCAAGGAGGACCCCTACGCTTGGATGGTCACACCCCTTCGCCCAAAAGACATGCCTCTTCGCCAAAAGCCACACTCCTTCGACGACTGGTCACACCCCTTCGCTCTACGGGTGCGACTCTTCGCCCAATGGTTACAGCTCTTCGCCGAAAGGATGTGTCTTTACGTCTAAAGCGCATCTCTTCACCATGAGACGTGCTTTCCATTTGTGTCTCTTCGTCTCCTATATAAGGAGCCTATTGTACTCGGTTTTCAAGCAATCATTCAATCAATCATCACAGAGTCTTCTGAGTCTTGTTTTTGAGTTCAGTTCAAGTTTCTCAAGTCTTAATCACGAGTTTAAGTACTTAATTAAGAAATAGTACCTAGAATCCTTACAGGGTTAAGAACCTATCCCATTTGGGGAGGCTACCTAGATCTCGTGGATTTTGGACTAGCTACTTAGCGAGGCCACCATGCTAGCCCAACCCTTCTTTCTCATGGGTATAGGAGATATGTGGGTTAGCATGTTGGATCAAGCAGTATGCTAGCCCAACACCAGATCATGAGATATGACGGGAGACTTTGATGATAAAAGTAGTAGCTTACTATGACTAATTACAAGAACTCTTCTCTTTCCCCAGCAGCAACTTGACAGAAAAGTTTACTAGGAGGGCCCAATGCAGAAGATGCTGCCCCCCCCCCCCCCCCCCCCCCCCCGCCCAAACAAAAGACAGTAAAAGCCGTCCAAAGCAACCTTCTACAACAATTTGAGGTCAATTTAACAGACTATGGGAACTGGCACAAATTACAGCAGAGGGATGAGGCCCTCCTCAGCACCTAGCAGGTTGGACCCTTTTTGACCATGTGAAGGGCTCTCCATCCTGGTATTATCAGTCTCCTGTTTGTCCCCCAGCGCCCACAGGGGTAAAGTAAAGAAATAACTGGGTGTCATGAGCCCAAAGATGTCATTCCTTCATTGTACAAATGTATACTACCCCCATTCCAAGAGAGCTGCAGTTAATTGGAAGCTAAGTGTTTTAAGCACTGGAAGGATCTTCTTGATAACATAAAAAGGAAAAATTGCATCTAATAACTCAGGACAAAGAAATCTCTTAGCAACTCTTTTCCTCATCAAAAGCAAACCTAGCCTACAAACAGGCTCATACTTGCCACAGTTGCCATTGAAGTCTTGAAAAACATGTGATTGACCAATTTCCTAAAGGATGACTTCCTACTGATACATAGATATAAATAGTTATCAAGGAAGTGAGTCAATTCACAATCACCTGTCAAAGCTTTCGAAACATCAGTCATTTGAGCAGCTGCAGGCAGAAGCCTGTCCAGTTGAACTAAGAATCAATCAATCGTTTTTATACAAGGGTCAACATCAGCTAACTAATATTTACAGCAAGATACCCCATATCAACTCAAGACCAGAGTAAAGAGCAGAATGGAAACCCTCTACTTGGTCTATAAAGCCATACCCAAGTGCGACAAAATCCTCTGCCAGTGCATCAAAATCACGATTAACAAGATGCAGACATGCCTCAATCAACGAATCTCGAAGATTTTGCTGCATCTCCCCCATCATGCCAAAGTCTGTGAAATGACCACAACAAGTAATCCATCTCAATTTTCTTTAAACGTGAAAAGAACTTCTTTACATAGACCTCAAAAAAACTAGCATTCATTATTATTCAGTATGACTGCCTGTCCTTTGAAAACAGGATCAAATACCAAGATATGCCAGCTTTCCGTCGTAGGTTTTCATAAGATTTCCAGGATGTGGGTCCGCATGATAGAATCCATAATCCAAAAGTTGAGTTAAAGAACAGTACACTCCCACCTTGACGAAATGCAAAAGATTATAAGCCAGGAGTTTGGGCACACACCCACCCCCTCCCCCACCAGCAAAGCCAGGACTTTAGGCACACCCACCCCAGCCCCCACCGAAAAAAAAGCAACAAAGAATGAAGAGCAAAACAAATATGAAAAAGATTTACCTCAATTAGATGAAGATCATTGACATCTGACAATTTTTGCCCCTACAGAATTTTCCATTAACTTGTCGTCTGAGCAGATAAGCCGCGAGCTTCTATACATAATAAATTGCCAAAAAATGACCATTCCAAAAACAAGTGAAAAGATAATTAAGTTATAATGATCACTTACCTCTAACCATTCCATTACTAAAACCCTCCTACTTGTCAGTTCCGAGTACATCTCTGGAACTACAACATCTGGTAGACTCCCAAAGGATTTCCTACAGAGGATCTTTGAGTTAGAACTAGTCAAAAACCTTTGTAGTACACAAAATATCTGAGCTACAGCTTACCGAAACCGTAAGCCATTCTGAGCCTCTGCTTCATAATCCATTTCCTAGAACAGATAAAGTAGCACCTACACTTACATTACTAAGTTACACAAATCGCATTCATTGTAACAGATGATTCAGTCAGAGTTTTCTTTTAGGATGGCACAAGATGTGTTCAAGGACCAAATGTTGGAAAGGCATCAATCTCTTGAACCAGATTGATAAAATTTGAGCTCATGGCACATTCTTACCCGAAATAGACTAGTTGCCCACTCATCTACGATAGCCTGTTCATAAAAACACAAGTAACTTGATTTGCGAAATAACAATTGACCACTCAAGACCCAAGTCAACAAACAACAGCACATAGCAACCATTCCTATAACAAAACTTGTTAAGTTTGTGTATCAAAGAAACTCTGTTCAACAACGGTCGATATTTCTCTGTCAAAAAAACTCTTATCTCCTTAACCAATACAAAAACCTTACCAGAACAAAAGAAGGACAAAAATTATCCATCGGTATCCAACATAATGCTTGTACCATATTCAGTTCAGAAAGAGTTGGGACTGCACTCCTCTGGAATTGTCAGAAACTTAAAGAGTTTGTTTCATTATGTTTCACACCTAATAAAATTCAGCACGTTGTATGGCTAGTTGATGTAAGGAGCTAGCCACCGATTTGTATGGCATGTAGAATAGAGAGGACAGAAAATGTCAGAAGTGGTAGTGGACAATGGATGGAAACAACTAAGAGCAGGCCTGGTGCAAGTACGCGTCTCCTCGGTAATCAGGAGCTGCTATAACTCCCAGGGTTGTTGCAATCAACCTCCCAGAAACTGTCAAAGACGCAGCAGAAAAGGTGAATCAGATGACGATCAAGTCTGCAACTGCGAGCACACGTCCTTTTGATCATGGACAGCCACAGAGTCTCCATTCTACCACGATAGAACTCCTCCAAAAGTGGGCAACCCTCCGCATGGGCCTAGGGCAGCCACAGGAGACGCCTCCTACAAGAAACTCTACGAAGCACACGGGCTAAAGGGGACGAGAGAAATGAAATGAAATGAAATGTTTCAACATCTTCAAAAGGCCAAAATGACCCGAGACCCAAAAAGTTACATCTCGGGAGAATCTGATGAAGTGTGTCAAAGATGATAGAAAAATGAAATGAAATGAAATGTTATATTAAACGTCTTCAAAAAGCCAAAATGACCTATGAGACCAAATTGTTGCAATCCTGGTGGATCTATTTGTAAGGTGCAGCGGAAGTGAATGTTGAACTTTGCTCAAGATGAGTGCTCCAAACTGTGCTCAAGGTTCCTTTTTTCTTAGGGAAGGGAGAGCCTTCCGTGCTTTAGTGAGAGAGTGCAGGTGATCACAAACAAAGTGAATAGACACTGAGCGTGAAGGTGCATGAGACTGAGAGATAGAAAGAGAAGAGAATACAACACCAGAGACGTTGTAAAACCCTCCTCCAAGGGCTCCACTATCGATGGCGAGAGTGGTCTACTATTGATTGCACAATCTGGTACAATGGTTGATGCAATGAGTCTACAATGATTGCTATGTAGAGGCCGACGGTGGTGACGACGAGGACGAGGCTATCTGCCACTGTGACTTGATGCGCAACAACGCTGTCCTTCGTGCTTGGAACTGGCTAGATCTACTGCTCTTCTGTCTGCTGAATTTTGCCTTGCTGAAAATGCTGGTTTGGCAGTGCAAAAACACTGATGCAAGTTGCCAAAAACGCTGAAGTGGCTGGTCTCTTAAGCGCTGATTTTCTGCCGCAAAACGCTGGTTTGGCAGTGCAAAACGCAGGTTCATGGGCTGTCCAAAACGCTGCAGAAAATGCCAGGCTGAGGTGCTTGTTCTTGCTGAATTGGAGGACTGAAAACACTAACTGAGATCGCCAAGGTATGGCTGAAAAACGCAGATTGCAAGGGCTCCAAAACGCTGGCCTTCTGGGTGGAAAACGCCAGGCTATGGGGGTTCTTGTCTTGCTTGAGAATCGGCCTACTAAGCAATGCTCCTGTTGCCTCTTCTGGTAGAAAGTGCTAGCTCTAGTTTGCTTATATATTATCTTAGCAAAATTGCCCTACCTAATTTCCAACAAAAGTCACTTAATAAATAAGTGAAAAATGTCAAAAATAGGAAAAATAGGTTTAATGCACTGGAAAATTCCCCTGATGAATTCTAATGGGAATACTGATGATCATGTTGTGTGCAACCGGAGGATATGCATCTACTCTACGTGACTAGTCATGCACGGTCTGCGAACAGACTCACAAAAGTGCCAGATCACTTCCTATTCTAGACTGACTGGACTGACCTAACCTTGGTCATGTTGTAGCTTGTCCACGGACACATAGGGTTGGATGTGTCACGTGACACTAATACAATGTCTAAGTACAAAATAAAATGAAGTAAAATAAAAGCTAAAAGCTAAAATGAACATTAGCATCTTAGGATGTTTGGCATCGGGCACTATCCGAGCATGTACTGCATCGGTCGATGAATAATATCTTCAGTGTCTACGTTGGTAAATAGTCGTAGTGGACGTCTCCCATGCCGTGCTACAATAGTCCTGATCCTCTGATTGAGCCTCCATCGGTGCCGTGGTGGCCCTTGTAGACGTGAGCGTCTAACTCTCCCAACCTCAATGGCCATCAATCAATATACCTCTGGTATAGGTGGACTTTTAAGTCTATTGTGAAGCTTGCTCATCTAGCTATTGAGTCTGCTCTCTAAAGAAATCAGTGATTTCTCTCTGTGAATGTCTCCCACTATCTAATCTCGAGGAGACTCTTCCTATGTCTGCACAGCTCTAGCAAAAAACAACCCAAGGCATCTCTAATCCTGATATCTCATGACCGTAGCCAGCGGTCCAAAGCCCTCTCTAAATCCAAAGCCCTCTCTAAATAGACAGTGAAAGCAGCCTCGTATCTCATCATACATTGGACAATGACATATGTGATGTAACTCTGTCTCTGGCTCTATATGACACAGCTTCAAAATCCTTGTCTCTGTTGGTACTCACCTAAATCTAGCAGTCTCAATCTCTAGCTGGTGTGATGATGTGTGCATCTTATCAATAGCACATCGCTCCCATGGGATAAATGAAAGTCCATATAGGCAGGTCTGATCATAAATCCATCATCTGTGAGCTGGAGAAGATGCTCGAAAGCCCATATTTTTAACCGTCTATACGACACCAAAGTCGGCCTATGAGACAAATCAAGTATACATATGTATATGTCCTTCATTTATCGGAAAAGACAAAATAATCCAAACTCGTACATAATAAAAGAAAAAACCCTGGTGTATGATGGATGATTTGGGAGCTATGGTCATGCCTGTGGGTAAGAGGGTTACAAGAGATCATGACATGAGTGATGCAAGTCCCAACCATAAAAGAGGGAAACAAGTTGCAACAGGTACAGGTAAAGAGAAGAAGAAGAGAAAACCCAAGCAACATTACAATGCATCCGACTTTCCTTTGGGAGAAGGACAACAAAATTATAGTTTAAGGGCTGATTTGGTGGATATAAAGGCTGATGTTACCTTTGGGCAACTCATGGAGATGTGTCCTAAGTTAAAGAGGCAATGGAAGCATGTCCTTAACCCCATGAAGAAGGAGCCTACAAGGAGGCTATGACATCGTCCTTATCCAAATCATATTCATCGACATAATTGAGGAGCAAAAGATCTTTTTGGATCACTATTATGATGACACCGACAAATTGGAAGAAGAGACATTTAAAATTGAAGAATCAGACTCAGAAAAAGAGAATGTAAGGTGTTGCATTGCAAATCCGAGCATACCAACGCGCTCACAAGGTGCAAGCTCTCTCTTTCTACGTAAGTTTCTCGCAATAAAGTTGTGGTTTTAGTCATGCCCATCTACAAGCTATTTTCATTCTCTACGCACAATACATGCATCTAAACTCGTTTATGACCATAGAAATAGATAGAGTACGTCCTAAGGAAGCTACAGAGTGCTTCAGACTCCGAAACCGATTGACCTACAATAACTAGGAATATGTGCATGTCTATATGCTCAGGGTAGCACAACCATGCAGATGCATCTAGCTAGCTAGCTCCATCCTGTGCTAATAGGGGGGTGTAAAATGTGGTACATGAGAGGATCGAGAGCAAGGGCTACTCGAATAAGCGCAACTAGGTCAGCCATCATCTACGCACGTCTCTCCTTACCTCTCGACGCTCTCGGGTCTAGATCTCCTCAATCTATCTGCAATGGCGTCATGGGGTCTGGCATCCAGTAACACCAGGGCGCTGTCTGCCCCAGCCCGTCTCAATCTGCTGGAGAGTCACCCCCCTCATGGATCTCATGGTGAAAGGGGTGTGGTCCTCTCAAAAATATTTGTAAGCTGTGATTGTCTCCCACCCTGTAGAAGTGTATCTTTGTGCCTCTGTATCTCTATCAGGTAGCACCCCAGCTTTCTCTGATCTCTAGAGTACATGATCTCACGGAGGGTAGACTGCTCCCTGAATAGTGACTCGTATCTACCTCTAATATCATCATAAGCCAGAACAAAAATGATATGAAATGATATATTAAGGACTTCAAAAGTCCAAAATGACCTATGAGACCAATTCATTACAAACTAATGAATTTGATACCATGTTTGGGTACAAAAAAGAGAAGATACTAAAATGAATCTAGAAGTGCTACTAGTTGGAACTATGTAAGGTATGTGTGACCATTGATACAATGGGT
This sequence comes from Adiantum capillus-veneris, assembly GCF_014529385.1. NCBI lineage: Eukaryota > Viridiplantae > Streptophyta > Polypodiopsida > Polypodiales > Pteridaceae > Adiantum > Adiantum capillus-veneris. The sequence continues at coordinate 62,323,585 of NC_140931.1, forward strand.
GCCCAATACAAGAGGGTCATACAATGGGTGAGGTATCCATCCTCATATGTACTAAAAATGTTGAGATAGTATGGCTCAAATCCTCTGCTCTAGTCTCCATCGTTGTTGTGAAGCTCCTCTCTGTAGTCGTGGGCGTCTCGATCTTTCTAGCTTCAATGCTCAATCAATGGGAGTACCGCGGGTGTGAGTATGAGTTAAGCTTTGCAGTGGTGGCTGCTCCTCTATCTGTAATGGAAATGGCCTATGAACTCTTTAGTTGCTACTCCTCTTAGCCTTTGAAAATCAACACTTACGTATCTACATCCGCAGCTCGAATCAATTAATTATAGACAATAGTGGAGTGGGTCTAATATTGCAGAATTGCCGAGGGCTAGCTCCTTTCGGACTTCTTATGGCTCAATAATGGTAAAGCCGTAGGCAAGTCTAAAAAGACCCCATTATTAAGACCAAAGCTCCCGAGATGAGCACCATATCCCCCATAGTAAACTCAACAAAACCGATAGTAGATCCCAATTCCACTTACCCTAAAATAATTAACAAAATCAACCATTGATAGGCTACTTAAGGATCTCTCTTCTTAAGCAAGAAAAGAGAAACCAAATGCTCTGATACCAATGTAATGGAAATGGCCTTTGAACTTTGAGAGTAGCGGAATTAGGAAATTAAAGAAAGCACTTTCGTGAGAATACTTTGTGAGCATAGAGGATGAACTTAATTGATGGTAGCAACATAAACATAGTATTTAGTTAACTTGGCATGAACAATACTTTTGCAAGAGAGAGAGTTTAGAGAGCATGACAACAGTTCAAGACCGGATTTATGTGGAGCCGGTCCCCCCTCCAATAGGCATTTGTATTATAGATTCTCCCATCAAGAGAGCCTTGGTACAATACAATCTTTGTGTTCCTTGTGACCTAGGTGATGTAATGAGGATGGAAAGCTTCATGCATCACGAGCATAACATGAACTTTGCAAAAAGTATTAACTATCCCAAGCCTCATCCCAAGGCCTCAAACACCTTCAAAGGTGGAGAGCTAGCGAAGAATGAGCGTAGGAAAGAAGAGGAAGAAACATTCCATAGGAGAAAGAAATAGTTCCTCACTTATCATCACTCTTCTTGCTAGCATACATAATAGCATAGTAATAAAGATTGAGAAGATGGCAAGCTTAAGCATTGAAGCATAGCTCTTGGTTGGATTTGCATTCCATAGCCAAGTTGGTGTAGGCTCTCAACTTCTCTACTAGCTTGGAGAAGGAGATGGAGCTCTTGCACTTTGCACTTCACACAATGAGTGTGTGTGGGAGAGTATACCCCCCAAGCTAGCCCCCTTCTTGCTTTGGTCGACCCCCCCTTGTAGTTCAAGCTTGAAGCTCATTACACCCATGCAAGACTGGCCAATCACATACAGGATACATTACAAGCAACACGGGTAGTCTTGGGACAAGTGTCCCACTTTTCCCTTTGAAGAGAGGACTTGATAAATGCAAAAACATTTCATTAAATCTACTAAATTATCATTGGACCCCTTGGGAGGCTAATCGATAGGCTTTAGGCACACCATGAGGTAACATGAGGAGGAACTTGACAAGTGTCCTATATGCTTTCTTTGTATATATGCTTTCTTTGTACCAAGCTTGCCTTGTGTGAGGGGGTGTGTTCTCTCTCTAGCCCCCTCTTGTAGGGCTCGCCCCCTCCATGTAGGGATAGTTGTTGACTTTGTGGAACACCTTACTCTCAAGCACCTTAGTCAGCAAGCATGACAAAGCACCTCAAGCTTGGGCAATGTTCCCACAAGCATCTCAAGCTCCCTAGTCGGCAAGCACCTCAAGCATCTTAGTCAGCAAGCACGACAAGCACCTTAGTCATCAAGCACGACAAGCCATAGTTACCCGAAATGGGAACGGGAAACGAGAGCACGAGGATCCGGAATGGGACGGGAAGAACGTGGAGGAGGAGAGGGGGCCGAAACGGGAACGGGGTCGGAACGGTCTACTAAAGTAAGGCTTGAACTACCTCCATTCAGCTTAGTCCCAAATAAACTCCTAAGCAACTCAAAAACTGCACCTAAATCTACCCCCAGACCTGCCCTCAAATTGCACCAAATATGTTCCCCAAACAACCCCAAATTTGCCCCCAAATACCTACTTCTGTCCGTTCCGCCGTTCCGTCTCATGTTCCTCCCATTCCGGAACACCGTTCCGGTTGCACCCTGTTACAAAACGGCGTTCCGTTCCTGACTCCGTTTGGGGAACGAGACTCGTCCGGAACACCATTTCGGAACATTTAGGCTGTGTTCCGCCCGTTCCCTGTTACACTGCGATAAGCACCTCAAACTTGGGCCCATCTCAAGCTCAGCCCTAGCTTACCTAAGGTCAAAGGACTTTTTAACACTAACCTTTGGATGTCTTTAATGATATACCTAGATGAATCCAGGATAGGCCCAAATTCACCCTTAAAAGGAAAGTGCAAGGTACAGACCCATGGTAGTCACTCACAAGACAATATAACCATCAGCTTCATCATGCATAGTATTGACTAAATACCACGACATCCCCACTAACGTCGTCAGTGCCCAATAGTGGGTGTAGAACTAGGTACTAACATATGCTCCCAAACACGACACACACCACACACACACACACACACATGAGCATACATCAACACAAAGTTCAGCGTACTGAGTTTCTGTCATGACTCCGGAGATCAAGGGTAGACTCAACCATAATGAAGCCTAGCACTAAAAGAAGCATTAAATCGAAAAAAAATAGCACAAAGTTGAGGTAGGTGATAGGGCATACGCACCGCAAAAGATTGAAAGAATTAGCACAATATCAATTGGTCGTAACTCGGACGAAAACTTCACAATGTGAAGTCTGCATTTCTGCTATACGACTAAAAAATATACCTAGATGAATCCAGGATAGGCCCAGATTCACCCTTAAAAGGAAAGTGCAAGGTACAGACCCATGGTAGTCTTTAATGAAGCTAACTCTAAGGTATTTTAAGCTCCATTGGGTAACCTTTGGAAGTCTTTAATGAAGCTAACTCTAAGGTATTTTAAGCTCCATTGGGTAGCCTTGCTCTTTGACATACCATCTCTCATTTGGACCCCTTTACCATTGGCCCCATGGTGAGATAGATCTGTAAGCACATGTCTATATTCTAATCCTTGTTCCCGTTTATTCTCCCACATTAAATGATCAGTTTGATATGAGAAAATCATTTGGGTTGGTTAGATATTATATTTTATGACACTATCTTTCTAGTGTCTAGTGTGAAGAAATCAGTAATCTGTCTTTGGGATTGTCTCTCCAAATCACCTCAGTAAACTATTTTTGTATCTGTGTAATTGTACTTTGGATGTCGAGATAGTATGCCTCGAATCTTCTGTTGTAGTCTATGAGGATGTTGTGAAACTTCTCTCCTCAATTGTAGGCGTCTCGATCCGCCTAGCTCCAATGCTCGGTCGATGACAGTACCGCAGGTGTGCGTATGAGCTGAGCTTTGCAACGTTAGCTGCTCCTCTATCTGTCCAGTGTCTAGTGTGAAGAAATCACTAATCTATCTTTGGGATTGTCTCTCTCGAGTTCTCAGTAAACTGTCTCTATGCCTGTGTAACTCAAGTAGATACAGTCCAAGACATCTCTAGTCCTAATAGCTCATGGCTCTAGAGAAGGGTCCGGAAACCTCTCTGAATAGACAATGGAAGCAACCCCATATCTCATAATACATTGTGCACTGACATATATAATGCATCTCCGTCTCTAGTTTTATTTGGCATAGGCGGCATATCCTCTAGCTGTTGGTATCCGTTTGAATCTACCAGTCTCAATCTCAAGCTCGTGTGAAGGTGTCAGTATCTAACCAATGGCACACCGTAACCCATGAGATAGATGTGTATCCATATAGCTGGGTCAATTCACAAACCCATCCCCTGTGAGTTGGAGAAGATGTTCTCTATAGAAAGCAATATTCATCCACAACTCCTAAGTCGGCTCTATCCATGTCCTCCTGGTGTCCAATTGGGTCAGGTCCTGGTAAATGAGTCTAGTAATCTCAACCTGCGTAAGAGACAGTGATGGTGCATCAAGGGAGTACTGAAAGGGAGGTAAGCTCTCAATATTGAATCCACGTATTTGGAACCTGTGTAAGAGACAGTGACGGTGCATCAAGGGAGTACTGAAAGGGAGGTAAGCTCTCCATATTGAATCCATGTATTTGGAACCATGATGGCATCTGTGCATACCAGCATGTTATGTCTCCCTGTAAAGCTAACTGTCTATAGGACTCAAGGGCCAATCTGGCATTTCTGTCTTTGGTAGTATCCCATAAGTTATGCATAATGGAGACAAATCTAGTAAGCGCCTCTATCTCCATAGGGGGGCACACACACACACACACACAGAGCCAAAGAAATTAGAAAGAAACAAAGCTTTGTAACATCTTCTAGAGGCTAAAAGTTGGCCTATGAGACAAAACAATGTACATGTGCGCCTTTTCTCGGTATCTAGAAAAGAGGGGGGAGGAGTCAAAAATAAGGCTGCTATAAAATATAATAATATACACTGACATGGGGGTGTGTGTACATGTGTATGAGGGATGAGGCGGATGGAGCTCTATGAAAGGTGCAACTAAAAAGGTCAATTGGATGACGATCAAGTATGCAAACCATAAGCAAAGATCCTTTTGATAAAGGGCAGCCACCAAACCTCTAATCTACAGTGATGCAACTCCCCTGAATCAGCCTCAAATTGTGAACATCCCTCCCAAGCAATAAAGCAACGCCTAGGGCTGCCCATCCCAGTGTGCAAAAGCCATGGCAACACACAACACAAGAGGAGAGGTAGTGCTGAGGAGAGAGAGAGAGAGAGAGAGAGAGAGAGAGAGAGAGAGAGACGCAAAGATTTTATAGAGAGAGAATGCTGCAAATGAAAAACATGAGAGGAGAGATCATGTACGGATCTGCGAACGCTCAAGACAAGAGAGAGAGAGAGAGAGAGAGAGAGAGAGAGAGAGAGAGAAATGAAATGAAATGTTATATTAACGTCTTCAAAAGGCCATAGTGACCTATGAGACCACAAAGTTACAAGGTGGTGGATCTGATACAAAGTCAGAGTAACAAAATAACCTAACAACAGTACAAAACAAAGATATATATTATGGGATTCTAGATTGGTTGATGTGAGCTAAGCCGAAAACTAAGCAAAAATGGGCGGCTAGTTGGGATAGCTGAATCACAAAAGATCTAGCATTGGTCGTTGGCGAATCTCATCAATTTCCTCCATGGTTAGTAGTCTGACCGGGCGTCGTGCATGCCTGGCCAGCGTGCTCTGAATCTTTTGACGTAGCCTCCGTCGATGCTGTGTAGTCCTTCGCAGTCGTGGGCGCTTGAATTTCCCCAGTTCCATCGCTCGGTCGTTCAGTGTGCCTCTTGCGTGAGACGAGGGGGAGCTCTGTTGTGGGAGTGGCTCTTGCGGCTGTCCCGTGTCTGCTTTGAACAAAGTTTGTAATCCGTCTTTCAGACTAGTTAGCCTCGCCATTCATCAGGCTCTCTCTGTGTCTGCGCAGCTCGAGCAAGAACAAACCATGGCATCTTTAATCTTCGTATCCCATTACTCTTGAGAGTGGTCCAAAACCCTCTCTAAACAAGCAATGGAAGCGGCCTCGTATCTCGTAGTAGACGGGGCAGTGGCATGTATAATGCAGCTCTGTCTCAAGTTCCATGTCACACAAGGGGCAAGTCCTGGCCTCTGCTTGTACTCCGCTGTATCTCCCAGTTTCAATCCGCAGCTGGTGAGACGATGTGCGTAACTGGCCAATAGCACATCGTATCCCATGAGACAAGTGGGTATCCATGTATCTGGGTCTCGTCACAACACCATCTTCCGCGAGCTGGAGAAGGTGCTCTCCGTAGAAAGCCATCTTCGTGCCCAGTTCTTGTGCTGGTTGTATCCATGTCCTCCTGGTGTCTAGCTGGGTCAGGTCTTGGCGGATGAGCTTGGTGATCTCCGAGTGTGTAAGAATGAGAGATGGTGCATCCAATGAGTATTGGAATGGTGGCAGCCTGTCTATGTTGAACCCATGCGCCTGAAACCATGATGTCATCTCCCCATACCAGCATGTTGTATCTCCTTGTATGGCTAACTGTCGAGAGGACTCAAGTGCTATGTGAGCATATCTGTCTCTGGGAAGTTCCCATGTGCGGTTTATGAAGGAGACTGATCTGATGAGCACCTCTACCACTAGTGGGGGGACCGCTAGCTCTGCTCGGATAATGGCCCGCGGTACTAATGCCTTGGCTCTAATGAGCCGCGAGATCATAGAGACGAGAGGTTCCCCCATCCGTCTGTCTGACCCGGCTTCCCGTGGTGATCCAATGAAGGTCCCCACATCTCAGCCCCATAGAGCAATGTTGAGGCCACCAAGGTCTCAAAGAGCCAGAGCTTCGTCCGGGGTTCCTGAAACTGAACCTGCGAGCACATCCTCTTCAATCTACCAAATGCTGCGTGGGCTCTAGTCGGTGTGGTCTCTGCTGCTCTTCTGAGTGAGAATGTGGGTCCAGTAAAAACCACTCCAAGGTAACTGTAAGCGTCTGTGTACTCCACAGTCTCCTGGCCGTATGTGAATGTAAGTGTTGATCTCCTGATCCACTGTGGGGTGGTATTAAACACCATAACCTTGGTTTTACCAAGGTTGACAGACAAACCACTTTCGTGGGCAAACATATGCAAAGCATCCAATTGGCGTTGCATTCCCTCAAGGGATTCAGAGATCAACACAATATCGTCCGCATATAACAAAAGTGGAATCCATGTCCCTGCCAACTATGCACCTTTATCCCCATCCATGTCAATGTAGTCAGAAACCTCATCCACATACATACCGAAAAGAGTAGGAGAGAGCGGGCAGCCCTGCTTCACCCCAATAGCGGAGTGAACCGGTATTGAGAGTCCCTCCGGGGTGCGTACATGCCCTACTACTGATCTGTATAATGCCATGATCCCCCAAATGAGCTCTGTGGGTACTCCCAGTTCTTGTAATCTGCGCATCAATCTAGCTCTGGGTACTGTGTCAAAACCTTTGCGGAAGTCCACAAAGCTACAATAGATCCATCTCCCATGAGATCTGCCTTCCTCGATGATGGCTCTGAGTGTCAAGATGTGGTCAAGAGTAGAGAAGCCTCTCTTGAACCCTGCCAACCCAGTTGCACGCATTCCTTCCCTCTGCCCATCTACTCAGCTGTTGCTCAAGAATGGATGCATACAATCGTGCCAGTGTGTGCCCAATCATAATAGTGCGATAATTCCCAAGCTCCATGGGGTCTCCTGACTTGAAGATAGGTACTATCGTAGATAGGCTCCAAGTGTCCGGTAGGCCCTCACACATGGCACGGTTAAACATAACTGCTAGAAGCTCTGCCAGTAGATCTTTGGCATGTATGAAATGCTGAGCGACTAAGCCATCATGATCATATGCTCTCCCAGTCCTCATCCTGTCAATAGCTTTCTTCACCATCTTAGCGGTGAAAAAAGCACATGTGTGTGGGCACGGGTCGGGGGGGTTGGGGAGGGCGGCTGTCTAGGTACTGTGTACAAAGATGATGCGTACTGACCCCAGGTCTCTGTGGAGGTAATAGCAAGGGGGGGGGGGGGGGGGGGGGGGGGGACGGCTCATGAAAGAGCCGCCACGCTTCACGCGAGTCTTGACTCAAGAATAGCTGATATAGATCCTGTTCGAGTGGAGCCAAAAAAGCCCTCTTCTTCCGCCGTACCAAGCGTCGGAAGTCAATCTGTGACTGTCTGTGAGTGACGTCCCCCAAAAGCACCTCCCTTTGAAGTCTGGCTCTAGTCTGGCGGCATTCCTCATTATACCAGCTGTTCTGAGCCATGCTCCCTGATCGGCGGCTCTGCTCATGCTGGGTGTGTGGGTATGCTTCTGCTGCTGCCTCATGTAATGTATGTGTCAGTATAGTAGTTAGCTCCTCTAGAGGTCACCCCGAGTCCTCAGCGCATAGGCGTCTGTAGATCCCGTCCATGTATACAGAATCCGTCTCCCGTGTAATGTGTAGCGAGTAGGGGCTGCTACCCGTGGCCTGTGTGCTACACTGAACTAGAAAGAGATGGTCATCGACACCAGAGCATGATCTACTGCTACCCCGACCAGTCTGGGCCCAACAGTGAGATCCTCCATACTAAAGATGAGATTTGGTTGTGCCATGACATAGTCCACTATGCGGGCTCCCTGCCTCTGAGGGAAACATGTAAAACCTCCCGCAGCAGGAAATCTCTATGGGCCGTTCAAGATGGCCAAATCATCTGCAGTGCCCATGTCTATCAGGTGTCGCCCATACTCGGTATATTCCACATCGTGTGATAGTCTGGACAGGCCCGTCTCCACAACATCGAGCTCTCTTAGCATCTCTTCTGAAGTATCATAAAAAACTGCCTGGTGATGGGCAGTCCTAGCATTGAAGTCCCCTAGGATGATAATGTCACCATCCCTAGAGAACTCCCATATGTCATTGAAACCGACCCGTAGGGCGGTAGGCGTTGGCTTTCACCCGAAATTCTTTACTTTAGACACACACACAGAGCACTTTGCAAAGAGAACCTGCGACGGGAATTAACACTTGAACACACACAAGGCTCGGAGCTAGAATGCCCCGAGCAGACACCGACAACCTGTAGGCCCCAAAATTGGCGCCCCTTTCCGTATTTCTTTATTCTTTAGGAGGGTAAATTACAAGGTAAGGTCCTGGGAATCCTTCACGTCTATCCACCTAGATACCATTTGCTTTGGCCAAATTTCGGTAGCATAACAGCCCCAAAACTTGCGCGAAACCAATTCCCCTGCTAGAACTCACTTGCACTGGCATATACCCTCTGATTCCTGTCACAAAACAGTAAATTCAGCACGCTGTATTTACTAGTTTTTGCCCTGTTTTCAGCCCCAAACAGTCCCCTAATTGTTCTCTGCCAGTGGGGCACGATTCCCAATGGTCCTGGCGTCCGTATGGCTGAAAAATAGTGAAATTATAGCGCATACACAGCGCTGATTTTGCACCTGTACGGTTAGGTTATGACCCTCACCAGTGCCTGCCTTGGAGCAGCAATTAGCTACCCCTGTTCCTGCTCAAGGAGGCTCTTGCCTCAGCACAAAAGCATGAGCCCACACAACTGTACATCAGTCAAATGAGTAGCCCTCTTGTGGGGTATCACATAACTGCACGTAGGGGAGAAAGAGAGCAGTGTGTAGTGTGCAGGGCATCACTCCTAGCACCACACTGTACATGAGAGGGAAAGGAAGCACTCCATAGCCCTTAACCTGTGACAGAAGCTGAAATGAGGCCTCTCCCAGCATAAAAATCAGCGCCCATTTTTCTGCAAGAGGAAACTGCATGAAATTTCGACACTTAGCGCATTTCCAAGCATTTTCCCATTTCGGGTTCGCCGCTTAAAAATATCCCAACCGACGCGTCAGTTGACTTCGCGGCAGAGTTATAAAATGTTCCCCTAGTCATACCGGAATAATGACGCGAACACATTTCACGGCCCAAAATAGCAGTTCCCTAAATTTTAGGAGATGCTTCCGTTGGGCTCCCACTCGTCTTCTGACCATCTATCCTCATTGGGACCGCATCCAAAAGTGCAATGTGGCCCAACTGTCGGATACTTTTTGTTGGTAGTCCCACCTTGACTTTACGCCTTAATTGAGTTCACTTCCTAGTATCCACCAACTTGCTAAGTGCGACGGGCGGGACCTATATGATCTTGCTCTGAGCCTAGACATCCTCTTACCATACGAATTCCAGTGCCGACCACTTCCCGTCTGCGGGTGAATCTACCGTTCACATTGGCCATACATTGTCTGACCGTTTGCTACTTCGAAAAGAGGGTCTCAAAACAAATAAAATAAACCCCATTGGAAAGAACCAACAACCAAGGTTACCAATTGCCACATCTCTGTGACATGGTTAATAACTGCCACGTCCTCGTGACATACCCCCCTCTTGAAATCGCAAACGTCCTCGATTGCATACCATAAATACACGCCATTGATGATCTTGTGCCATTTCCATCTATGGCACTGAATTCATATGTACATTTGATGTACTAGCTCTATCATTACCCCTCCTTTGCACACGTTGGGTTGGGGCATAAGTAGGCTGTAACCTAAAGGCTTCAAGGTAAAGCTGCAATACATTTGGTGACTCTGACAGTTCATGCTCTTCCATCCACTTTGCATCCATAGGTGGATAGTTCTTGAACTTCACCAAATAGCGTCTTGCAACTTGTCTTTTAACTTTTCCGTACTTATGTGCCAAAACTTGCTCAGGTACCAGGATCTCATCAAGTTCCTAAACTTCTGGCTGATCCTCAACTGGCATATCTTCTGGCACATCACCCACGAAGGGTCATAGAAGACTCACGTGAAACGCATTATGAATCTTCCATGCATCAGGCAATTTCAGCCTATAAGCCATATCGCTGATCTTGTCAAGCACTTGGAAAGGCCCGTAGTAACGCATGCTGAGCTTAGGAAACAGTCGTTCCTTGCCCTTCATCTTCTTTAATCTTGCCTTTTCGAACCTTAACAGAACCCAATCACCAGGTGATAGTAAAAATTCACGACGGTGACGATCAGCCGCCTTTTTCTGCTTTGCCTGAGTCTTCTCCAAGGCAACTTTAATCTTCTTATACATCTCGTCCATGTTCTCAACAAATCGATCTGCCTCAAAAATCTTGTCCTTTGTATGCAAAATGGGAAGAACCTTTTTGCCGCCTTCAACAATCTCAAAAGGTGCTTTGCCAGTAGACGAATGCACCGTATTATTGTACGCATACTCAAGCATAGGCAAATACTGTTCCCACTTGCCCTTATTATCTAACACATAGCATTTCAGCAGATCTAAGACAGTAGAATTAGCCTCGTCTGACTGTCCATCCTTGTCTTTGGTGGCCTTTTCTGACCCCTGTGGCGCATCAGAAGCCGTCTTCACAAAGGGCTTCTTCGCTGAATTTTTCTTTTGTTGCCCTCCTTTGTCACTGCTCGGAAATCCACTGTCCTCTCCTTTCAACAAGGCAAGACCAGTGTTCGCAACTTCCATAAGCTGAGTAAGGGTAGCCACTCTGTTCTTTGTACAGTAATCGCGAAGCCCTTTAGGCAGCCCACAACAGTACTTCTCTATCTGCTCTGTCAATGGCACAAATCTGTAGGAGGTCACTGAGAGTAATGCTTTACAAAACCTCCTACTGTACTCCAGCAAGCTCTTGCACGAAGCTGAAGTAAGCTGGTGCCAATCTGTCAGGACATCGGCTTCAAATTCATTTGATAGCCAAGCAGATGCAAACATTTGCTTGAAATAAACCCAAGTGGCAGGTGCCTGTCCTTGCATTAACAATGTCGTCCACCATGTAAGCGCATTGTCCTTTAAGAAAGTGGCAGCTTTCCTGACCTTCGAGGCCTCTGTAAAATTCCCTCCCGCATAAGCTGTATCAAACTGCTGGAGGAAAGTGAGTGCCTCTCTTATCCTCGAAACCACTGAAGGTACTGAACTTTACCGCTGCACCACCTTCTTTGTAAGCCTTCGGCTTCTCTAGTGCCCCCAAGTTGTCATACGGGATGGTCTGCAACATGGGCACTGTACTAGGCATGATCGGCACGTGTTGGCCATTCACATTTTGCATCAGAGGTGCGATATCTGGCTGCTGTCCAGAAAAACCAGCCATGCCAAAATGACCCTGTGGCACCCCAAACTGTCCCTGGTTGCAGTGGAAACCTTGCTGCATGCTGATACTACCATACATGGGGTTTGGCATGATGCCTTGCATACCCCCGAACCTTGTTCCTGGCATGTACGGCTGACTTCCAGACGCATAACCAGCCATACTTTGGAACACTGATCCACCCCCGAAATACCCAGGATGTACCGTGGGTGGTGGAAAAACTGAGTGCATAGCCTGGTATCCAACTCCCTGCCCATTCAAGACAGCATGCTGGCTCTGAAAGGTGGCGGGCTGAACTGGCATAACCTGTGGAATAGGCGTTCTAGCCACCTGTTCAAGCACGGGAGAAACCTGCTTTGGAGCCCCCAACTCCGCAACATGCGAGTGTTCCCTTTCCTCCTGCGCCACATGAAGTACCTGGGCTTGAGCTTCAACAAGCTCCGTACACGGCGTAGGTTGCCTATTTTGCTGTTGCATAGGTGGCGCTTGCAAGAATTCCATGAACCTCGGATTCTGCACCAGCTGCGAAAAGACATTCACCGCAGCAACTAACTGAGTCTTGAACGCATCATCCTCAAGTTGCCCTGTCATAAAGCCCTGTACTACTGGAGGGACATTCACGTTGACAGGTGGTACAGACTGACGTGGCCGTGAGCTCTCGCCAATCTCAAAAACCATAGGAACCTTCCCTGTCCTTTGAAGAGGAACCCTCTTCCATAATTCCCTTCCCCTTGTCGGCCATAGTGTAATCCCCATGTTCCTGCACTCTGTGTCTTTATCCCAAAACAATCCAGGCTCACTCTTTAAGGAAAAAGTGATTGATGTCCAGGCGACGGAACCATGAAACCGGCCCGTAGGGCGGTAGGCGTTGGCTTTCACCCGAAATTCTTTACTTTAGACACACACACAGAGCACTTTGCAAAGAGAACCTGCGACGGGAATTAACACTTGAATACACACACGGCTCGGAGCTAGAATGCCCCGAGCAGACACTAACAACCTGTAGGCCCCAAAATTGGCGCCCCTTTCCGTATTTCTTTATTCTTTAGAAGGGTAAATTACAAGGTAAGGTCCTGAGAATCCTTCACGTGTATCCACCTAGATACCATTTGCTTTGGCCAAATTTCGGCAACATAACAGCCCCAAAACTTGCGCGAAACCAATTCCCTTGCTAGAACTCACTTGCACTAGCGTATACCCTCTGATTCCTGTCCAAAAACAGTAAATTCAGCACGCTGTATTTACTAGTTTTTGCCCTGTTTTCAGCCCCAAACAGTCCCCTAACTGTCCTATGCCAGTGGGACACGATTCCCAATGGTCCTGGTGTCCGTATGGCTGAAAAACAGTGAAATTACAGCGCATACACAGCGCTGATTTTGCACCTGTACGGTCAGGTTATGACCCTCACCAGTGCCTGCTTTGGAGCAGCAGCTAGCTACCCCTGTTCCTATTCAAGGAGGCTCTTGCCTCAGCACAAAAGCATGAACCCACACAACTGTACATCAGTCAAATGAGTAGCCCTCTTGTGGGGCATCACATAACTGCACGTAGGGGAGAGAGAGAGCAGTGTGTAGTGTGCAGGGCATCACTCCTAGCACCACATTGTACATGAGAGGGAAAGGAAGCACTCCATAGCTCTTAACCTGTGATAGAAGCTGAAATGAGGTCTCCCAGCATAAAAATCAGCGCCCATTTTTCTGCAAGAGGAAACTGCATGAAATTTCGACACTTGGCGCATTTTCAAGCATTTTCCCGTTTCGGGTTCGCCGCTTAAAAATATCCCAACCGACGCGTCAGTTGACTTCGCGGCAGAGTTATAAAATGTTCCCCTAGTCATACCGGAGGTAATGACGCGAACACATTTTACCGCCCAAAATAGCAGTTCCCTAAATTTTAGGAGATGCTTCCGTTGGGCTCCCACTCGTCTTCTGACCATCTATCCTCATTGGGACCGCATCCAAAAGTGCAATGTGGCCCAACTGTCGGATACTTTTTGTTGGTAGTCCCACCTTGACTTTACGCCTTAATTGAGTTCACTTCCTAGTATCCACCAACTTGCTAAGTGCGACGGGGGGGACCTATATGATCTTGCTCTGAGCCTAGACATCCTCTTACCATACGAATTCTAGTGCCGACCACTTCCCGTCTGCGGGTGAATCTACCGTTCACATTGGCCATACAATGTCCGACCGTTTGCTACTTCAAAAAGAGGGTCTCAAAACAAATAAAATAAACCCCATTGGAAAGAAACCAACAACCAAGGTTACCAGTTGCCACATCTCTGTGACATGGTTAATAACTGCCACGTCCTCGTGACAGTCATCATCCAGAATAGAGAAAGGGGACTGTCCTCTGGGTGATGCATAAGCTGATGTACTCGGGAGAGAGAGAGAGAGAGAGAGAGAGATGACCCAAGCAATGGCTATGATGCAAGTGAATGAAAAAAATACAAAGGGGGAATGGTCCCTATATAGGAACCACCGGCCTACCCGACTCCCCCACTAGAAACCACACGACCCAAAAATGGGGGCGCCTTGAAAAAAAATATGCCACATCAACAATGAATAAGAATATGGCTAAACAACGATGACCCTAAACTACCACCCCAAATGACCTAGGACCCTTCATGCAAGCCTACTGGGTTGGACACATACATGGCTCAAATCGACAGAACAGGTACATCTACCTCAAATATGGCACGACACAACCACAAAACATCCCTAACTCCCTAATCTACTCCTAGGAGATATTGGAGCCATCAACGGACAGAAGATATAACTCTTAACACCCCCTCTCAGGTCTTGGATGGGAAACCAATCCAAGGGTGTTGGCATGAAAGGATAGTGTCGCATGTGGTAGAGACTAACTCCAAATTCCTTGGGTAGGATCTCTGTCGTACAAGGAGTATAATTGTCATGGCTACTTGCGGTATTAAGACATCCACAATGAGGATAACAAGTGTCACCAATTCTCCCTCTTTGAAAAGATATAAATCTGGGTATGCAGATGAATGAAGAAAAAAAAGCCGCAAGAAGAAAGCACATATCTTTTGGTACCACAGTTGAGGAGCTTGCTTTAATTGACTGAGGGCCTTTCACAACCTATAAACCTTGTCACACGATCTTGGAACTGAGAAACCTCTATAGAGGTTGCTCCACATACACCTCCTCCTCTAAGTGGCCGTTGAGAAATGCGGACTTGACATCCATCTGGAACACAAGCCATCGATGATAGGCTGCTAGAGCAAAAACTGTTCGTATAGTCAATATACATGCAGTTGGTGCATAGGTTTCGTCCTAGTCCAGACTCCACTCCTAGGCACTAAGAAAAGCCCTTGGCTACTAAGCAAGCCCTATGCTTGTCCAATGAACCACCTGATTTGAACTTGGTCTTGTAGACCCACTTGATACTGATGACCTTCCGCTTATGTGGCCTCGGAACTAACTCCCATGTGGCATTCCTCTCAATGGAATCAAGCTCTGCCTACGTGGCTCCCTTTCACTTTGGTTATGAGAGTGCCTACTCAGCCCCTTGCCATTGAGGACATCATGGCATAGTTCACTACAATAAAGCTCCATCTATCTCAACTTTCTGCAACCATCCTCATAGTACCCAGTGCACGCCAATTGTGGAAAATCTATAGTCATAGCATCTTACAGAGTACCCAACATCCACAGGTCTGCCCCCACTCTCGAGAACTACTAGTATCTCCTTATCCTTTGCATTATGATAAGAACCTACACCACCTCAAGGCTGTGCATCGCTTTCTGAAGCCGAGGGACACGAACCGGAGAAGAGGGTCCATTACCGGGAGGAGAGCTGATGAGCTCTCTTTGGCCGAGTTTTTGGCATGTCGTAAGTGAGAAGCTTAAAAGTTGAAATGTTCCAATGTACTGCCCACTATGCACATGCCTATTGTCCTCACTACTCTTGTGATGTCAATAGATGAGGATGCAACCAATAAAGAAACTTCACGTTTGCCTACATAAATATGCTCATTTGGGAGCGTCTTGTGCACCTCCTATGGCAAGCACAAGAGGCCAGCCTCCAAAGTGTTGCATCGTGGGTAAGGGCCCAACATGAGAGATTGTTTCTTGGGAGCCATAGTTCTAATAAGAATGCTCATCCAAAACAAACCTTGCAAAAGCATAACATCAATATTCTCGACAGTCACAACAAGATAGAGATTACACGCCAATAGGGTCCCACACAACCCTCTCATTGGATCCCTGCTCCATTTCTAAAGTGGGGTTTGCTTCTTATTGCATAAATGACGTGTGCGAGGATCATACCTCCATGCTCATCCAATAATGATGGTACCTTCCATGGAGATTCAATTAGACGACGACTTGGCACCGACTCCCACTCTCCTCTAGTGATGCACCTTTTGGGGCTTAAAAAAGGAGTCTCCCAGGACTAATCTGAATTCCCTTTTCTAGCCGCTGCTGATGGTGTCTCCAAATCTGAAAAGGGGATCTGCTACTGAATCAACATCTGAGAATGACAGCTCCCTCAAGGCTGAAGTTCTCCTACGAAAAGCAAATGAAAGAGGCTTGCTTTGGCAGCTGAGAATGGCTGCTCCCTCAAGGCTGAAGTTCTCCTTCAACAAGAAGATAAAAGAGGCTTGCTTTAGAAATCCAACTACTTACTGCTGGTGGCTTGGGGGCTGGCTATGGCTGGCAGCTATAAATCCTCAAAGGCACAGCTATGTAGAAGTCGTCTTCATGAGAGATCTGATGCATCCAGGACCAATTCTAGGGCTGGATAGCCAAGATCTAGCACCTCGTGGTCAAAGGCAAGGCAATTAAGATGCAGGGGGTGCCAAACAAAGACTGTTTCTGCTGCTAGTAGCTGCAGGCGCCTAGAAACCCTGAGGCTACACTTCTATCTTCTTCTCATGAATGCCCCACATCAGCCCAAAGCTGCCTTTACGCCAATCCAGAAAAAAGATTGGCCTAGATGTTCCTAAACTTACAAAAGAGATAACTTGGATGCCAAGTCATCATCAGTTTGACCTCCGAAGAAATAGCAGCAAAAAAGCACAAGCCTTCCGCAAATCCATGTAGATGTCACTACAATGGTTTTGGAGTCTCATCTCACAAGCAAGAGAGAAGAATTCTAATTTTTCTTCAATTTCAAACTTAAGGCGATGTTGGTGCACAGAAATATTTTGGTGAATGTTTAAGATCAAAGCAAGAACCTCAAGATCTGTGTTGAACTTGCCAGCTCTACGCACAAAACCAGCAAGCAAACGTAGAATGAATATATCCAAAGCAATTGCCGCTCGAACACCTGGCCGTTGTACTTTGACGGCTACAGTTTGCCCATTTACTCGCAGACGAGCCTGATACACCTGTCAATGCAGCATACACCTTCCAAATCAAGAAATTAAGTAGAGAAAAACAGTCCATTACCTAACTCAAAACCAATGTTCATAAGAAAATGAGTACCTGACCAAGAGATGCTGCTGCTACAGGCTGCGGAGTGATCTCAGAAAATATTAAATCTACTGGTAATCCCAGCTCTTGTTCTATTGTCTTCAAAGCAGCATCAGTTGCAAAAGGTGCAATCTGGTCTTGAAGTAGTGAGAGCTCTTCTAGATATGCAGGAGGTATCACATCCTGCAGACAATTTTTAACATCAAATGCTTCAGAGGCAGTGCGCAGATCATCAAAAGGGGATAAAATAGCGAGAAGCCAGAGATCAAGCTCGATTGCAAAATTTGTTCAACTTACAGGCCGTGATGAGACTGCTTGGGCGATTTTGACAAAAGCCTGCACTCAAACCCAGCACCAAGCTAAGATGGCAGGCAATGTTCAGCTTCATTAAAACACTAAGACAACATGAACACCCCTAGGATATTAGCCAACTCATGTAACACTAAACAAACACAAGATTCCTTATAACACTATAATTCAAGAAGTTGATTTGGCCAAGAGTATGTCCTGACAGAACCATCCAAAACTTACTATTAAAGCCCAATCAAAACTCTTCATAAAAGCAAACAAAGCCACTAAGTCACATATGGACAATTGCAAAGTCACAATGTCAGATGTACATACAGGGCCCAATTGCACTAGTGCCGCACGCAGCTCTCCTGCCCGCTTCTACAAAAGAAGAAATAAACCCAAGTCACTACAGAATACTAAAAGCCAGAGTCATTAAACTTTCAGGATGAAACAAGCCTCCCTTTGGAAATGAATTTATTGCTTGTTTTCCAAGCTTGGCAGTAGTAATTTAAATGCAGACTGAACATTCAAGAAACTACAACAATGCCACTGTAATGACTGAAACTACAACAATGGCGCTGAAAGGACTTGAGGTTTTTGAGCTAGCAATTTCCTTGCCCTGTCCAGAATACAGTCACAAGGGGTAAAATTCCATTCTATATACATAAATTATTTAAATTTTTCAATGCAAGACCCCTCAAGATCACCCTTGGACCAAAAGAAGTATGAGCTAGCTCAATTTTGAGACCAGTTAACGTTAAAAAAATGTCTGCCAAATATCATTTTGATGTTCAGGTAGCTACAAGCAAGGTAGTTGCATACAAGAAATCTGGGAAAAGTACCCAGAACCTAGGAGGCTGGAACCACCGCAAAGTTGTACCATACGTGCCGTACCAATCCCATCCATACAATATGTCTATACCGTACGGATCCGTACGTGTGGCATTTCTTTAAAAGAAAAATTCCCGGCCTGAATATCTATGTGAGGTTGCTTAAGTGGGTCGAGATTTCTTATACCTTTTACCAGTGATCCCGGGGAAGGCCCTTTTTTGGCCAAGGACTGCCGGAACGGCGTTCCGGACACTTGCAGGTGGACGGAACCTTCCGGAACAGCCGGACGTTCCAGGTGGCAGTCTCTTACCGGAACGGTCCGTTGAGGAACAGGCGGAACTCGGCCGGAACGGCAAGGGAAATTTTTCCTCAATAAGGCAAAAAACGCCATCATTTTAAGAACACCCTTACTTCCCCCCTCCCCACCCCTTCACATCTCCATTCAAGCTCTCAAGCTCTCTCCCTCTCAAAACTCAAGCTCCCTCTCGAGTCTCAACTTTCAAGCTCTCTCCCTCTCCAACTATAGTAGGTTGAAACAACCTTCAAATAGGGTTATTTGTTAGTAGTAGCAATCAAAGAACTCTATTGTTGATTAAGCCTGAGCTTGGAAAGGTGAAGAAGGCTCGCTGCTGCTGTCCTCTCCCTCGCCGTCTCGTTCCAGCTTCCACATGCACACCCCCCCCCCCCCCAACCTGCTGCCCTGCGGTGCGCAGCCCCACTGCCTGCCCGCCCATTTTGCCCTATACGCGTGCTGCCCAGTCCTGAGCTGTGCGCAGCCTGCCCGCCTGCCCCCCAGTCCCCCCCCCCCCGCAAAACCCCCGCCTCGCATCCGCCGTTTTCTGCTTGACTGAGATCATCATCTTCCTCAACGTACTCGGGCGCAGAAGGCCTCCTCTCGTCAACGACTCTTCGCCTTTCTTCACAGCAGCAGACACAAATGGAGGCTCAAGCTCCGCCACAGAGGGACTCCTCCGAAGTTCCCTCACCCGACCCCGCTGAGCCCACCATTCGACTTGCTCTTTCACCAACAGAGCAAGCGAGCCTAGCCGCAGAGGTAGAGCGCTCGCAGGCCACTTCTGTCATCTGCAAGATTCTCGGCACCAAACCTAGCAGAGGAGAGCTGCGTGACCTTCTCCAGGCCCGCCTTCTCGCAGAGGTGGGCAAGATCTTAGACGTTCAGATCCTCCAAGGCTACTATCAAATCGAGTTTGAGACCTCCAAGATGGCGTCCAATGTCATCGCCATGAGCCCCTTGACCATCTGAGCGGTTCGCGCTCACTTTCAACAGTGGAGACATGGTTTTGACCCTCCTTCAGATGTTTTGGTAGAGGAGGCAGACATTCCCATCTCCGTCTGCTTTCCTGGTTTGCGGAGGGAGTACCTACCACTTTTGTCCAGGATAGGCTCAGTGATTGGGACTGTCCTGGAGACACCTCGCACGACAGCCTCAGTAGCTGCCAAGGTGGCCGGCATTCTCTCAGTTCGCGTTCTGGTTAGGGACACACACTCTCCCGAAGGTCATCCTCCTTCCTTGAGTGAGTGGGGGTTGATTTAGACAGAACGTGGAGTATTCGGGCCTCCCAAACCAATGCTTCATTTGTCGACAAATGGGCCATCTTGCAAAGGCCTGTCCACGGAGGAGGCCCCGACCTTCACCGCAGACTCAGCCCCAGCTTGCAAGGGCTGGCCAGCAGCCACATTGTTCGTGGTCAACGACGGCAGGGGCCACAGCGATAGCCTGGCACCTAGAGTGGTCCTCAGGCGCCTGCCCAACAGTAGTGGGCTCCCACGGGGAACCGATTCGGACCTCTTGAGCAGGACGAGGTCCCTGCCCCAAGCCCCACCTCAGCTTCACCCTCAAGAGCCCCTCCTCTCCCCGACTTCCCTCTCTCCTCATCAGCCTCCCCCCCGCCTTCTGCTCCCGCCGCCTCTCCCCCTCGCCCCTCTACCTTTGTCAATCCCTCCCGCCCCTCTTCTCCCCCACTCCTCTGCTGCTACACCCCCCCCACTCCCGCTCCAGTTCCACAGTCAACTCAGGAGGCAAGGCCATCTCCGACTACTAGGATAGCTCTTGGCAACGCCTTTGCCACAAGTCGCTTGGCGAGAGAGGGATAGCCTTTCTTGTAACCCCCTCTACAGGTACAGACGTCTCCCAGTCCCTCGTGGTCTGACGAGCTTCGACATTCGGTGTCGATGGGACTTCTTTGCCTACGATTTTACACGCTTTCTCGGCGACTCCTCATCAGCGTCAGAGGGGCCAACTGCGTCAGGAGCTTCAACGTTGCCTTGTGGGAGGAGAGATTGATCTCCTTATGCTACAGGAGCATCATCTGCGTGAGAGCCACATTAGACGTTGTGGTCAGCTCTTGCGTGGACGATATGATACTTTTTGGTCAGCTGCTTTTGGACCTGGAGGCATCCAAGGTGGAGTATGTATGAGTATTGCAGATTCTTTGCAGCAGGCCATTGTGGGCATAGGGATAATTGTGCCAGGCAGGGCTCAGTGGATCACTCTGCAGGTTCAGGGTTACCTTGTGGGCTTCCTGAACATATATGCGACCAATGTGGCGAGTGCACGAGCAGAGTTTTGGTCACAGATTGTTGAGTCTCTACCGCAGGCAGAGCAGTGCTGCATAGGGGGTGACTTCAACATGTTGGAGGACCCTTCTGACAGGATTGGTGGTAGCCATGCTACTATGCATGGAGTTGAGCAGGCAGCTTGGGAGAGGTTTTATATGACTGAGGGTTTCGGATGTGTGGCACCACTCTAGCTTTGTGAGGTCCCCAGACAGCCTGGCCTTCTCTCGTTCGGACCGCACAGTGGGCGGAGTGAATCTATCGCGAATAGATCGCTTCTACACTAGTGACCATTTCTGTGACTTGGATGGGACAATTGGCATTCTAGTAGGGACTTCCTGCTCGGACCATGCACCAATGATCCTCACAGTGGCAGATAGACAGAGGAGGGGGAGCACGATGCTTCGCATCTCTCAAAGGGTCTTGCTGGACTCTGCACTCAGAGAGCGAGTAGAGGCTCTCTGGACAGAGAGCTTGGACATGCAGGATTCTCCTGCTGACAAAGTGGCCTCAAGACTAGCTCAGCTTAGTCGCTTCTTTCTCCAAGAGTCTTTGGCTTGCCTGGCTGCAGTGAGAGAGGAGGAGCAACGTCTCAAACGGGACGTTGCTTCCTTGCAGAGGATGCAGGAGCAGCATCCAGACAATCCTGGTTGGAGGAGCAGTTAAAGCAGGCTCATCAGGAGCTTGTTAGCACAGAGGAGCCGCGCCATGAGTTTGCTTTCCATCGACAGGCATCTCAGTGGACACAAGTGGGTGATAAGAGTGACTGGTGCTTTCTGTCACCAGCATGTGACTACTATCTATCCTTTTTGTTAATTTCTTTCTTATTATTTATTTACTTACACTTTTTGGAAACACCCCTCGGAAAATCTAACTGCCGTGCATTGCATAGCTAGTGTGGAACTGTCCAGAGGGAGTCCAAGCCTGAGGGCAAGAGAGCACTAAGGTTGGACACAGACTATGGTTAGCCAAAGTGGGGTCATTGACTAGCCAAAGTGGAATCCTTTGCTACAGAGGCTACATTTCAATTTTGGGTGTGGCTGTAGTGTACTAAGGGGGTTAGATGACCTAGAAAGATACAATGGCAGCATCTCCTAAAATTTAGGGAACTGCTATTTTGGGACCTGAAAATGTGTTTGCATCATTACCTCCGGAATGACAAGGAGAACATTTTCTTACTCTGCCGTGAAGTCAACTGGGCAACCGGTTGGGAGATTTTTAGGCGGCAACCCCGAAACGGGAAAATGCTTGTAAATGCGCCAAGTGGCACATTCTGGTGCACTTTCCTCATGCAAGAGAAGGTGGCGCTGAATTTAAGCTGGGAGAGGCTCATTTGCAGATTTTGTCACAGGTTAAGAGCTATGGAGTGCTTCCTTTCCCTCTTATGTACAGTGTGGTGCCAGGAGTGATGCCCTGCACGCTACGCACTACCCTCTCTCTCCCCTATGGCAGTATGTTATGCCCCTCTAGTGGGCTTTTCAATTGACCAATGTACAGTTGTGTGGGTTCATGCGCGATTGCCGAGGCAAGAGCCTCTTGCACAGGTACTGGATTAGCTAGCGGCTAATCCCCCGCAGGTACAAGTGAATTCGCACAGGTTTCACGCCAGAAATCTTGTCCGATTCAAAGGGAAAGTAGCCCTACACGTGCGGGAGCTCGAGGACTTGCATGCGACCGGCACGCGAAACAGAGCCCGAAACAGTAAATCACAGCCTGCTGTGTATTTTTGCAGGTTTAGGGTTTTGGCCCTAAACGGTCCCTAATACCCCCAAGAGGTTCGGGGATGTGAGGGGACTGCTCTACAGGTGATCTAGCGCATTTTCCGGGCTGAAAACAGAGAATTCAGCGTGCTGCCGATTCTCGTCAGGTTTTGCAAAGTGCCCGTATGCATCGGGTAAGTCATTCAATGCGTGGGAATACTGACTGAGAAGGGTCCTAGTACAGTTATGCTGCCGAAATCGGGCCGGAACAGTTGAAATTCAGCCAAGCTTGTGCGGGGCAGCTTGCAGGGAACCACAACGTTTATTCCCTCTTTTTAACAATAAAGAAATACCGAAAGGGGCGCCTAGGTTAGGGGCCAATCTGGTGTCGGTCTACTCATACAGGTGCAATCTAGCAGCCTGTATCCCTCTCCCCTTTGTTGTGTCTTGAAAGTACAGGTAAAGTGGGCGACAAATTAATTGGGTGAAAGCAAATAAGGTTTAAGTCTAAAGTCTACCGCCCTTTTTGAAGTTAACAGGCCGGTAACATGGTTCCATCCCCGGGATTAAATCACTTTTTCCCATAGAAGTGAGCCTTGGTCAGGTTGGGCTTAAAGGCACAGGGGATCATAGACCAGACACAGGGAATTGCAATTATGGCTGACAGACCAGATGATGTGACTGAAGGGATTTCCTCTTCACAGGGTCAACAAACACATGAAGTGGGTGAGTCTTCAAGACCACCACGGACGGATGAAGATATATTCAGGACCCAGTTGGCTATTGCTGTGGCTATGTTGATACAAGTAATGCAGAACCCGAGGTTTTTAGCCTTTCTGCAACCTCCTCTTCCGTCTCAGCAAGTTGGGTCACTGGATCATATTCAAAAGCCTGCTAAGGCTCAAGGACAGGTGATTCATACTGCAGAGTCAATGGAAACACCTGTACACTAGACGGAGAATATGCAATCTCCACAACCTGTGCCTAAGGTGCAAGAACAGGTGGCTAAGATGCCAGTTTCTCAACCTGTACCAATTCAGCCCGCCACCTTTCAGCAGCCTATAACTGGTTCTAATGGGCAGGGAAGCAACCTACAGGCTATGCAACAAGTCTTCCCACCACCTTCAGTACACCTTGGCTATTTTGGAGGTGGATCGGTATTCCAGAGCATGGTTGCTCATGCACCTGGAAATCGATTTTTCACGCCAGGAACAATGTTCGGGGGTGCTCAAACGATGATGCCTAACCCCATGTATGGTGTCACAGGCATGCTACCAGGGTTTCAAAGCACTCAGGGCCAATTTGGGATGCCGCAAGCAAATTTTGGTATGGCTGGAATTACAAATCAGCAGCCAAATCAGGGAACACAAATGAACCCTAACAGTGTTCCCATGTTTCAGTCACTTCCATATGACAATTTAACGCCGCTCGAGAGGCCAACTCCGTACAAAGAAGGTAGCAAAGGTGTGACTTTCACGACCTTTACAGGGTTTGATGACAGGAAGAAGGCTCTCTCATTCCTCCAGCAGTTTGACAAGGCCTATGCAGGGGGAAACTTTACAGAGGCTTCAAAGGTCCGCAAGGCAGCCACTTTGTTGACAGGGAATGCGGGACAATGGTGGACAACTTTATTGCTGCAAGGGCAAGCTCCGTCCACATGGATTTACTTCAAGCAGATTTTTGCAACAGCATGGTTATCTGATGACTTTGAAGCAGATGTCATGACAGAATGGCACCAGCTTAATGCTGCCACTTGCAAGAATCTCGATGACTACAATCGGAAGTTTTGGAAATCTCTACTACAAGTAACTTCCTATAGGTTTGTGCCATTGACAGAACAGATTGAAAAATACTGTTGTGGCCTACCCAAAGGATTGAGAAAATACTGCACGAAGACCAAAGTCACTACTTTGACGCAGCTCATCGAGGTAGCAAACACTGGCAATCGTTTGCTCAAGGGAGAAGATTGTGAATTCAATACTGGCGTCAAGGAAGGATCAACCAAGAAAAATTCAGAGAAGAAGTACGTTCCCAAGGAGGTTCCTAAAGTGACTCAGGAGCCGGCCAACGAAGGGAAAGACAAAGCTACAGCTGAATCAGAAAAGGGACCTGCGAAGAAATGGAAAAGACGTTTTCCTCGCAAGTCGGAAGAGCAAAAGAAGGTCCTGAGGTCAGAGAACAAATGCTTTATCTGTGAGCAGCCTGGCCATATTGCTTACAATTGTCCTACAAAGAAAAGGCCAGCTGATTCTGAAGACGAGGACAAGAAAGGAAAGAAGCCCATGGTTGGTCTAGTGCCAGATATGGTGGGCGACAAGCCAAATTCAGACGCAAGTGAGCTTTGCAGACCATGGGGAAAGGTTAGGGATCAAATAGTGCTTATCTTCTTTGATCCAGGTGCCAAAGTCAACTTCATTTCCCCAGAATTGGCTTCAAAGTTGGGAATCAGACCTCAAGAGATGGGGTATACAGCAGAGGCAGGTTTGGCATGTCCTGGCCATACAGAGGCTGACACCCATCATCGGAAAGTTGCGCCTGCATATCCAGTCCTATGTAGATGCTGAAGAATTTTACATCATGCCACTGGACGGATGTGATGTGTTGTTAGGTATTCCTTGGTTATTTCGTGTACACGGAATCATGGATGCCTACAACAAAAAAGATCACTGTACAGAGCAGGGGAAAGACTCACATTCTAGATGTAAAGCTTAAAGAGGAGTCTATTCCCACTGTATCAGCTTTTGCTATTACTTCTGTAATGAAAAAGCATCTTTCTGTGTACTTGGTTTTTGCACGTGAAGTGTCAGATTGTGATGAATCAAATTTATCTGTGCTAGATAAAGAAAGGTCAATGTTTTTACAACAGTATAGTGACTGTTTTTTCAATTCATTACCGTCTCAATTACCGCCAGAGAGACCCGAGGACCATGCGACAGATTTGGTGCCAGGCAGTAGCCCACCAAATAAGCCTCCGTACAGGGTTAGTGCGGCTCAGCAGAAAGAGATAATGGGCCAAGTACAGGAGCTATTAGAAAAGGGGCTGATTCAGCCCAGTTCATCCCCATTCTGTTCTCCAGTGTTGTTGGTGCAGAAAAAGGATGGCTTATGGCGTATGTGCATCGACTACCGTGCACTGAACAAGAATACCATCAAGAATAGGTTCCCTATACCTAGAATTGATGATATTCTGGACAAATCAGAAGGAGCGGCTATGTTTAGCAGGATAGATCTAAAGAGTGGGTACCATCAGATCCGCATTAGATCATAGGATGTGCACAAGACTGCTTTTAGAACAACGTTTGGCCTTCACGAATTTTTAGTGATGCCCTTTGGTCTCACAAATCCTCCTGTTTAATAGGATGATGGACAGAATTTTCCGTCCACACCAGCAGTTTGTTGGTACATTCTTTGATGACATGATAGTCTACTCAAAGAATGAAGAGGAGCATAGGCATCACTTGGCCATTGTGTTCGAAGAGCTACGCAGTCATAGGTTGCTCATCAATGCAAAGAAAAGTGAATTTTTTCTGGAAGAGATCCACTTTCTGGGACACATTGTCTCAAAGGATGGTGTCAGAATGGATCCTGCAAAAGTTGAAGCGATCAAGTCATGACCAGATTTGAAGACGGTGCACGATGTCCGAAGTTTCTTGGGACTATGCTCCTATTACAAAAGGTTTATCCGAAATTTCGCTGAGATTGCTTCACCTCTACATGCTCTTCAAAAGAAGGCGACTCCTTTAGATGGACACAGAAAGAGATTTCAGCTTTTAATCTCTTAAAGGAAAAGATGACTTCAGATCCAGTCATTGTGTTGCCAGATCTTAGGAAGTCATTTGTGGTCCAGTGTGACGCCTGTGGTAGTAGCATTGGTGCAGTGCTAATGCAAGATGGCAGGGTAGTAGCCTATGAGAACAGAATTTTGCAACGGCCATAGATGACCATGCAGGTCTATGAGAAAGAGTTACTGGCTGTGATTCATGCGCTCTTAAGTTGGAAACACTACCTGCTAGGTGCAGATTTCGTTGTCCAAACGGACCATCAGACCTTGCGATACTTCTTGACACAGACAAAGTTATCTGAGAAGCATATGCGATGGGCAAATATCTTGTCCATGTTCCATTTTCAGATTGTCCATGTGGAAGGCAAGAAGAACGTTGTGGCTAATGCCTTGTCAAGGAAGCCACAAATTTCAGCTGTGTCAATTCCTTATCATCATGAACTTGATGATATGAGACAACAGTATGCAAATGATGAAGATTTTGCAAGGGTCTTCGAGCAGCTAATGGATGGACAACGTCATGAACACTATCTCCTCAAAGATGGCTTCATGATGATGCATGGCAGATTGTGTGTCACAAAGCCATTGCGACGCAAAGTTATGGAAGAGAGTCATGTCCCACCGTATGCAGGGCATCGTAGTATCGATGCTACAGTTAAAGCGGTTGAGACATTCTTCTATTGGCCTACATTCAGAAAGGGATGTGGATGCCTTTGTGCAAGAATGCCTAATTTGCCAGAAGGTCAAGTTTGACAGGCAAAAGGCACCAGGGTTATTGCAACCACTACCTATTCCAGATGAACCATAGAAAAGTATTGCTATGGATTTTATCTTTGATCTTCCGAGAACGCAGACAGGAAACGATGGTATTTGGACCGTTATTTGCAGATTCAGCAAACAGGCTCATTTTATTCCTGTCAAGAAGAAGATAAAGCCAGATCCGATGGCACGCTTGTTTATGAGCAATATTTTCAAGTATCATGGCATGCCACAGTCGATTGTTAGCGACCGTGATCCGCGCATGACAAGTTTGTTCTGGAGAGGCTTGTTTGAGAATATGGGCACCATGCTCAAATTCTCTTCGTCATTTCATCCTCAAACAGATGGGCAGTCAGAAGAGGCAAATTCTACTGTCCTAGATCTGCTGAAGTGCTATGTGTCAGAGCATAAAGGAAAGTGGGAGCAATATTTGCCATTGGTGGAGTATTCATACAATAATACAGTGCATTCATCAACTGGCAAGGCACCTTTTGAGATAGTTGAAGGTGGCAAGAAAGTTCCTCCCATACTGCATACAAAGGACAAGATATTTGAAGCAGATAAGTATGTTCAGGACATGGATGAAATGTACAAGAAGGTCAAAGTGGCCTTAGAAAAGACTCAAGCAAAGCAAAAGAAAGCAGCTGATCGTCACCGTCGTGAAGTGGTATTTTCACTTGCTGATTGGGTGCTTCTACGCTTTGAAAAGGCAAGGTTAAAGAAGATGAAGGGCAAGGAAAGACTCTTTCCAAAGCTCAGCATGCGTTACTATGGGCCTTTTCAAGTGTGCGACATAATCAGTGATGTTGCATGTAGGCTGAAATTGCATGACAGTTGGAAGATTCACAATGCGTTTCATGTGAGTCTTCTCAGACCCTATGTGGGTGATGTGCCAGAGGATATGCCCGCTGAATATCAGCCGCAAGTCGAGGAACTTGACGAGATCTTGGTCCCGGACTAGATTTTGGCACATAAAGAAAGAAAAGTGAAAGGCAAGGTTGCTAGGCGTTACTTGGTAAATTTCAGAAACTATCCACCAATGGATGCTAAGTGGATGGAAGAAGGTGAACTTGCAGAGTCACCAACTGTGTTATCACTTTACCTTGAAGCCTTCGATTTGCAACCTACCTTGACCCCTTGAGTTTCAAAGCTACATGGATTGTCAGTGTGACAATGGCTTCTGAAAGAAATGATGTACATGGTATTTCAAGTGAGCTCAAATGAAATACCTGTTACATGAATGTTAGAGCTGTACAGATTGTCAGTTTGGCAATTGCTCTTATGGAATGTCCAAAAGTTTGGTTAGTGCTATAGAAGTGAGTATTTCTTGTCAGTTTGTCAAGGATACAGTAATTGCTTCTATTAAAGGGTACATTCTTAAACTATCTGTTTGGGTATGCGCGAAAGTGTTACTGGGCCCAACATGTACTGAAAGACAGTGGCAAAATGTGAAGCTACCATTTTGTCATTGGAAAGTTAATGACTCAAAGCAATGGCAGAGTGCGAAGCTACCACTATGTCATTGGGACAGGGTTCACACGCAGGCAATACATATGTCGACGAGGTGTTGAATACACCAGGGTTGACAATGAGCATGTATGTGTCGTACATATGTCGACAGGTGTTGAATACATCAGTGTTGACTGTGAGTATGTACGACATAGATGCAAACGAGGACGTTTGAGATTTCAAGAGGGGGGTATGTCACCAGCGTGTGACTACTATCTATCCTTTTTGTTGATTTCTTTCTTATTATTTAATTACTAACTTTTTGGAAACACCCCTTGGGAAATCTAACTGCCTTGCATTGCATAGCTAGTGTGGAACTGTCCAGAGGGAGTCCAGGCCTAAGGGCAAGAGAGCACTAAGGTTGCACAAAGACTATGGTTAGCCAAAGTGGGGTCATTGACTAGCCAAAGTGGAATGCTTTGCTACAGAGACTACATTTCAGTTTTGGGTGTGGCTGTAGTGTACAAAGGGGGTCAGATGACCTAGAAAGATACAATGGCAGCATCTCCTAAAATTTAGGGAACT
This sequence comes from Adiantum capillus-veneris, assembly GCF_014529385.1. Classification (NCBI taxonomy): domain Eukaryota; kingdom Viridiplantae; phylum Streptophyta; class Polypodiopsida; order Polypodiales; family Pteridaceae; genus Adiantum; species Adiantum capillus-veneris. The sequence continues at coordinate 62,352,723 of NC_140931.1, forward strand.
GCTATTTTGGGACCTGAAAATGTGTTTGCATCATTACCTCCGGAATGACAAGGAGAACATTTTCTTACTCTGCCGTGAAGTCAACTGGTCAACCGGTTGGGAGATTTTTAGGCGGCAACCCCGAAACGGGAAAATGCTTGTAAATGCGCCAAGTGGCACATTCTGGTGCACTTTCCTCATGCAAGAGAAGGTGGTGCTGAATTTTAAGCTGAGAGAGGCTCATTTGCAGATTTTGTCACAGGTTAAGAGCTATGGAGTGCTTCCTTTCCCTCTTATGTACAGTGTGGTGCCAGGAGTGATGCCCTCCACGCTACGCACTACCCTCTCTCTCCACTATGGCAGTATGTTATGCCCCTCTAGTGGGCTTTTCAATTGACCAATGTACAGTTGTGTGGGTTCATGCGCGATTGCCGAGGCAAGAGCCTCTTGCACACGTACTGGATTAGCTAGCGGCTAATCCCCCGCAGGTACAGGTGAATTCGGAGAGGTTTCACGCCAGAAATCTCGTCCGATTCAAAGGGCAAGTAGCCCTACACGTGCGGGAGCTCGAGGACTTGCTACGGATGCGACCGGCACGCGAAACGGAGCCCGAAACAGTAAATCACAGCCTGCTGTGTATTTTTGCAGGTTTAGGGTTTTGGCCCTAAACGGTCCCTAATACCCCCAAGAGATTCAAGGATGCGAGGGGACCGCTGTACAGGTGATCTAGCGCATTTTCGGGGCTGAAAATAGAGAATTCAGCGTGCTGCGGATTCTCGTCAGGTTTTGCAAAGTGTCCGTATGCGTCGGGAAAGTTATTCAATGCGTGGGAATACTGACTGAGAAGGGTCCTAGTACAGTTATGCTGCCGAAATCGGGCCGGAACAGTTGAAATTCAGCCAAGCTTGTGCGGGGCAGCTTGCACGGAACCATAGCGTTTAATCCCTCTTTTTAAAAATAAAGAAATACGGAAAGGGGCACCTAAGTTAGGGGCCAATCTGGTGTCGGTCCACTCATACAGGTGCAATCTAGCAGCCTGTATCCCTCTCCCCTTTGTTGTGTCTTGAAAGTATAGGTAAAGTGGGCAACAAATTAATTGGGTGAAAGCAAATAAGGTTTAAGTCTAAAGTCTACCGCCCTTTTTGAAGTTAACAGGCCGGTTACACTTTCTTTGAGACAGTGGGACCTCGGCATACGCATGCCAAGGTCAGTTAGTTGAGGAGGCCCGACGGGTCAGTTGCTTATGAGCCAGAGGACATGCGTGCAGTTGCTACTGACTTTTACCGTGAGTTACTGTCTGCAAAGCCTCATTCAGAGCGTCAGGATGCATGCAGGAAGCAGGTATGGGCACACATGCCTTGCCTTGTGACTGAGGAGATGCGTCAGCGGCTTGAGCTGCCACTTTAGCTTGAGGAGTTGCACACGACTCTTAGGGCACTCCCCCGTGGTAGCTGTCCAGGTGAGGATGGCTTGACTCCCAGTTTTTTCTTGGAGTACTGGGACTTGCTTGGCCCAGATCTCTGTAGTGCATTTCAGTACATCTTGCACACAAGAGAGATGCCTAACAGTATGAGTGAGGGTCTCATCTTCCTCATTCCCAAGGAGGATGGCTCCTTGGATGAGATTCGACAGTGGCGCCCCATCATCATCCTCAACTCAGCCTACAAAATGCTTGCCAAGGCTCTGAGTTTGAGGATCCACCCACTTCTAGAGAGCCTTATACATGGGACTCCGACAGGTTTTGTCAAGGAGCGTAGTATCCTTGACAACATCTTTACTTTTTCAGAGGCTTCTGCCCTAGCGCGGCTCTGTAGTGAGGATCTGGTGATTCTTCTTCTCGATTTTGAGAAGGCCTACAACAGAGTTGACTGGGACTTTCTGGAGGGCACTCTCATAGGATGGGCTTCTCAGATGCTTGGATCAGAGGGGTGTCAGCTTTGTACAGACGGGCACACAGTCAGGTACTTTTGTCAGGAGGTAGAGGTGATCGTTTCATGCTCACAGGTTCGGTCAGACAGGGCTGCCCTCTTGCCCCATTCCTCTTTTTGTTCTATGTTGAGGCGATGAGCAGGTTTTTGGTGTTGCAGCAGGTTGGTCTACGGGGCTTAGCACTCCCTGTTCGGGAAGATGAGCTACTGGACGCTGAGTTTGTTGACGACTCAGCCTTGTACTTGGATGGCCAGGAGGCCAACCTTCACAGTTGTGAGCAAGCTCTAGAGACCTTCTGTTGTGCATCTAGCGCACTGATCAACTGGAGAAAGACAGTGGCTTTCTCGGTTGGTAGTGCTCATGTACCCGATTGGATGCCAGGTGAGGGTTTCACGTGGATTCCCTCAGGGACTGCAGCTCGATACTTGGGCTGTCACGTTGGTTTGGACTCGTCTCCCGAGCAGCAGATTGCTCCCCTCCTCCTATCTATCAGGAGGAAGTTGTCACATTGGAGCTCCGCACGACTTTCTTTGGCTGGCAGAGTTGTAGCGGCCAACCAGGTGTTGTTGGCTACTATGTGGTACATCACTTCTTGCTGAATCTTCCCGAGTTCTTGTATCAGCCAGGTAGAAAGACTGATCGGGAACTTCCTTTGGTCAAGGCATGACACTCAGACAGCTGGGCCAGAGTGGCTTGGCAGGTCATCACTCTTCCTTGTTCACAAGGAGGGCTTGGGATCATAGACCCAGCACAGCAGAGCATAGCCCTTCTTGGGAAGTTCATCGTCCGAGGACTTCTTCTAGGTGAGGAGCCCTCGAAGGAGCTCTTGCTACAGCGGCTTCGTGCTAGGGTGCCTCAGGCAGGAACCCCCTAGCAACCTTCGACCAGATGGATCTTCACAGAGATGCACATAGTTGATTTGAGAAGGAGATTGGAGGACCGCTTCACTGTGGGTTTGCTTCGATCTTGGGAGCACTTGCTGCGAGGCCTGCAGCAGCGGCAGCCTACTTGCACGGAGGAGCGCCTGCGTCAGCCCCTTGTTTGGAACCCCATGGTTAGCACTCAGGGAGGCCACTTGGTTGGTAGTCGGCCTCATGTTTCCTGGGGTTCCATGGCAACAGGTCCAGCACGCTCTTTAGGTGACCGGTTACAGTTTTCAGGCTTGTCAGAGGAGTTGCAGGACTTTCAGCTACAGGGCATGAAAGGGGTGCAGAGCATGTGTGTAAGGTGCAGCGGAATGAATGTTTGAACTTTGCTCAAGATGAGTGCTCCAAACTGTGCTCAAGGTTCCTTTTGTTCTTATGGAAGGGAGAGCCTTCCATTCTTAATGAGAGAGTGCAATGATCACAAACAAGTGAATGGACACTGTGCGTGAGTGTATGAGACTGAGAGAGAGAGAAGAAAAGAGAATACGACACTAGAGACGTTGTAAAACCCTCCTCCAAAGGCCCCACTCTCGTCGGCGAGAGTGGTCTACTATTGATTGCACAAACTGGTACAAAGTGGATGCATGTGGTTGATGCAAATCTACGTTAGATCAACGACGACGATGGGAATGGTGTGACCGATCCAAGGGCTGAAAAATGATGCTTTTCAACTGCTGTCCAAAAACGCAATTGGCTGAAATCTGCTGCTTTCGTCCTGCTGTCCAAAAACGCAATTGGCTGATATCTGCTGGGATCAAAACGCTGATGTGGGCTGCTCTTTGCGGGCTGAAATCTGCCGGTTCTGGGGCTTGTCAAAGGCTGAAATTCTGCTGGTTCTTTATCTTCTAAAAAACGCCATGCAAAAAGGGCGACTTGGGGTTCTGGAAACGCTACCGCTGAGAGGCTATGGCGATGAGACTTCTTGCTGATGGAAATGCTAGCAAAGGGGGATCATGGCGATGATGCTTGCTGAGGAAAACGCTAGAGTTGAGGTTATCCTGGAGATGGGTGCTTGGAGGAAAAACGCTAGGCTGTGGTTTCTTGCTTGGAGGGAAAACGCCACAAAGGGGGTTCTTGCGGAGAAGTTGCCTGTTGAGCTTGTGCTCTTGCTGCCTCTTCTGCCAATTAGTGCTAGCCTAGGTTTGCTTGTATACAAACTTACTCAATTTGCCCTACCTACTTTCCAACAAAAGTCACTTAAAAATAATAAGTGAAAAATGTCAAAAATAGGGAAAATAGGCTAAATGCACTGGAAAATTCCCCTGAAGGATTCTGATGGGAATGCTTCTTATCATGATGTGTGCAACCAAAGGATATGCATCTACACTAAGTATCTGGGCATGCATGGTCTGCGAACAGACTCAAAAAGTGCCAGAACACTTCTAAATCTAGACTGACTAAACTGACTAAACCCTTGTCGTGTTGTAGCTTGTCCACGGACACATAGGGTTGAATGTGTCACGTGACAATGTCCCAGGACATCTCAGAGGCAGTAGTACTAGCTGAGTGGCTCACACCTCTGGAGTCAGCAACGCCCAGATGGATGGGAGCCTTCACGCTCATCTCAGTTCGGGCTTGCTCAGAGACTGTTCCCTCCCTGTTTTTTGAGTTACAGGGTGAGGGACGCTTACAGCGAGTTGCAGTAGAGGCCCCGTAGGTGGCAGAGTGCTATTTCAGAAGATCCGAGTGGTGGGCATCTGTGGGAGGACTTGTGTCATCGATCCTGACCTAGCTGCTCTTGAGATTGGACATTGGACACTATGGGCTTGGGAGTGTTGTCCACTGGCATGAGTACAGTGGGATCCTGGAGAGTGGCTTTGGAGGGACCCTTTCTCTTCTGCAGACCACCCAGGTGTCCCTTTCTTTCAGTACACTGTTCGACTGGGATGTCACAATTGGCAGCACAAAGAGAGGCTCGCCTTGCTACAGCACTTCATTGGCAGGAGGAGGATCTCACAGCTGAGTTCTTGGCAGCTTTTTGAGAGAGGTTGTGGGACTCCAGACGGTCGAGGCGAGTCACTTTGTTTCAGTGGCTGGTCGCACACAGAGCTACAGCAGTTGGGAGCTGGCTTGTGCATAGTGGTCTCTCGGTCGCACACGCAGCTTGTGACCATCTTGTGGAGAGTCAGCGTCACTGTCTTTGGGACTGTCCCTTGGCACAGCAGGTGTGGCTTCGTGTTCTTCGGCCGATGCCTGCTCTCTCCACGGCTCGGCAGTACACTTGGGAGGCAGCTACTTGGTCCACTCTCACGGGCCCGGCACTTCAATTTGAGCTATCTTCCACCAGCAGGATGATAGTGATGCAGGGGGGGGCGACCTACACTCCAGATTGCCATAGAGCTTACTCCACAGGAGTGGTGCAGTGAGAGAGAGGGGTGTTGGGAGCTCATCAGTGGCCTGACACTCTGGTTCATCTGGCGGGCCCGTTGCTTCCGCATCTTTGAGGCTCACCCTGTACCACCAGCAGAGAATGTTCGCGATCTTTGGTTAGAGCTGATCCACACTCTCAGAGGACAGCTCGAGAGACTTCAGGGCAGCTCCGGCCACATGAGGGAGCGCAGAGAGGCCTTCCTTCGACTTTGGTGTCCTGGGCCTTTTTCCACCATGGTCCAGGGTGTACTCAGATGACACTACCGTCCACCTGTATGGATTTTCCCTCCTCCCATTTCTTGATTTAGCCTCATTGTACATATGTTGTTTTTTCATTGGGAGAGTCTCCCCATCATGGTTGTTGTAGCCCTCTCTCGAAGAGGTGGTTGTAGCCCTATGGGTAGTTTCATTAACTAATAGAAGAATCTTTTTCTCGGAAAAAAAAGGAACTCTATTATTACCAACATTTATTAACTCTATTATTACCAACATTTATTAACTCTATTATTACCAAAAAAAAGAACTCTATTATTACCAACATTACTCTATTATCTTTTATCATACTGTTACGTGCACATCTAACCCTATGTGCATGTGGACAAGCTTACTTCTATTTTTAGGGTCAAGGTTAGTCTAGAAGTGCTCGGGCACCCTTGTGAGCCTGTATGCAGGACGTGCATGTCCAGGCACTTTAGATTAGTTGCATACCCTCTGATTGCACATGAGCATAGCCAATGTTTACTACGTGTAGGCATTGTTCCCATACAGTTTGTCAGGTGCAGCGGAAGTGTTTATGGATTTAACTCTGATCTAGTACTCCGCACAAACACAAGGGACACTTTACTTCACTTGAAAGAACTGAACTGAACTGAACTGAAAGAAAGAGAGACACGAGAGAGAGAGAGAGAGAGAGAGAGAGAGAGAGAGAGAGATATGGTATGTCGGGTCCCAACCCTCAAGGGCCCCCTTGCTCTATTGCCAGAGCAAGTAATTTCTTTATTCTTGCACAATGCTGATATAATGTCTGAATGCTAAGATGCTGATGCTAATGGGTACTGATGCTACTAATGCTCGGTACTACTCATTATTGATGGTACTATGGGAATTGCGGGGTACTGAGGTACTGAGATACTAAGAGGTTCTATGTCGATGACGATGATGACGACGACAGGTACTGATGGATTCTATGTCGACTACGATGATGATGACGATGAGGTATTGAAGGGTCTACGTCGACCACGATGATGTCGACAGCGAGGTTCTGTGGATCTATGTCGACGACGATGACGACGACAACAAGGTTCTAGGGATCCTTATGCCAAACCAAGGCACAAGGGGTACTAGGTGTTGGATATTGTGTCGACGACGATGATGACGATGACACTATGACTCAATGCCGGAATCTGCTAGCGGTGTCGATGGTAAGGGGTCTACAACCCTCGTTTATAAGTGACACGGGGTGTCACTCATGGGATCTATGGCAGAGGCGAATTTTTGGTGAGGCGGGGGCTTTGGACCGTCAGATCCACGTGACAGGGGGGGCAAGGATTTGTATGCGCGGCCTCGCAATGCTTGCACGGATGCGTGATAAGCAGGTTGGATAGGGTGTCGGGGTCTGTGGGATGAGGTCGGGGGCTCGATGAGCGAACGCGGCGAAGGGAGGCTAAATTTTTTAGGTCACGCAGCAGGGATCAACGGTGGATCGGATGCACGCCGTTGATCCCTCGAGTCCACCCCGTGCGCTTTATAAACGAGGGTCTACAACCACGAAGAGGCTAGGCTGAGGTCTGTTGGTGCTTCACAACTGGAAACGCTGGCTGTCTTGGCTAAAAAAACGCTGACCATCTAGGGCTGAAAACGCTGATGGAAAGGTGAAGAAAACGCTGGCTGATCGGGGCTGGAAACGCCAGGGAGATGAGGCTGAAACCGCTGGCTATCTTCTGCTTCCTATTATGCTGATCCTAGGGCTTCCCATGGGCTGCAGTTATGAAAGAATTATGCTAGGTCAAGCACGCTAATAAATCAGCCCACGATCTGAGTATTTGAAGGGTCATTTAATAAATCAATGCACGCAAGAGGCGGTTCACAAGCGGTAAATTGCCTAAGTACTGAAATGTTGTACTGTGCAAGAGAGGGTATGCAACTATGACCAGCCTGGGACATGCACGTCCTACTAGAGGTTCACAAAGGTGCCAACCTCAATCCTAAGCTAATGACTCATGCTAGACTGTAGCAAAAGCATGTCCACGTAGCACAAGTGAAGTGCGCACGTGACATCCCCCCTTGTTGAAGGTGAGGCACAATTGCCGAACTTCTATCTTTGGATACTTTTCTGTTCTTCTGATGCTGACTGCTTATAATGCATGTGGATGCACAAACCGATGAAAACTTGTTCTTGATGGTTCTTTGGTTCTTTGGTTCGGGAAGTCGAAGCACACACACAACTCTGATACCATTGTCAGGTGCAGCGCACACAAAGCTCTAATACAAAGGTGCAACGCACACAATGCTCTAGACCAATATCAAGTGCAGCGGAAGAGTATATGGATTTAGCTCGGATCTAGTACTCCGCACAAATATAAGGGACACTTTACTTCACTTGAAAGAACTAAACTGAATTGAAAGAAAGAGAGAGACAAAAGAGAGAGAGAAAGATAGAGAGAGGAGACACGGTATGTCAGGTCCCAAACCCTCAAGGGCCCCCTTGCTCTGTTGCCAAAGCAAGTACTTTCTTTATTCTTGCACAATGTTGATATGATGTCTAAATGCTGAGATGTTGATGCTAATTATTGATGCTACTAATGTTGGGTACTACCGGGTATTGATGGTACTGCGGGTACTGAGAGGTTCTATGTCGACGACAACGATGACGACAACGGGTGCTGTTGGTTCTATGTCGATGACAATGACGTCGACGATGAGGTACTGATGGGTTCTATGTCGACGACGATGACGACGACGACGAGGTACTGATGGGTCTACGTCGGTGACGAGGTTCTATGGATCTATGTCGATGGCAACGAGGTTCTTGATGGATCTATGTCGACGACGATGACGACGACGACGTGGTTCTAGGGATCCTTATGCTGAGTTCAGGCACAAGGGGTGGGTATTGGCTGTTGCGGTACTGTGTCGATGACGGTGATGACGACGCTATGGCTGAATGCCGGAATCTACTAGTGGTGTCGATGGTAAGGGGTCTACAACCACGACAAGGCTGAGGTCTGCTGGCGCTTCACAACTAAAAACGCTGGCTGTCTTGGCTGAAAAACGCTGACCATCTAGGGCTGAAAACGCTGAAGGAAAGCTGAAGAAAACGCTGGCAGATCTGGGTTGGAAACGCCGCGGAGATGAGGCTGAAAAAGTTGGCTATCTTCTACTGAAAACGCTGGCTATCTTCTGCTGATCCTAGCGCAGCCCAGGGGCTGCATTTATAGGAAAATTCTGATGGGTCGAGCCCATGATCTGAGTATTTGAAGGGTTAATTTATTAATATATGCACACAAGAGGCGGTTCACACGCGGTTAATAGCCCAAGTACTAAAATGATGTAATGTGCAAGAGAGGGTATGCAACTATGACCGGCCTGGACATGCACGTCTTGCTAGAGGCTCACAAAGGTGCCAGGCTCAATCCTAAGCTAATGACTCATGCTAGACTATAGTAGAAGCATGTCCATGTAGCGCAAGTGAAGTGCGCACCTAACACAGTTGCATTAGTACTCATCCTGGGTATTTATCTGCATGTGAATCACCTCTTATTAACAATTCATCAACTTGTTAATAAGTGACATTTTTGCATCATTTTAGAAATCGTGGGGTTTTTAAAGTGGCATTGCCCTTCCCAGCTTTTACCCGATATATAAGTGACCCTAGGGGTCACTTCTGAACAATAAATCATTACCCTCGGTACTAACAGCACCAATCACAGTACCTCAGCCTATCTGGCGTTTTTGCACCAGATCAGCCCATCAGCATCAGCGCTTTCAGTTTTCAGCCATAGCCTCGCCGCACCATTACTGATCCGACCATCAAACCCAGCGTTTTCACTTTTCAGCCCAAGATGCCAGATCAGCCAGCATTTTTCAGATTCCAGCCCATCGCAACCATCGGTGATACCAAATCAGCCCATAGCCTCGTCACAGTTGCACATCCATCAGTCCCATTAGTGTTTTGCATTTCAGCCCTTAGCCTCACATTTCCAAGCACCTACATGAAGGAGTGCGAGCGGAAGTGCGACGCGAGAGAGAGTGCGAGAAGAAGAGCACAACGATATGGTGAACTCGCTCTACTGTAATGTGTAGAGCATAGTGAGTTCTTATTAGGTTTTTACAAAAGAATATGTGTACATACCTGGCGGCCCGCCCACTTACCTGGGCGACCACATTGGGCTTTATACCCCAACAACCTTCCACTTAAAGTCCAATGTGGTACTTTAAGTCCAATGTGGTACTTTAAGTGTGAGAGAAGCTACTATACAAGCTAATATACAAGAGATGTAGAGAAGTGATGTACTACCCTACACCTAACTGCTTGCGAAAATGCGCAAAGCTCTCTGAGGGAAGTCCATTTGTAAGTAGATCAGCAGGATTTTCTGTGGTGTGAACTTTGACAAGCTGAAGTTGCTTATCCTCGAACATTTCCCTGATGAAATGATACTTCACATCCACATGCTTTGTCTTTGAGTGATGAACTGGATTGCGAGCCAATTGTATAGCACTTTGACTATCACAATATAACACAGGCATCTCTTCTTTGATTCCCAAATCTGTTACTAGTCAATTAAGCCAAATTGATTCTTTGCATGCCTCTGATGCTGCAACATATTCAGCCTCTGTAGTAGACTGAGTAACACAATCTTGTAATCTAGAACGCCATGATACTGCTCCACCAGCCAATGTAAAGACATACCCTAACGTAGACCTTCGGTTGTCTAAGTCACCTGCATAATCTGAGTCTGTAAAACCCTTTACACTTAGCTCCTGACTCCCATAGCATATGCGCATACTCTTTGTAGCTTTCAGGTATCTCAATATTCCTTTCACTTCCTCCCAATGTTTCTTGCCTGGGTTTGACATGTATCGACTTACTACTCCCACTGCAAATGCAATGTCTGGGCGAGTAGCAATCATTGCATACATCAAACTACCCACTGCAGACGCATATGGAATCTTATTGATTTTAGCCTTTTCTTCCTCAGACACGGGACAATCTTGTTTGCTAAGTTTCACATATGGTGGCAATGGAACACTCAGTGCCTTTCCCTTCTCCATATTGAAACGTTGCAAAACCTTGTCAATATACTCTGTTTGAGATAACCAAATCAACTTCTTTGATCTGTCTCTCTCAATGTGCATACCAAGTATATGACTTGCCTCACCCATGTCTTTCATGTCAAACGATTTTGCCATCTTTGACTTTAAAGCTGAAATTTCTTCCAAGTGCTTGCCAGCAATCAACATGTCATCCACATACAAAATAAGGACCAGCCAACTACCATCCTTAGCCTTCTTTGTATATAGACAGTGATCGAACTCACTACGTTTGTAGCCTTGAAAAAGCATAAACTTGTGGAATTTATGGTACCATGCCCTCGGTGATTGTTTTAAGCCATAAAGACTCTTTAACAACTGGCATACCCAATCTTCCTTGCCTTTCTCAACAAACCCTTCTGGCTGCTGCATATAAATTTCCACATCTAAATCACCATGCAAGAACGCTGTCTTGACATCCATTTGGTGCAACACCAAATCTAATATGGCAACCAATGCAAGAAAGCATCTCAATGTAGTCATCTTGACCACCGGAGAGAAGACTTCCTCAAAGTCAATGCCTTGTTCTTGCTTAAAGCCCTTGGCAACAAGCCTTGCTTTGTACTTTGACTGACTATCATGAGCGGTGATCTTATACCTGTAAACCCATTTACAAGGTAGAGCCTTTTTGCCCTGTGGTAATTTAACTAGCTTCCATGTCTTGTTTTTATGCAGAGCTGTCATCTCTGACTGCATGGCCAATTGCCAATTCCCAGAGTCCTTCATTTGCACTGCTTCCTTGTAACATGAAGGCTCATTGCAATCAGTCAACATGACATAGTTCATAGATGGAACAAACCTATCAGGAGGTCGCGTGATACGTCCAGATCTACGCACAATAGGTGGCTCAGGCTCAGCCACAACCTGTGGTTCCACTCTATCCTGTCCTTGCTCCTCTTGAGCCCTGACATTTTATCTTGCACGTGCAGGTCCATCTTCTTAGAAGACAACTCTTTTAATCTCCTCAACCCTCTCTGGTTTAGAATGATATTTGGATTCATTAAAGTGAACATCATTGCTGCGGACAACCTTTCTGGATTCGGGATCCCAAAGTCTGTACCCCATCTCACCAGAATTACCATAGCCTAGAAAGATGCACTTTCTACTCTTTGGCTCAAGTTTGTTCCTAAATTCCTTTGGAACGTGAGTATATGCCTCACAGCCAAAGACTCTGAGATGCTTGTATGAGGGTATTTTGCCTGACCATACCATCCCTAGCACTGAATCCTTCTGCAAAACCTTGCTAGGAGATCTATTTACAAGATGAAAAGCTGTTGATACAGCTTCAGCCCAAAACCCATTTGGCAGCTGTGCATTAGACAACATACTTCTGACCTTCTCTTGTATGGTCCTATTCATCCTCTCAGCAACACCATTTTGAGGAGGATTGTAAGGCGCAGTAAGTTCACGTTTTATACCTTTTGACTCACAAAAGTCCTGAAAGGCCTTTGAAACATACTCTCCACCATTGTCAGTGCGTAAGCATTTAAGCTTCTTGCCACTCTGATTCTCCACAAGTGTCACAAACGTTTTGAAAACACTAAACACTTCATCCTTGTGCTTGAGAAAGTAAACCCATACTTTCCTCGAGTAATCATCTATAAATGTCATAAAGTAGGCTCCCCCTAGAGATAGGTTAGGCATAGGTCCACACAAATCACTATGAACAAGTACCAACTGTGTATCTCTTCTACTGCTTCTATGCTTATGTGGCTGCTGTGTTTGCTTACCATACAAACAATGTTCACAGAATTCAAAATCATTAAATGAAAAGCCAGGCAAATAACCAGAACGAGACAAGATTTCCATTCCCTTCTTGGACATATGTCCTAACCGGCTATGCCACAAAGAAACGTTCGGTTGCTCGGTTACATTGATTACATTTTTAGAGACATTTGATACATAAATCATGTAAAGTCCTCCAGACTTTACTCCATGTGCTACTGTCATAGAACCCTTGGATATCTTCCACATGTTCTGTCCAAAAGTGGTGACATAGCCAGCATCATAAAGTAAACCTGTGCTGATCAAGCTCTTTGTAATTGCGGGAACATGTCTCACATTCTTCAGCTTGAGAGAAGAGCCATTCTGAAACTTCAATTGAACATCTCCAACACCTAAGATCTCACATGTTTGCCCATTGCCTAGCCAAACATGATCTTTAGTGGTCACATAAGAAGTAAACCACTCCTTGTTTGGAGACACATGAAGTGATGCCCCTGAGTCTATAATCCAGTCACTCAGTGCATTTCCATCAGATGCTGTAAGAAGAGCTGAGTCCATTGTATTCTTCAAGAAGTAGATGTCTCCTGACACTAGACTGTCATCCTCTGCAACAGTGTTTGTCACATTTATTTCTTGAATCTTCACTGAGTACTTGTTCTTCTCACCATGGTCTTCAGCTTTCTCTTTGCCTTTTTCTGCTTTCCATTCTCTGCAGTCTCTTTTCATGTGACCCTTCTTGCCACAATGGTAGCATTCTATGTCACTCTTGCCTTTAGCACTGCGGGACTTGCTACGAGACTGATTCCTCTTTCCACCTTTGTACTTTTCTTTGGTCCTTCCCCTGACAACTAAGGCTGTTCCTTTGCCTTTGTCCATTGTCTTTCTATTGGTTTCTTCAGTAAGCAGACTTCCTTCTACACCTGCTATGTTCAAACCATCTGGAGGTGCAGAATTACTCAAAGCTGTGCGAAAAGTGTCCCAACTTTCCGGCAATGTGATCAACAGGAACATAGCTCTAACAGGTTCATCAAACTTGACACCTTGAGCTCACAACTGACTATAGATTGTGTTGAATTCATTCAGATGATTGGACATAGGTGTCCCTTCTTTCATCTTTAAGTCAACAAGCTTCTTAAGCCAGCATACCTGTGAAGCTGCACTCTGCTTCTCATAAAGATCACTCAGCTTTAACCATGCTTGATAAGCCGACATCTCGTCTGCTACATTGAAGTAAACGCTTTCTACCGAAGTCAGCATAATGGTAGAAAGTGCCAATTCATCCATTTCGCTCCATTCATCTTCGTCCATATCTTCTGGTTTTATCCCCTTGAGCTTTATAGGTTTTATTTGCTTCTTTTGTACCAGCACGTGCCAAATCTGCTTCTTCCACAATGGGAAATTGGTTCCATCCAACTTCTTGATATTGTAAAGAGCAGTGTCCTGTGATCCAGCCATAGCTACGCTTCACAATAGTTTACTTTTCTGGGAAAAATTCGGCAGAGTTTCCCTTGTAAACTGACCTATGAACCAATATCAACCTGTCAAATGAACCAAGAAAGCTTCAGATTCTGCATAAATTTCGGCAGAGTCTCCTTTGTAAAATGGCTCTGGTGTACTAAAAACAGACCAAAAAACAGCTCAAAAAACATTGTCTCTCTGACACTGTAAGCTGCGTGTAAACCTGTCCTGCACCTGTACTGTCTCTCACTGTCCTGTAAGCATAGACTGCGACAATGCCTCAACGGCAGTAAAGCAAAGATGCAATCCCAACTGTCTAACTCACAGTCAATACATCCTAGCTGCCTATCTAAGGGTGCTCGAGGGATCGCTCCAAGACCTGTATCACCGAAAGTATCTCAACATTCGAGAATCCCCCAACTCAATAAAACCTCACTCGACCCTCAACAAAGGCTGCAGTAAATCTGACAGTACATAGACTTCCCACAAAGTCATACATCCACAAATTTCCCACTGTATGCTGTAACCGCTGCGGCGGTTGTTTGCTGCGTGACTCACAGCCAGCAAACCCTCAACAGACATACATCATCTCTGACAATACATCCCATGTGGAAGTACCTGCAATGTCAGGATGAAATCTGGAATATCAAGCAGCAAACACAAGCTACCTGATGAACTAGTGGATGTCGCCTACAGTCTGTGTGTAGATGCGCCCGTGTCGTATGTGACACGCCTCCAAGAACTGTGAGCCGTCCTTCGATGTGTAGACAGCCACAAATCAGCACTCTGGGAGTGTCGATATCCTCAGCACCTGCAGTCGTAGGCCGAAAACCCCAAATTTGCAGAGTCGGATCTGCACCCGTCGAGACCACGTAGTCGAAAATGGCCTGCGCAGACCTTTGTCGAAGCCGAACGGATGCCGAGATGACCTCAGAATGAAATTCTGACAACACCCAGCCCTTCGGGCTATCCCACGAGATTTGGGGCCGTGTCTTCGCCTGTCGAATTTCACTCCAATCTGAGTTGGTGACTCTAGCCTCCTGCAGCGCTGCCCCGAGCCTCGATCTCAGCTCCGATACTAGTTGAAGGAGTACGAGCGGAAGTGCGACACGAGAGAGAGTGCGAGAAGAAGAGCTCGACGATATGGTGAACTCGCTCTACTGTAATGTGTAGAGCATAGTGAGTTCTTATTAGGTTTTTACAAAAGAATATGTATACATACCTGGCAGCCCGCCCACGTACCTGGGCGACCACATTGGGCTTTATACCCCAACACTACAACGAGATCCCATCAGCATCTCAGTATCTAGGACCATTGTATCAGCATTTGTGCAATCTAAACCAAATACTTTTCTAGCTATAAAGAGGGGGGCCCTTGGAGGGGGGTTTGGGGGACCATCTAGTGTCAGTCCTCTCTCTCTCTCTCTCTCTCTCTCTCTCTCTCTCTCTCTCTCTCTCTCTCTCTCTCTCTCTCTCTCTCTGCCCCCTGCTCTCGCTGCCCCATGCAGCCCAGCCCAGCCCCCCAGCTGTCCATGCCCCTCGCGCCGCCCCATCTGCCTAGCCCCGTCCACGCGCTACCCCCCTCCCCCCCCCCCCCACTTGCCACGCCCTTGCGCTGCCCCTCCCCTGCCATACCTCCTCGTGTTCCCCCACTTGCCCAGCTACCACACCCGCTGCCCTCTGCTGTGACCTACGTTTTCTGTAGAACAGAGATAGAGAAAAGGGTGTGGGATGTCGAGAACACAGATTTTGTCAAGCACGGAATTTTTCTAATTTTTCTAGTACAGGTCCAACAGTTTTCCACAAGGGAATCCAGAAATTCAGATAGCATATTTTTTTGGCAAATGTATGCTTAATGCGGATGTACGCTTGAAGCGGGAGATAATGTATGCATACTGTGGATGCATATGTGCGCTTAGTGGCTCTTTTTCGGACGACGATTAAGCATGAGGAAGCTGAATGATAAAGCCGACCCCCTAGAGGATGCCATTCAAAAGTGCAAAGAGGAAATGACAGAGACCATTACCAAGATGAACCGCAATCTATTGGGCACAAAAAAAATGCTTGAAGGACGCGTGCTGATCCAAGAGAGCAAGATAAATGCACTGGAAGATCGAGTGACGACTCAGGATGAAGAGATTGCGTCACTCAAGAAAGATCTCGCCGAAGCACGATCAAGAAACACACTAGAAGAGGGCGAACTGCAACCCTCAACAATCGAAGAAATCAACACGATCAAGGAGCAAGTGCAGGCCATCAAAGAGGGAGAAGAGCAACACAAAGAGATCACAACTTCTTGGGTGGATGTTCTTACAAAAACTCAACACAAGGCGGATGAAGCCGAGAAATGGATCGAGCTGGCCAAGAAAGGAAAAGGCAAGTAGATAACGTCCACATCCACACCCACTATCATTAATCAGACACTAGAGGAGGAGCAAAGAAGACGTGTGCGCGCTTTACATGTGAGAATTTGCGGTCTTAAAGACAAAGGCAATGTGGACGAAGAGGTAAACGAACTCATGGCCTTGATGGGGGTTCATGAGCCGACGCACGCAAGAGCCTGGAGAGTGGGCAACATAAAGAAAAATGGAAGCAATGGGGAAACCTCAAAAGAAAGGGCACTCATCCTCCGTTTTCCCTCCATGGAAGCGAAGAAGTCCTTCTTGAAGAAAAGACCAACTCTTAAAGAGACGGGCATCTTTCTGGGGGAAGATCTTACCCTCTCGCAGATCGCTCATATTTAGGAAGCAATGCCGGAGATTAGAGCGGCAAGGGGAAAAGGCAAGATTGCCTTTTATCGAGATGGGAGAGTGGTAATACTAGAGCGACGCTCCACATGACGGTGCGAGACTTATCGGACCACAGTCAAAGTGGCTGCCTGGAACTGTAATGGTTCTATGCGTCTTGATGTGGGTGCTTTTGAGGATAGTTTTCCTGTAAGACACACCAGGCCCCTGGGCAATCCATGCCTCACATCAGTGGATACAAGTGGGAGACAGCTTACAGACAAGAGACACGCTACACCTTCACGCGGAGACGGATTCTGTATACATAGACGGGATCTACAAACGCCTATGCACTGAGGAACCAGGGCGACCTCTGGAGGAGCTTACTACTATACTGACAGATATTACATGATGCAGCAGCAGAGGCATACCCACACACCCAGCCTGACCAGAGACGCCGATCAGGGAGCATGCCTCAGAACAGCTAGTACGATGAGGAGTGCCGCCAGACTAGAGCTAGACTTCAAAGGGAGGTGCTTTTGGGGGACGTCACTCACAGACAGTCACAGATTGACTTCCAACGCCTGGTGCGACGGAAGAAGAGGGCATTTTTGGCTCGACTCGAGCAGGATCTATACCAGCTATTCTTGAGTCAGGACTCGCGTGAGGCGTGGCGGCTCTTTCATGAGCAGTCCCCCCCCTCCCCTGCTGTTACCTCCATAGAGACCTAGGGTCAGTACGCATCATCTTTGTACACAGTACCTGGACAGCCGCCCCTTCCCAACCCCCCCGATCCATGCCCACACACATGTGCTTTTTTCACCGCTGAGATGGTGAAGAAAGCCATTGACAGGATGAGGACTGGGAGAGCATATGATCATGATGGCTTAGTGGCTGAGCATTTCATGCATGCCAAAGACCTACTAGCAGAGCTTCTAGCAGTTATGTTTAACCGTGCCATGTGTGAGGGCCTGCCGGACACTTGGAGACTATCTACGATTGTACCTATCTTCAAGTCAGGAGACCCCATGGAGCCTGGGAATTATCGCACTATCATGATTGGACACACACTGGCACGGTTGTATGCATCCATTCTTGAGCAACAGTTGAGTAGATGGGCAGAGAGGGAAGGAATGCGTGCAGCTGGGCAGGCAGGTTTCAGGAGAGGCTTCTCTACTCTTGACCATATCTTCACACTTAGGGTCATCATCGAGGAGGGTAGATCTCATGGGAGACAGATCTATTGTAGCTTTGCGGACTTCCGCAAAGCCTTTCACTCAGTACCCAGAGCTAGATTGATGCGTAGATTACTCGAGATGGGAGTACCCACAGAGCTCATTTGGGGGATCATGGCATTGTACAGATCAGTAGTAGGGCATATACGCACCCCTGAGGGACTATCTACACCGGTTCACTCCACTATTGGGGTGAAGCAGGGCTGCCCGCTCTCTCCTATTCTATTTGGTATGTATGTGGATGAGGTTTCTGATTACATTGAGAGTGATGGTGATAGAGGTGAACAGTTGGCAGGGACACGGATTCCACTTTTGTTATATGCTGATGATATTGTGTTGATCTCCGAATCTCTGGGGGGAATGCGACGTCAAT
The DNA here is from genome assembly GCF_014529385.1 of Adiantum capillus-veneris. Classification (NCBI taxonomy): domain Eukaryota; kingdom Viridiplantae; phylum Streptophyta; class Polypodiopsida; order Polypodiales; family Pteridaceae; genus Adiantum; species Adiantum capillus-veneris. The sequence continues at coordinate 62,370,754 of NC_140931.1, forward strand.
TGGATGCTTGGCATAGGTTTGCCCACGAAAGTGGTTTGTCTGTCAACCTTGGTAAAACCAAGGTTATGGTGTTTAATACCACCCCACAGTGGATCAGGAGGTCAGCACCTACATTCACATACGGCCAGGAGACAGTGGAGTACACAGATGCTTACACTTACCTTGGAGTGGTTTTTAGCGGACCTGCATTCTCACTCAGAAGAGCAACAGAGACCAGATTGACTAGAGCCCACACAGCATTGGGTAGATTGGAGAGGATGTGTTCACAGGTTCAGTTTCAAGAGCCTTGGACGAAGCTCTGGCTCTTTGACACTTTGGTGGCTTTTGCATTGCTCTATGGAGCTGACATATGGGGACCTTCATTGGATCACCACGGGAGACCGGGTTGCACTGATGGATGGGGGAACATGGAGAAACCTCTCGTCTCTATGATCTCACGGCTCATTAGAGCCAAGGCATCAGTACCACGGGCCATTATCCGAGCAGAGCTAGCGGCCCCCGCACTAGTGGTTGAGGCGCTCACCAGATCAGTCTCCTTCATACACCGCACATGGGAACTTCCTAGAGACAGATATGCTTGCATTGCACTTCAGTCCTCTCGACAGTTAGCCATGCAAGGAGATACAGCATGCTCGTATGGGGAGATGACATCATGGTTTCAGGCGCATGGGTTCAGCATAGACAGGTTGCCACCCTTCCAGTACTCATTGGATGCACCATCTCTCACTCTTACACAGTCCGAGATGACCAGGCTCATCCGCCAAGACCTGAGCCAGCTAGACACCAGGAGGACATGGATACAGCCACCACAGGAATGGGGCACGAAGATGGCTTTCTACAGAGACCATCTTCTCCAGCTTACGGAGGATGGTTTTGTAACGAGACCCAGATACATGGACACCCACTTGTCTCATGGGATACGATGTGCTATTGGCCAATTACGCACATCTTCTCACCAGCTACGGATTGAGACTGGGAGATACAGCGGAGTACCAGCAGAGGCCAGGACATGCCCCTTGTGGGACATGGAGCCTGAGACAGAGTTGCATTACACATGCCGCTGCCCCGTCTACTACGAGATACGAGGCCGCTTCCATTGCTTGTTTAGAGAGGGTTTTGAACCACTCCCCAGAGTCATGGGATACGAGGATCAGAGATGCCTGGGTTTGTTCTTGCTCGAGCTGCGCAGACACAGAGATAGCCTAATGAGTGGCGAGGGTAGCCAGTCTCATAGACGGATCACAGACTTCTTTAGAGCAGACACGGGACAGCCGCAGGAGCCACTCCCACAACAGAGCTCCCTTTCGTCTCACACCAGAGACACTGATCGACCGAGCGATTGAGCTGGGGAAATCCAGGCGCCCACGACTGTGGAGGACTACACAGCATCGACGGAGGCTACTTCAGAAGATTCGGAGCACTCTAGCCAGGCATGCACGACGCCCGGTCAGACTACTAACCATGGAGGAGATTGATGAGATCCGCCAACGACCGATGCTAGATCTCTTATGATTTAGCTATCCCAGCAAGCCGCCCATTTTGCTTAGTTCACATCGACCAGTCTAGGATCCCATAGTATATATCTTTGTTTTGTTATGTTGTTATTTTGTTACTCTGACTTTGTATTAGAACCACCACGTTGTAACTTTCTGGTCTCATAGGTCACTTTGGCCTTTTGAAGACGTTAATATAACATTTCATTTCTATCTATATATATATATATATATATATATATATATATATATATATATATATATATATATATATATATATATATATATATATATATATATATATATATATATATATATATATATATACACACACTCAGACATGGTATCAGACATGGTATCAGATTCACCAGTATGTAACAAATTGGTCTCATAGGTCATTTTGGCCTTTTGAAGACGTTAATATATCATTTCATTTCTCTCTCTCTCTCTCTCTCTCTCTCAGCACCTTTTCTCACAGTATCATTCTCTCTTTCTAGTCTATTGCACAACTCTCATAATGTCGCATGCACATCTAACCCTATGTGTACGTGGACAAGCTACTTCATGACAAGGGTTTAGTTAGCCTAGCTTAGGAAGTGTTCTGGCACTTTTGTAAGTCTGTTCGCAGACCGTGCATGTCCAAGCACTTAAAGTAGATACATATCCTCTAGTTGCACACAGCATGATCATCAGATTACCATCAGAACCCATCAGGAGCAATTTTACAGTGCACAGACCTATTTTCCCGATTTTAGCCATTTTTCACTTATTATTAATAAGTGACTTTGTTGGGAACAGATGGTGCTTTCAAGGGGCAAGAAGCTGCAGTCACTCCCTTATGTGTGCGTGTGTGTGTGTGTACTAGGACCAGAAGATGGGCCAGTCCCCCCATCCCTGATACAAGTACTAATGAGAAGTCTTTATAAAAGCGCTTGAACCGACTGTTTTACCACATTCGACCTAGATCATGTTAGAGTTCAGGTATCTCTCTTGGTTCATCCAGTGGGTCCCAGTTTCTCCCAGGGACAGGTGCTAAGGAGTGGGTGTTGTTTTGTGGCTGTGCCAGCCAGTGTGAGGTAGGTCTCTCATGGCGGGTTGTGTCTAGCCATGTTTCGCTCGAGTTTTGGTTCAGTTCCATAGCCATGTAGGCTCCTTGTGCCATAGGGTACATTTCCCCTTGCAATCTAGTGACTTCCCAGGGCCCTAGTGGCCAATAGCCACTTCCTCCTATTTAGTCCATAGAAATAGGGGACCCGGGACCGGGCCTTTACGACAGGGACGAGACGCAACACCGAGATGGGGGACGAGACACCGGGACTGGACGTGTGGACATCCCTCACACGGGTGCGCAGGCAAGACGTCCGTCCCCGGTGACGAGGTTTCGATGGGACGCGGGCGGGGGGCGCCGAGCAGGATTTTTTAAAATTCAAATTTCAAAAATAGACCGTTTGTGGCCGTTTCACTTGGGGGGGGGTTTTCAAGTTTCTATATAAGAGGCCCAAGGAGGAGCATGCCCTTCTTCGGCATCATTTTGTGCATCAACCGGCACTGACGGCGACCGCCCACCTCCACCCTCTACCAGCCCTTCATCCTCGTCTTTCCCTCGTTCTCGTCCACCCAAGCGGCAAGCAACTCTTGGAGAGAGTTGAAAACTGGCCTTGAAGAAGAGGTAGATGTGGCCGTGGCAAGATTTTTCTAGCACGACCATATTGCTTTAAATGCGGCACAGTAAGCTCTATAAGGCTTAAGCTCTAATCTTTAGTATGTACAATGAAAATCATTAATGTACACTTTTTTTTTTTAACAGTAGGTCTCACGGAAGATCGGGGAGTTTGGACCCACATATGTGCCTCCCTCTTTGGAGAACTTGCGCACCACTCTCCTTGATAGGGAGAAGATGATTGTGGAGGCGGCATGTGCGACCATAAGGGCTTCATGGAAGAAGAATGGGGTATCCCTCATTGTGGATGGGTGGAGTGATACTCGTCGTCGCTCCATTTATGCCGTGGTGGCATATTCTCGGGGGGAGATGTATTTCATTGACTCCCATGATGCATCGGGGACCGGGAAGAGTGCGCAAGTACTTGAATCGGAGTGGGCGCTTAACATCGAGAAGGTGGGAAAGGACGATGTCATTGCCATCGTCACCCATGGAGAAAATAGTGATTGTGCCACCGAAGCCATCATCGAATCCCTTTATCCAAAAACCACCGTCACATATTGTATGGCTCATTGCCTCAACAATCTTCTCAAAGAAATAGACGCTTTGGAGGATTTCCCCCATTGTTGAGCGCAAATACAATGGTGACTTTTGTCGACAATCGTCAAAAGGTAACCATTAAGTGTTAACCAATCTCATTTCAATTCGAATCTTATTTCAATATGGAATTCCAATTCTAATTTTATATGTTGAATTTTCTAAATAGGTGAGGGCTGAATTTTCAAAGAGGTCAAAGCTAGCTCATCTCAAATACTTGGACACTCATTTCACCTTCAACTTTATTATGCTCCATCGCTTGAGTGTATGTAGTGGGGCATTGAGGGGACTCTTCATTAGTGATGAGCTCTTGGCAATGCCGGAGGCAAATGTGCCAATGCAATGGAATGCCGAGCAAGGGCGGACATCCCGGAATGGTGGGAGGAAGTGAAGAAAATTTCCAAAATCTATCATTCACCTCCTACAAGTGTTGGATTCCATCAAACCTTGCATCGGCAAGATATATGAGGCCATGGACACCATGATTGCCTCTCTTGCAAAACTTATGACCGACCCCGATAGGTAGTCACGACTCATGAGTCACTTTTCCCTATGCTTTACAAGTTTACTCTTCTTGAGTTTATTTTGAATCTTGATTCAAGCCTTGTGCATGTGCCATGTACTATGTATAATACAGGTACGAGAAGATCCAAGAATTGTGTATGTCAAGGTGGAATGTTTATTCTTCAAGAAGCGGCTTATGTAGTGCATCCACAATTCCAACAAGGGAACCAATGGAAGGATAAAGAGGTGATTAATGGTTGGCAAATCATCCTTGCGCACCTTATGCCCGATCCAAAGGAAAGGACCGAGATTCGGAGGCAAATCAATGTCTACAGGAATGGAAAGGGAGAAATTTGTCACATGCCCGATGCACAACAAGCTCGCTTTGAGATGGGCAGTGCTCTTTGGTGGGAGGAGTTTGAGGAGGGATTGGGCAGCTCATAGGATTTGGCTATACGCATTCTAGGCCAAGCATGCACTATGAGTTGTTTGGAGTAAATTTGGAGTGTGTGCTCATGTTGCCTCAAAGAAGAGGAATCGTCTTGAGTGCAGAGAGCCAATGATCTCATATATGTCTCATCAAATTAGAAGATACTTTCCAAGTCATACCAAAATGATGATTTTGCGGAGTGGGAACTTGTAGAGGATGATCCTATCCTAGAGGCAAAGATAGATGCAGAGGGAGAGATTGAGACAACGACCCTTGAGGATGATCTTTTAGAGAATATGGACTTGGCAGTTATCATTCAGTTGGCACCATGGGCCAACATGTAGACCTCTTGACTCTAGTCTTGAGTCCTTCCCTTCCCTCTTTCCCTACAACTTTTCATTAGGCTCTTCAATCTTGAGTTTTGAGTCATATTTTGTACATTTTTCATTTCACATATATGTGAGACTCTACTTATCCACTCTTCACTTGTACATCATTACTTTTTGCTCTTTGAGTAGGATGATTGATCATCGCATCAACGTGCGCAGTGTCGCGCAGGCCCTGAGCCCTTACCGCATGCTATATTTTGGTATTATGTAATATGAGTGCAAAACGCACTTCTTCTTTGCAATCTTGTGCTCTTAGTGTTGTCTAGTATATGTCAACTATTAAATCTGCAAAGAACAAGTGGCCCGTCCGTTGTCCCCTGTTTTGCCATGTCCCTGTCCTTGGGACCCGTTACGTCCCCGAGACCCGTCCCGTCCCCACGTGACTATGATTTATTCCCCATTTATGGGATTTATGCCAGGTCATGGAGAGTCATGGCTGGGTTGCACAGATTTGGTTGGTGCATAGCTGGGTCGCGCAAATTTGGTTGGTGCATATATATGCACCAGGGGTCACCTTGGATGCAGTGTGTGCACAAGCTCTAGGGAGTACAAGGCGCTCCTAGGGGGAAGCCCTAGGAGGGGCAGTGGGCAGAGGGTGCATTCAGCCCTAGCATTTTTCCATGCAGCCCTAGCGTTTCTCTCACCCAGCAGTAGGGCAGCACCATAGACATGCAGTGAGTGGGCAGCAGGCATATCTTCCTTGCGGTTTCTCCTCAAGGCAGCCCGAAGGTGGACGTATCATGCAGAGGCACAGCATCTCCAATGCAGGCCTAGGAGAGAAGAGGATTCCTTTTCCCTCTAGAGGGCAACTATACGACAGCAACCTTGAGCCTTGATTCCTCTCTCTCCAGATCCACTTTGTTGCCAAGAGGAGATGCAATTTGGTAGAGCCCATGATGAGACCGTGTCAGTGGATTTGTGTGCAGGAGCAGTTGGCAGTGTCACTGGCAGTCGCAGTTGTGTGTACCTCGGGTCTATCCATAGGGCATGTCAGTCTATGCCAGACCACCCTTGGTCACTTGTATGAGCAAATTGTTATCATTATCGAGAGCCTTTCCCAGCTCTCTCTCTCTCTCTCTCTCTCTCTCTCTCTCTCTCTCAAATGTGTTCTCTTTCTACCTTAGTGATCTCTCTTCTCCACAATTGTGCCTTGTTCATGTGTTTGGCATTGCAGGTGTTCTAGATCAAAGTCGAGGTCCCACAGGATCACGAGCAAGTTCTTGTCTTCATTGCATCTTCCGCTGCCACCTTTGACATGGTATTAGAGCCCTAGGTGTCACGACCACCCTAAATGCTCGGATATAGCTGATCCGTGACTGTTTTGGACATGATTGAGAGAGAAGAAGCTGGCTGTTTTTTCCTGGTTTTCTCCATGTTTGGGGCAGATTTGGGTATGTGGAGGCCTTGGATCCTCGTCTACGACTTCCCTGTCTTTACCCTTGATTACCCCACCCTCTCTTCACCGAGGGGATCCGGATGGAGGCTTCAGGATGTGTAGCAGCGTTGGATTGCTTTGGTTTCTTCCCAAATGGAGTTATGCTACCTTGCCTTCCCGCAAGCGGAGCAAGCACACGGTTGTTGGATCCAGAGGGGGGGCTATTCATTTCCAGCTTCTTCAAAGAGAAGTGTTTGGACAGCAATAGGATTTTCTTCAGCACGTCTGGAGCAGGTTTCTATGACCTATGTTTTCTTCGAGGAGACGGATTGGCAGATTTGTTGTGCCTTGTGCAAATGCACGTCTTTCTTGGAATTGTGGACAGAGCTACCTATCCAATGGGTAGCAGGTTGATGATTCGGTTGCACTTTTGTACCAGATTGTGGATTATGGATAACAGATGGGGATCTCTTCCCTTCTTGAAGGAGAGGATGTTCTTTGACTTTCCATTGTCCATCTAAGGATGGAAGTTCCAGTTCCACCTTCAGGTGACTCTTGTTTATCCGGTATGCAGGAATTCAAGCGCATGTTCGAGTGCATGTGTTGGAGTTGGCTTTGACAGGCAAAGGGGGATTCCTTTATCTCCAGAACCACTTCTTATATGGTCATCCGACTGTTTTGGATGAGGTTTAGAGGTGGAGCATGTGGTGCCAGACCCTTAGCCAACAATGACGACAATTCGAGGAGGTTTTGTTGGAGTGTGAACTTCTCCTTTCTCCATGTTCTCTCCTTCCCCAATGGTAGTGTGGCCCTACAGATATGGTCACTTCTTTGCCCTCTTGTGAACTTACCAGTATCAATTGTGGGACAGTTTACGATCCTTGTGAGCTAGCCTACACCAGTTTTGAGATCGGTTTGCAACACTTTATGGGCAATTTTCTTGATGATTGACAGCAGATTTGTCGAGATCCTTTGGATGACAGGTTTGCACATAGGGTCGACCGTTGGGGACATGTAGTCCCTACTCCCGCAATCAACAACATTTGGGTGTTTCTTCCATACATCCCTTTGGAGAGCTCCAACCTTGGGAGCAGCCTTTTTCGGGTGCAAATTTCGCCACCGCTGGCTGGTATAGCAAGTTTTTCCCTTGCAGTCTTTTGCCCAACTTTCTGGCATGTTACAAATCAGTCCCAGCGTTCTCGTGGGCTTGTTCTCCAAGCCGGTTGCTTTACTCTCCCTTGAGTATTGGACTCATGTTGTGTATAAGATATTGATTGCGCAGTTTAGTTGTGGGTATATACTTCTCAGAACAAGTTAAAAGGACAATTTTGGTGAAGATTATATAGAAACACGAGTTACAACAGTGGGAGTATTTGTGCTCTTCCAAGTCTGTATGCAGTTTGGCATATTGTATTGATTGTACCTACATGTTTGATCTTCGTAGATACAAGAGGTGGTGGACGTTTGGTTTGACCTCAAGGAGTTTGCGTGAGTAGCTAGGTCTTTCTGGACCACGACAGCTTCTTTGGCAAACATGAACCTCAGGTGATGACCTTCCAAGTCTTCCTATTCTTAGCAGTCTGAGTTTATCAATGGTGTGATTCTCTTTGTGTCTCGAGTTCCATGAGATTCAAGTTTTGTTATTCAATTACACATAAAGTAGTTTTACTTGAGGTGGTCTTAGATTTCTTTCTGATGGTACTCAATCTCTTTTCCCAAGATTGAGCGAGAGGGGGACTTTCTATCTTGGGAAGAGTTCTCAGCTTTAGCTCTTGAGCTTTGAGTGACAGTGCTTGCTCTGATCCAACGTGGGTTGAGTTGATTGTTACCTCAAAGCGTACTTTTGAGGATACTTCTCTTTCAGAGAGGGCTTCCAAGTCATTACCTTCACTTGAGTTCCGGAGCTCCATTCAGCAGAGTACCACGCATGGTGTCTTCCAATCCTTGGTTTCCCTTGCCCATTTCTTGTGGCTTTGGATGGTGTGCTTCAGCACACAGTGCAGTTAGTATCTTGGCGGATGTTCTTCTTTAGCAATAGCCATTTCGGTGGTTGCCTCGTTGATCAAATTTGTGGTGTGACGGTTACTCTTCCCAGTGGACCCTAGTAGTAGTTCTTATGCCTTATCTTCCAGATTGATCCCTGGAGGCTATACCATTCAGGACACACCTATTTCTCTTATCCTTAGACCAGCATGTTTTTTCGTACAGGTGAAGAGTGGTCCTTCTCGGACTTCTTAGTAGAGATTTCAGTGTAGAGATGGGGTGGAGAATGAGGAGCGTTCTGTATGCAAATGCCCAGCATATGAGAGCATGCAGGTCCCATATACAGCCCAGCTTAAGCTGAAAGACCAAAGACACTTGGGTCACTTCTTACTAGAGATTTCAGAGACAAAGGGAGACTCTCCTCCAAACACCTGCAGAACCCAGTGGAGGCCGACAGTCTCAGCTCACACACTTTGTTTAGAGAGCTACTCCAGTACCACACACAGACATTCAAAGAGGGGTCACACTACAGCATGCACAAATTGCTCTAGCTCGTTGGTGCCCCAGAGCACTACGGCACCAACAAAGAAAGTACATCACAAGGCCATGCAAGAGATTCAACTACTACATGAGCCGACCAAACAAAAGAAGACAGAGAAGCCTTCTTGGACCCTGCCGCTATACCACAGAGACTCTTCACTCCCTCCCAAATAAAATATACAAGAATATGCCAACGACCGCAAAGATGTGATCCCAAAATCCATAAAATAAGCAGTCAAAGACACCATAACTATGAATTGGAGGCCAGTAAACCGAAAAATGAACCTTGAACATAAATTCAGAGCGACCCAGAAGAGAGTCAATGTAGCGCAAGAATGCCCAGCGACCAATTGTGGTGGAGATTTGGAGAATGCGGCGACCGAAAAGGAATGGCCGCCGTGTAAAGATGGTGGCAATCTGCTTGGCATCATACTCAACAAGCTGCTCAGCCTCAGTAGTAGCAGCAGCTGCAATGTAGCCCGAGTACTTTGAGAACGTGTCAGGCTCTGTGATAGCATTATCGTTGGAGGTTGCGGTGACCTTATTCACAAAGCAGAGAGTACGTGGAAATCGGGATACAGAAAGCACGTATGATCGCGTGCTGGCATTCTGCGCCCCTCCTTGTAGACATCGCTTTGGCAGCCATGGCGAGCTTAGCTGGGATGTCGAAACTCTTCTGTTGCTGCGGAAATGCTCTTTTCGCCACAGAAGTGGTGAACTTGGACTCGAGGAGCACGTCGTCTCCAGCATCATCACGATTGCACAGAGCGTAGTCTTTGGTGCACATGAAAGAGAGGATTATCAGCTGGTGAGTGCGCCACCAGGTGGCAAATTCAAACATAAGCTAGCCTTGCATTTGCTTGTTTTCTCTCATTCACAAGTGCACACATGAATAGAGAGAGGCCACGTGACCATCTCTCTCTCATTCTCTTGAGTTCAACTCTCCTCGTCCGATAGATCTTTGGCTGGTTACACACAGAACGCAGAAGCTTGGGCGTGCTGGCGTGGATTTCAAGTGGCGATGTCAGATTCGATTCGCAAAAAGAGGAATGCCCAAGACAAGGGACAGCCAAGTTCCCCTGTCTATCGATGGGTGGGGGTGGAGGTCACGTCCGCGACAGCAGTAGGACTGACACAACCAATAGCCTACCCACCAACTGCTACAATATCCCGCTTTTATTTAATGCTTACTTGAAGTTGGGCAGGCAGGTGTGTAAAGCTCACCCGTATACCCAAATTGAATGTGAGGTGGTGCCCATTAGTGTCTAAACTCCCTTTCAGGTCTCTTGGGATAGTTTCCTACGACGTTAAAATACTCTTCTTCTTCTTCTTCTTCTTCTTCTCTCTCTCTCTCTCTCTCTCTCTCTCTCTCTCTCTCTCTCTCTCTCTCTCTCTCTCTCTCTCTCTCTCTCTCTCTCTCGAAAATATCTTTCTTATATTACATTCTTGTAATAATATACATCTTTATGGACTAGCTTACAGAGCATCTATATTCTTTCAATTGCCTTGGACCATGTTTCAAAGCTCTCTCGCTCTCTCTCTCCCCCCACCCCACCCCACCCCACCCCCCCTACCAACTTGCATTCTTGAGTATTGAGATGTGGGTGATGCAAAGTGTGTAAGGCTGGTTACAACTCTAAACAATGGAACAACTCTAGTTGACTCTTCCATAGCTCACTCAGTCTACTCATTAATCATATTCATATGTGGTTTATTTGTATGTGGGGGGCTTTTAGGAGATTATTAAGTCCCACCTTTAGAACTTCATTTTAAGGCCTAGAGGCCCAATCTGGCACATTGTGTCTTTTGCAAACTTGTCTGGTGCTCTCCCACCTATCCAAGGCATTTGGAGAGGTCTTGGGTGAGCTATTGGTCCATGTAGGCTAAGTGGAGCCCCACAAATCGCTATTTTTGGGCTTCATCTGGTCTACGCCTAGGTGGTGAGGTTGTTCATTTGGCCCTTCAACCCATTTTTCACTTGGACCTTTAGTCATATGCTTGGACTTCCGTCATCTTGGCTTGGTGTTTGATTCTTCTTGCCCTCTTATGCCACTTTAGTGATGGTAAATATGGGTCTTTAAAGAATCACCCTTCATGTGGCTTATTCTTCTTCTTTGAGAAATCCTAGCACCAAGTCTGGTTATGGTTTGGCTTCCTTGTGCTAATTGCTTAGTGCTCCATTCGCCATAAGTTTACTACATGTGATCTCTGCATGGCACTCTAGTCCCTAGGGAGTTCCCTTTCTTACATTTGAGTTCTAGGAGCTAGGAAGCATTTGACTTGAGGCTTATGGGTTGGGCTACCTGTCTAGTGAGTTAGCGGGTTATTAGGTTAGCATGTTCAAGTTAGGTTGTTAGTGTGTCGCTAGGGGCACTTTCTTTTGGATTTAAGGATCTTAACACCATATGGCATCCAATATGGTCCCTTTTGTCTTCTCCCCATTTTTCTAGCTTACCCAACTTCCGAAACGTATCCTTGAGGAACTCTTCTAGTCTCAAGTCCTTAGGAGCCCCAAAAATGGCGATTTTTGGGCTCCTTATGGCTTTTATACTACTTTGCACCTTAAAGCTTGTTGAAAGCTTGTTGATAAGTGTAGATCACTTCCCCAAAGTTTTTCACAAAACATTTTTAAATTTCCAAACCCACACAAGTGACCAAATGTCAAGGAGGCATTCATTGTCCCAGGGGTGAGTTGGGGTTCATTTGTCACCCAGAGGTCTTTGTTATCCTATAAATTCATCTTTAAACCTAAAAATCAAATTTTGGGGGCTCCTTGGAGTGGTACACTATGATGACATAGCTTTGATCCCCAAGTGTCCCTAAGTCTTTTTCCCTACTTGGTTTTCAATTTGGGCCTCATTTCTCAATTGGTTCATGTGTTTTTTGATGAAGAAAATCATTGCACACCATTTAGTTTAACCTTTGACCGGACTTTCACTCATTGGCTTAACATATCTGCCAAATTGGCTTATTTATGAGAGCAAAGGGAATGGTATAGTCTTATCCTTGACATGAGTGATCATATTCCTTTTCTTGAGCTATAAAGCAAATGCAACCAAAAAATTAAGTCAAAACATTCCTTATTCAGCTAAGTTGTAATCTCATCGCCTAATGGCTTAGTCCTTCTCCCCCACCTAACGAGAGTCTACTATGATGACCATATTGAAGTGCTAGTGCTAGGGATTAAGAAATCATGCCTATGTGAGGCGATATATATGCTCCTATCATGCAAGAAAATCAATGCATTCCAAAGTCACTTACTATGCAAGCAAAGAATCTGAGCTAAATTCCGAAGGGGCTTTTGACAATGTGGCTTTGCCTATTGACAAGATCTTCTCGAGTAATATAAAACATTTTCAATAGGTGTAAAGCTTGTTGAAGAAAGGTTTGGCTTTAAGTTTTTATTTTGTTGTTACCTTTGGTTTCCCAATGAAATCCATGGACTTGGTTTTAATTAAAGTAGGGTGGTTGTCTCTTGCAATAGTGGTAGAGAGAGAGAAATTTTGGTACACAAAACGTTGAAGAGAGAAGAGACAAAGTGCTACAATGCTTTAGAGAGAGAAAATATTGGAGAGCGAATGTAGCCCAAACGATGACTGCTATGTTCATTGATGTGATAGCATGCCAAAAAGTACTAGGGATAGGCTTGCATATATATGGAAATTTGGGGTCTGTCTTGCCTAGCCCAAAATCGCACAATCCTAAAAATGGCCTAAAAATTGCTTATAAAAGCGAAAACTCACTAAAAGTGATCTACAACACACATTTAAGCAGAAGTGCAAAACATTAGAAACTCTAACCTCGAGAAACCCTAGGAACCTGGGTCCTGCCTCATGCCAGACTACCGGATGGGCAACATCGTGGATTGCACCATTGAAAAGGTACATCTACCTTAGATATGGTCGAGCACACCCACAAAACAACCCTCACTCCCTAATTTTCTCTTGGGTGATATTGGAGCCACCACTAAATAGGAATCTAAACTCTAACACCCCTTCCGAGCTCTTGAACGAAAACAAGTCCAAGGGAGCTAGCATGAGAGGATAATGTTGCATGTGGAAGAGGTTGGTGAAGATATCAACAAGGTTATTTGACATCAAAACATTTTATAGTTGAATAGATCCATCCTTGGTCTTCTCACAAACAAAATGGTAATACATCTCTATATATGTCTAGGCATGAAAGATTGGCTTCCTTGCAATGGCTATATAACTTTTAATTGTTAGAGTAGATTGTGGTTGTCTATTGTGGAAATCTAATCTCCAAAAGTATCCTCTGTAATAACCACAGTGACTCACGTGTAGCACTGCAAACACCCCTATACTCTGCCTCTGTGGATGATAAGGCAATTGTAGGTTGTTTCTTACTGCCCCTGAGCCAAAAGCCTAAAGGTGTAACCTATAGTCGGCCATCTGTGAGTGCGCGAATGCAGCGAATGCGGTGCATGTACGGAGAATCTCACTGTATAAACACAGTGTGAGAATGTGAGTGAGAGCTCCTTATTCTTTGTATGTATAAACAATAAGGAGATAAATGTGGGCGGCCAGACACTGGCTGGCAGACACGGGAAAAGCACGGTGAGGCACGCCGCCTTTACCTAATATTCTCCCACTAAAGGATGTGTGTCGATAAGTGGCGAGAAGACTAGCCTACAACTAGTATATACAAGAGGTGAGAGAAGAGGCAAACATGCTCTAGTGTAGATGCAACATCCATACCACTAGGGCTAGAGCTACGATGAGACTCCTGATGCACGTATCAAGTGACGACTTGCATAGCTCCATAATGCACAATGCCAATGTCAGTCATCGCACGACTGACAACTTCCACTGCAAATGCACCAACCGCATAAGCAAGATCAGGTCTCGAGACCAAAAGGTTAGACATGAGAGACCCAAAAGTCGACAAAACATGCACTATGTGTGCCAACCTATCCCTATCAGCAACCTCAGTTCCTTATGCATCCTCATCAAGAACCACCTGACTATGCATCACCATGTCAGCATCGTCTGGCAAAGACATATCTGCTTAGAATGACTGCAAAACTAAAAGATCAGCACCACTGCAATCACACACAGCTATCTGAAGGACAGCGTCGCCCTCAAACGTATCAGACGCATCATAGAACAATAGATCGATCTCTGGCTCGATTGATGTCACCTCAACTGATGACTGACAAAGTTATGCATCTCCAAAGATACCACTGTCTCCGTGAATGTCACCACAAGACAAATGCACATCCTGCTCTTCATGCAACACATCCGCAAAAGAGACACGTCTCGTCTCTCGCTCCAAACATGGCTGCAAATACACAGAGACTACACCGCCTCGTGTGTCAAAAATATGCAAAGGGTATACCAGACCATTCCTAGCACCTTTGGCTATCACCAGTGATCCCCTATGCGTCTGAAATGACTACTCTCCAAGAAATACACAATATCCACTACTCCTGCAACTAACACACTGAAATGAGACTCTGGCTAAGTCCTGGTACATAACGTACATCTCGTAGCATAAGCAATGCACCACTAGGTAAAGACATGCATACATCTCGAGCACCCTCTATGTCATATACTGAACCATCAGCAAATTGTACACAACCAAGTCTCCTACTAGAGAAAGAGCAAAACAAATCACGACATGGCGTCATGTGAAAAACTGTATGCTTGTCTAGTAGAAAACACGTAGACAATGTGCTATCCCAAGACACAAATTAGTATGAAGGCAAGCTAGACTGAAAAGTGACATGCTCGTCACATGCATACTCTCTACCATCTGTCCTCATAGTAGCACCATGCATCTTTCTCTTTTGCTACCTCATACGCCTGAAGCAACGACGCCTAATATGTCCATCGTGGCCACAATGCAAACATGTGATCAGTCGCCATTGTGAGCGAGAACCGCCTCTAACCTGAAGCGTTTCCATAACCATGCCAAAACTATGGCAAACAAAGCTTGTACTTGTCCAGAATTACCTCACAAAGTCATACACAGAGCCAAATCGCTCTAGCCGGAGTATCACTTAATGGTGCCACAAATGACATACATACGTGAGTGAAAAATTGCTGCAAAAACGTGTCAATGAATGACCAATGTGCCAGAAAACCATAGCATACACAACTCCTCACTCTTGCAAGAGTGGGTACAAGAACACCAAACTATGTCCAAACTGACAAAACCTGTCAATGTGAGAGCTAAGCTTGATCACAAACTATGGCAAGTAAACTCCAGCCAATATCCCACAAAAGCATACACAAAGCAAAAGCTCAAGACACCTGCCGTGTCGAAACTGGTATGAAAGCCAAAACACTGCAAAAGATGTTCTCAATTGTAAATGGCAACACCTTTGGGAGTACTAAACTCAACATGTAGGCTGGGAGTCAAAATTGGAAGCTCCAAATGGTCAAGCACTCACAGCGCAAGACCAAAAAATGCACAGTGAAACACTCACGATGCACC